>NC_059472.1:15417564-15719015 GCF_018139145.2 Gymnogyps californianus
TAACTTTAGTCTCCCTATTATCTCCTGGTAGGCTGAAGAGAACAATAAATATTTTTCATTGTTATAGGATGGGCTGGTCCCCCAACCTAGTACTTCTTATTCTGCCTAATAGCCCTCTCTCGTGTCAAAATTCATTAAGTTACCTACTCTGGGTAGAAGTCTGCAATTCCCACATTCTTAGGCAGGGCTACTGTATCCTCACTGTCATTTGCATGTCTCTGAATTTAAGAGGTTCTTCAGTTAGAGATGCCACAGGCAGTCATACACAGCATGCAAACAGCCTCCTGGAAACGAAGCTAGTAATTATATTGCTACATAAGCAGAGCTTATTAAAAGAAAAAAGTTTTAAAACTAGAAAAATTCTACACAGTTTCCATCGTGCTTGCAACCCTACAGTACCTTGAGGTGAGTCATAAATAAGTGCCATGAGTTAGAGGTCCTTTTCTAAAATGCTGCTGAAGTGGGTTGTTCTGTTTTCCTGGACTTTGACCAGTACTGAATGCTCAGCAGGAGAGTAAGCTAATATCTCAGCATCCTCGACAGCTCTGAAAATTTTGACAAGAGGCAGTTTTTCTCAAGGAACAGCTGAGGTTGGATGGCAGCTCTGGAGGTCGTCTAGTCCAACCGCCCTGCTCAAAGCAGGGTCAGCTACAGTGGGTTTCTCAGAGTTGTGTCCTGTCAGGTCTCCCAAGGGTGGAGACTCCACAGCCTCTCTGGGCAACCTGCTCCAGTGCTCAGTCACTGTCACAGTAGAGTATTTTTTTCTTACTTTTAAGTGGAATTTGCTGTATTTCAGTTTGTGCCCTTTGCCTCTTTTCCTCTCACTGGGCACCACCAAGAATAGCTTGGCTTGGTCTTCTTTACTCCCCCATCAGGTATTTGGGTAAGACTTCTCTTGAGCCTTCTCTTCTCCAGGCTGAACAGTCCCACCTCTCAGCCTCTCATCATATGACAGATGCTCCAGTCCCTTAATCATCATCATGGCCCTGTGCTGGACTCACTCCAGTATGCCATGTCTCTTTTGTACTGGGGAGCCCAGTGCTGGACATAGCACCCAGATGTTTCTCACCAGTGCTGAGCAGAGAGGAGTGATCACCTCCCATGACTGGCTGCCAGTGCTCTGTCAGCCTATTTATTCAGTCTGGCGAGGTCCCATCCTCGTGGTGCCAGAAGTCAGAAGCTTCTGGCCTTGGTCATTGTGGGAGTCTCCACTTCCCAACCAGACAAGCTCAGACTCTCCCTGTGTCTCCCTCAGTACAGCTGGATGTTCAGGCTCTTGTATCTGCAGGGTCTGGGAGAAGATCTGGACAACCTCTTTCTCATCGTCTCTGCTGCTGCGCAGTTTGCCAATCTCATCCCTCAGCTCCTTTCTTGGTGAGAAGAAAGGCCCTCCACCAGCACATACCTCCTGCAGGCAATGAGCCCACCTCCCACAGCAGCCCCAGCCCCAGCCCCAGCGAGAGGCCCCAGGCACCCCTGGGGCCTCTCGCTGCAGGGCTGTGTCCTCCATTGGGAGCTTCATCTGGGCCAAGACCCTGATGTTGTAGGGACAGATGCTCCAGCGGCTGCTGGGACCGTGCCCTGTGACGCATCACCACCACTGCTCAGCCCGTGTACGTTGCCCTCAGCAGAGCTCCTGGCTCCCTTCTGCAAAAACTGCCGCCTCTGATAGCTGCATGCTGTTAGGTGGCTGTACGTGCCTTTCCTCCCCTTCTCTCCATGCTGCGTCCCAGACTTCCCTCTATTGTACTAGTCCTCTGCAGTCATATTGCAAACACCTCAGAGGGCTAATGGGCACTATTAATTACTGATTGCAGAACAGGTCCACATTTATAGTACTGAATGAGTGGGTAGCACCCCACTGGGACTGCAGGAAAGGATTCATCCAGACAAGTAACTGTCTCATCTGGCCAATTTTGGGCTATAAAATGAGGGAAATGTTTTCTGTAAAGAAAAAAGGAAATCACAATAAAAGAGCAAAATTTGTTAGGAGTGAACTTCTGTTCATTCCAATTCCAACAGGACTAACAAAGGCAAAAGAAAACTTCTGTCTTTATCGCATCATTTATCTTTGCATCGCATCAGCGATGCAAACTTAAGTGGTACATTCTATTACATATTAATACAATGTAGTTGCTAGAGACTGAAAAGCTTGAGAAACCTCGGTGAAGTGGAACAGAATGTGATTTATGCAGGCTAACATGGAATTTGCTTGAAAATTTCCCGACATGGGAGCTAAAGAGGTTTTGAGTCTTGGTTCATATATTCATGGGAAGTGGTTTAAGTGACATCTTATTCCAAAATGCAGTCAGAAGAGCAATGAGAGAGCAGTGAAGTACAGTTGGTTATGCAATACACAAAACTGACACTCATTCATACTCGACAAAAGCTCCTGTGACAATTTTTAGAAGTTCCCATTATTAATATTTGGATATGGGGTTCAGTTTTGAACTACATTTTGTGATAACAAACTCTCACCTAGCTGTCTATGGAAATAGATGCAAGGGACTGAAATACAGGAGACGATTTAGAGAGAAAGAAGTAGGAAACAGGGATTGTTTAAACACCTAAGAAATTTAGGGACAACAGTCTGAGCAAAAACCTTCGTGCTCCAAATTCATTTAGCTTTCAGAACTGGAACTAACCTGCTTGAAGCACTGGGGCGTCATTGTTTTCTTCTCTTTTTACCTGCTCTCTGTTCTCAGAGGAGGTTAGTTTTAAATGGCCTTGTCAAAACCTAATTGCAGTTTTGTAATGGCTAATTCCCGGGCTATTTAGGCACTGAAGAATAATTTCTGAGACATGTCTATGAGGGGTTTGTTAAGGGATGGAGGATGCTGCTGAGATCAATCAGCTTCCTCGTTTTTAAATCACACAGGAAATTCAGGTTAAAATCTCTGTTCTGCTTGATTGATCCCATGTCTCCGGGAAGTGCCCTCACTAACCACCTTTATTCTAGCAAATTTGTGACTCTGTAAATTAACTAAATGTGCCCTGGGTGAGAAAGGAAGACTCGTGTTGAAACCCTGACTCACATTAGCCTGTGGTGTGGGGACTAGAATAAGGACTTCTGCCCTGGTCTCCTACATCTCAAACGAGGGCTCCAGCCACAGGCAGTTCCAGGTGGGGGACACAACTTTCTACTGGTCATTTCAGGCACCACTACTCCGTGCACACACCTATGAGATTGCACCTAGCTGGGAGACAACTACTAGTTTGAGGGTCTGGCTTGAAGGTCAAAGCCCCAAAAGGCTAGCTGGTGGGGGGGAGCAGCTGGATTTCTCACATCACCAAAAGCCTCTCCAGCTTGGTGGAGATGGGAAGACAGTGCACCATTGGTGACCAGAACAGAGGGGACCCATGGGGATCGAGGACATGAGGACATATGTGCTTTGCAAGACTGGAATCAAAAGGTCTTTACTGACAGCATGAAAAAAAGCTTGTGACTGCTCCTGCAACTGTGCCAATCTCTCTTACATCTTACATTAACCTCACAAAATTTCATTTTTTTTAATGCTTGAAAAATCAACAAGCTGAGGGTTGGGAGCAAGGAAAGAAAGGCTCAGGCTAAAGAATGTTTAAGTTTGGCTATTTAAAGGTCGTGATATTTGTTAGCATGTGTATTTATTGGATGTAGAGCAGGGGAATGGAAAATTGTTCAAAGCTGGATTCAAGATACCTGATGGCTGGGCCAAGATTCCTTCCTCGGGCAGAGTGCCTATGTCAATGCTGGATTTTAAAGGAGCGAACGGAATGCTTCACACATGCAAGAGCTGGGCTAGAGAATTGAAATTCTTTGCTAGATTATCCTGAATTAGTCTAGTCACAAGAAGCTTCAGGACTGGTTAGTGCTTTGTCTGTACTCAACAGACTTTTTAGGGAGAACAAGGAAAGAAAAATGCAACACGGAAAAGTCAAGTAATCTGCCAAGAATATGGGAGATTTTAAAGTTACCTTTATAATGCTACCCTTAGGAGGCATTTCTTTACCGAGAGGGTGGTCAAACACTGGAACAGGCTTCCTAGAGAGATGGTCGATGCTCCAAGTCTGCCAGTGTTTAAGAGGCATTTGGACAATGCCCTTAACAACATGCTTTAACTTTTGGTCAGCCCTGAATTGGTCAGGCAGTTGGACTAGATGATTGTTGTAGGTCCCTTCCAACTGAAATATTCTGTTCTGTTCTGTTCTGTTCTGTTCTATTCTATTCTATTCTATTCTAAAATGTCAGCATGTTGTTCACTGCTCTATCAATGCTCTACTGTTTACAAACACGCTGAGTACAACTGCAGGTTTCTGCTGTAAGTTAGGTGCACACTGGGGTGACTCAGTGAAGGGATAGGTATTCAATGCTTAATTCAAAGTCAACCAGCAGAAATAGTGCCCTTGAATTCAGTGAGAACTGAAACAGGGCCTACCTAGAGATAACCAAGTGTTACTAGTCCATCACCTATTTAAATTTTTTAAACAGTTGAAGTAGTTGATTGTACTATGAGAAACAGGGAATATTTTTACTTTAAATTATCTCTTTTCTTTTTATAAATGCTTCCAATAATTGTCCTTGATTTCCCCTTTTGAAGTCCAGAGGAATGATGTCACAGGTGGATTTCCATCTGTCCAGCACTTGGCAGATAGTATGAAAGAAGACAAATAACTGCATGATAAAAGAATAACTATAGAAATTTAAGTGAGACATGTCTGCAAGGGATGGATATCCACCAACCCCATTTCCATTTACCACTGCTCAGTCCTTCATTTTTCTATTTGTGAGCAGAGGGCAACTGCCCTGTAACTGCACAAATTAGCAAAATTTAGTCAGGCTTGCACTGCAGAGCTCCAGGTCAAAAGAATTCAACCATGACATGTAAATCAGCACATAAGGAAATTCAAGTCCCATCACAGTGTGGTTAGATTAAGCCCAAAAGAAAAAAAGGCGCTCTCATCTCTTGTCATAAATAATTATCCTTTTAAATATAGCTGTAGACATTCTCATTAGCAATATAAATATATATCTAATTCAGTGCTCCTCTGGTGAGAAAGAAGAGAATAAGAGAGAAATGAAATAATGAAGCCCAGTTTTTCATCACTTTTCCCAGCCTCTGCCAAGAGTGGTTTCGAAGTCCACTGTACTGTGGTAGCATATTCTGAAGGTGCTTTTATGATTTTTCTCCCTATTGAGCAATAGTCCCAGGGGTGTCCTTTTAGCCCTGCCTGGATAATTTCTGTGCTAGTTCTTGACAAAAATTGGGCTGTACACCATAGAGAGTTTCGGGGGGGAGAAAGAACGAATTTCCTTCTTCAATTTCTTAATCACTTCAGTCTTTTAAAGTAAAATTGGGAGTGAAAAAAATGTATCAGTAGTTTCTTAATAAAAATCCTCGCATGCTTTCCATGAAGAGCAGTTAGCACTGTATGGAAGCCCAGGAGAACTGCTTCCTTTTTAAAACTCTGACTAGCTCACTTGTTCATGCATAGACAGTATACATTCACCACTAGAAAAAGTAACAGGACCAAAAATCATAGAAGCCATCGTATTTACTAGTCTAGCAATTGTAGCATGGGACTTGAATATAGTTGCAGGTATCCTGTTTGATCAAGAATTAGCTAACTGTTGCTTGCTTGTTCAAGAAATAAAATAAGAAAGAAGCCGTGAAACCTTAATATGTGAGATACTTGCATCATTTGTTTAAGGAGAGAAAATAAACTGGTGAATTATAATTTGAAATATCACATAGAAAACTAAAAAACTAGTAGGCGCTTTTCCCCATCTTCAAGGAAGACAAAAAAAGCATAGTTTTATTTAGTAGTGCTTGCACATTTTTGCTTCAACTAAGCGTGGTGTTTAGATCGTACTGGGAGAATCGCTGGTTATACCAATTGCCTGGAGCTCTGTGAATGCTGTTCATTGCATTATGCGCTATACTGTGTCTCACATGTTAAAAGTTCTGTTCCAGGTTCCCACTTTCTTAACTCTGTGTTCACATTCTCAATATGCAGTAGGCTGCAGGCACATTTTTACACTTATAATGAGTTATCATCTCTCTCTGAGAATAAAAGCAGTGTACAGACTGTTCCTTCAGTCACATCACTAATCTTTCTGGAGAGGAGGAGAGATGATTAAACTTACTCTCTATCATCATATGGATGTTGAAAGACATTCTTTTCTTTAACTCCTGGTTTGTCCCAGAACAAGCCAGCAACTGAATGTGAAGCTCTCTCATCACGTAGTTAAAACTTATAAATCCAGGTTGATGCTTCCCTAACATCTAGCAGTGGGGTGGTTGTTATTATAAGGTTGTTTATTGCCTGCTAATCAGTCGCTTCCCTCCAGTAGAAATGCTTGTGAAGCAGAATTGTTAGTCTTTGTCAAGTGGTTGTATAAACTGTTTATTGAAGTGAATTCTTTTCCAGCCATGAAAACAGCTCTCTATTTTTGCTTTGGTCCCTGTGACAGCATGTAGTGTCGCTCAGGTCATCCTTGTGTCCATGCATTTGATTTCTTTGAGAAGGGTGTATTCAGGAACTGCTTGGTGGAAGTTTGCAAATGAAGCAGCCTATGCTGTAAATGATGAGAATGCAGTGGCTGAAGATAATTTTATCCTATTTCTGATTTGATGCACTTAATTTTTCTGTCAGATTTCCAGAAATTCACACTGGCAGATTATTTGGATAAACTAAGTATTCAAAAAAATTTAAATCACAAAGCTATTTTTCTTGTTTGTAGAATTGTTTGCTCCAAAGGTTACTGAATAACATCCAATTTTCCCTACTTCTGTGTTATTAATACTGATTTTCCCCTCCAGTCTAAAAACCCAGTCTCCAGTTTTAAAACTGAGCTGAGCTTTTGTTCAGGTTTGCAATATCATCAATAACCCCCAGCCAGCCAATTTGCTTTCTGGATATGGCGTCAGATTGTACATATTAGTGTGGTTACGCTTTCTGTGAGTGTAAGATTCCAGGCTGACTTACAGAAATGAAGGGGAAGTTTCACAAATTGACAATTAGAAAAACACCTTAACTTGGAACTTGCATAAATATGATTCTTCAAGAGACTGTAAACCCAGAACACAAAGGGATAAATTTGCATAGTCATATGGACTATCTCAGATCAGTAAACAGTCCAGTTTGAGACTGGTATATTAAGAAAAAAGCTGTTCCATTCTAGGAATAGTTAAATGCTAGAGCCGCCTCACTCGCTGGAAGAATTGTGAAATCCCATTCACTGGAGGTCTTTTAAAGCAGCTAAAGCAAATATCTGTCAGGCATGTCTGGCGTAATTTGTCCTGTCTCAGAGCAAGAGGAGTGACAAGGCGACCCCCCCAACGTCCCTCTTAGCCCTATGTATCTACAAATCTGAAATGGTGTGTTATTCATTAAAAAAGAAGTTTGTTTATAATGTATGTCTGCTATTTCCATAGACCAGCAACAGTGGCAAGTTCTTGAGGTCTGCTATACCAGCGAGAGGTTTATAATGATGTCATGCCTGTGGAGCTGACACTCTGCTGAAAAGCGTGCATGCAAAAATTATTGGAGCAACAGACAAGTGTTCTCTCCAGCCTGCTCATGCAATTTCAATTTACGATCAGTTGAATTGTCTTACTTTTAGTGATAGATACTTTGAATTCACTTGCAGATTCTAATATTATTTGCCAAATGCAACAGTTGCGGTTCAATGTTCTTCTGACTATGACAAAGAAAAGACCTATGAAGGCATTGTCAGTGAGTATTTCATGCAGTTTAGCCTCTAGCTCTTTACGGATAGAAAAGCTTGAACGAGAAACCTGTATTGCTTTTTTATATGTTGTGCCTTCCTGATACATATTTCAGAGCTTTGTGAAGTAACTCTAGCAAGTTATTTAGCTTTCGAAGTGACCACAGCACAACACTGCTATCTTATTTATACAGTTGTGCAAGTGAATATTTTATGCTGGCAATGATTATTATTTGAGTTCTTTGGAAAATCTACAGCATTTATTCCAGGGAATGACAAAGTTTGGGGCTAGGCGCTTTTTCAGGCTCCTGTATTGCTTAGAGTAAGAGTCACTTGTGATTTCTTACACCCTCATATTTTAAACCATAGGGAACTATGGATTAATCAAGCTAGTGCAGTCAAGATGTGAATACTAGAATAGCTATGTGTATCTGTGATTAATACAGTACTTTTTATATGGTCGTATCTAATTATCTGGAAGCTGATGTTTTTCTCTTTGTCTGTTTCAGTAGTCTCCAAGATTTTTTTATTTGTAGACCCCTGACAAGCTACCAGTGAAGTTCAGCCTCCTGAAATAAGCTTCTCAGTCCTAACACGGACCTCTTAGTTCCCGGCTGTCAGGGGGTCCTTATCTACTTCCTTATCTGCTGATTTTAGCCCCCTGGCCCCCTTTCACATCTCGGATGGAAAGGCATGGAAAAGAATCAGTTTTTACAAGAAGTGCACAGTTTAGCAACACTAATATTTTTCTCTTGTAGCACTGTTATTCATAATACAGATAGAGGAAGAGCAGCACATGGTTTCCACAGTCTATCTTAAAAGCTGAGTACAGATAAGGAGTTTCCAAAAAACCCTCTAAAAGAAGATGAATTCTCTTCTCTCTGCAATAAGAAGGCTCACAGTTGTCCCCACTTAACTTTGCTTCCTGGCTGAGACAGTTTATAACACACGTCTTCACTTTGCAGAGCTGGTGCTGATTTTATAGTTGTGTAACATTAATTACTCTAGGTTCTGGGGAGAATGCACATGCTCATGGGAGAGAAACATAGACCACATAGAAACCCATGTTTGGATTAGGATGTCCTGTGCTGACAATGCCTGCAGTCTGGCAGAATAATAGCGGGAAATACCTGTGTTCTTACTTTTCCCCAAGTCTCTGTTTATGGCTGTTGTTAAAAAGAAGGTATTGGGCTAGGAAGACCTTTGGTCCAACCAAACGCTGCTCTTCTGTGTTTAGCAGTTGTGCCACAAAAGTCATTACCAGCGCACATGCCATGCAACGCAAGAAGAATTTTCAGCCTTTTTTTAGCAAAGTGGGAGCAAGCTCTGCAAAAGATTATGGACCCCAAATCTCAAAAGAAGCTCTTTGGATTCTGTCTTTGAAGCACCTAATTTGAGTGCCTGTTTAATGTCTAGATGCTCTCCATAGCAGTGAGTGAACTAAACCATCCAGGTGGACTGTCAGAGCAGGATCTTCCTTTGGGTGTTTTGAGTAACCTGTGGAGAAGCTTTTTGCTTTTCACTAACTAGAGGGAGCCTATGGGGCCTAAATGGGGCTGAGAGCTACATGTGTGAATGTCCCTCTGAGGGCCACATTCGGCTTTCAGATACGATGAGACACTGAGACTTGCTTGCAACAGACTAGGGCCAAAGGGGCTGGCTCACTCCATGGCTTGTGTGCAGAGAGGTAATGCAAAGTTAATGCTCAGGTCCATGAATCAAGGCAGTCATAAAATTCCTTTCTGCTTTTATTTTGTTTTCTCTTCTTTTCAGAGCACCTTCTCTTCACCCTCCCCTGCACAGAACTGACCCCAGGACTCAATCTTGTACCACTGAAATCAACAATAGGACTTTAATCAGCTTTGGGGAATATCATGCCCCATGTTCATTCAAGTCTATGGCAGCTTGAATATCCATCCTGCCCTGAGAGATAATGTACTGTTTCCATCCAATTTCCTACACCAGCTGCAGGGGCTCTTTCAAGTTGCTACTCTCAGATCCGTTCCATTTCATCTCTGTTTTCTTGCCACTGTTGAGTCCCTTTCCCAGAATGCCACTCCAACACAGTTACAGTGGCCTTTGCAATGCTAATCCCATCATTGCCATCCAGTAAAGGAGCATTGTCACTTTAAGTGATAGAGTTCAGAGTGTGTCTGCTCAGTTTTTGTGTTAAGTATATCCAGGGCTCTTCTTTACCATAATGATTCACCTTCATGTCAATCCAATGCATTTAAAATGTGCCTCTAGATAATGGGCTCATGGTGCCAGGTCATTATCTGGCCTCAGAAAGTCCTGATACTTCATATTCTAAGGGAAAAGTCTTTGCCGCCTAACAAAACAATCAAAATGCATTTTTGATCCCTTGTGGTTCCCTCCCAGCCCCCATCCCTCTAGTTTGTGGTTTCACCATGTAAAGTATGGAGACTGGTCTTGCTGAATTCCTGAGGTTCCATATTCTCAAACAACTCCTTGGATATCTGTTAACTAATTAATTCTGCAGCCATAATAAGAAAATTAAATTATCTGTGGCCACAAAAGTCTGTCAAAGAGTTATCTGGAGTTGCTGCAAACACATAGAAGAGATTTCTTGGAAAAGTTTGTTGCAGTCTAAATCTCTCAACCTAAATTTATTGAAGCTAGCATTAGCCAAGACTGACCCTTTTCTTATTAGAAATCATGAGAATCACAATTTACATTGCTCTGTCAGGTCAGTCCTGAGAACCAACCACCCTATTCAAACATCAGGCAATGAGGGCAACTCCTGGCACGATGCTGGGGGCATCCCGTGTGATAACATATACCCCAGAAGACCCTGCAGTAGTCCTCATCCCAAACCTTGATTTTCCATCTTAAACTTTATGGCACCATGATATAGTGTCCCCTCAGGGGAATAATCTCACCTTTAAGAGCCTCAAAGGAGAAGGGGTGGGCAGCCCAGAACCAGAGCTCACACTTTATTCCTCATGAGAACCTAAATATTTTAGTGTGTGAGGTCAATCAGACAGGCCATAGGCAAACAACAGACCCCATAGTCTGTCCCCAAAGAACAGCACTTGCATGACCATAAAAGTAGCCAAAGTCCTGGAGAGACAAGACTCTATCTTTCGTGGGGGGTGAGGGAGGGTATGTGCAGTTGGGCACTGGGAGGGGAAAATCAAGTTAGGGTTCAGACATTGGGGTTTGCTTGCCTCCATATATTCAGTTTTGTAATATTGCAGAAAGTTTCAGGGAACACTGTCATGAGAATATCTGTACCTGTGGCTGTACAGAAACACCCAATAGGGGAGATGTCTCGTACAGACACCTGCAGAAGACAATGCCAGACCTCTCATCACTGCAAGGTTGTGCCTCACTGACAAGTCCTTTTCAGGAAAAGATCGTTGTGCAGGGAAGCCTTGTGAACGCCAGGCTGGGGAAGGCAGGCTGGCCTCTGGAGGTGTGGCACAGGGGAAGGCAGCACGAAGCGGGTGGTGTGAGCAGCCTCAACCAGACAATGAGCTGGCTTGGGAGTGGGGCAGCTCCATGTGGGTCCTGGCTATTTTCCCTTTTGCCTGGCACTGCAGCAGGCAGGGAAGGAGAATGAAAGGTCAAGCTCTTGGCAGCAACAGAGATGGAAAGCTTGAGGCATCACAAATGTTTGGCTCTGAAAGGAAAATATTTTCTGTCCTACTAAAGACAGATCCTATTTGAAATATGTGTATTCATGACCTCTGAGTGTTATCTTTGTGCTATATAGTGCCAAAAAGGCAATGTAGTGCCTTCTCCACCTGGCTTCTGCTCTCTAATGGCAGAGGACCTTGGTTAGTACTCTAGGCAGGCAGGAGGTTCGGTCCTGGGGAGTGGCTGTGTACATTGCCCTTCTGTGGAGATAGCCTGGTGTGGGGTGCTTCTACAGGTAGGGTGGACCTACCATCTGGGAGGGCTGCCTGTGTGATGGTGCAGTCAGGCCAATATGAGAGATAGCTGAGCACCCCGCATGGACCACGTAGCTTTACAGAGAGCAACCACACATGGTTGCCAGGGTGTGATGTGACAGTGTTAACATGCAGGAAATTTGATCTTGCGGGCACGTCTGGAGAGCAGCCTGGATACAGTATGAACCAAAGAGTCCAGGGAATTAGACCACCCTCCTTGCTCAAGTGTTTGAGCCATGTGCAGCCTGAGGCACCCATGATTACCAAAATGGGGGATTGAAGAGGAAATACCCTGTGAAAGAAGACAGCTATGAGTGGTGATATGGGGGGAAAGAGTTGGCACAGCACCAGCCTACTTCTGTATCTGATCCTAGTCTTGTCAGCAGGACTTACTAGCTTGGGCACAGTGCCACACTAATGCTGCTTTTGGACCCTTGCTAGATTATATCTGGCCATTTCAGAGCATTAGCAGAGGGAGTATGGTTCAATTTGCTCCTTCCTGTGTAGACATGCCCTAAGGGGGTTGGAATAGAGTCACTCCTCATGGTGGAATTTGCTCAGGAGACTGTTAAGTTTTAATCAATCACAGAAATCTACCAAATTATATTGACTAATAAGTGGTATTGCTCACTTCTGACTGAAATTTAGTAGGGCTAGTATCTTTTTAGCAAGTCCAAGGGCACTTCAATTATTTTCAATCAAGCAAAAACTTCATTAATTTGCCAAGAATCACACATGTATGTGATTTGCAGTGTGGTAGATTAAGCTTGAATATCAAATGCTCTAGGCACATACTGAATGCAGCACTGAACCTTGCAAGGGATTGACATGAACCAGTACTGAGGTCAAGTAGTTATACAATACTGCTCCCTAAGAACAATGCAGCTCACCAAGAATTCTTATATTTATTTATAATCTTCAGTCATCCGTTCTTTAATATCTCTAAAAAAATTTATCAGTCTGCTAGCAATTCTCCAAAGAATAAAGATGCATTTGTCTTAAGGCAATCTAAGGCATATGGTCCCACTGGGAGGGAAAGGGATTAGTTTAGAACACCAAAAGCAAGTGTTTCAAATTATGGTTTGAAAGACAAATTCACAGGGGGGAAATGTAAGGGGGCAAACGTGTGCAACAGGGCAATTAAACAAGAAGTTCACAATTAAAGAAGTAGAGGTAGTACCAATGTATTCTAGTCGTGCTTGACATCTACATATCTGGGGTGACTGAGTTTGTGCCTAAAGCCAGAATTTCATCTACAGTGTCTTTATATACATACATGTGCAAACAACTCTGTGTCCTAGTACCAGCAAACTAACCTCTGGGACTCTCCAGTCGTGCAATGGATCCAGCAGGAATTCAAGAAATGTGTTTCTATTTTAGAGGTTGCATTAGGACAGCATAAGTAAGTATTCCAAATCCAGGAAGTGCAAGTATTGCAAATACTCCAAAGGGTGCTGGAGATGGCTGAAATACAAGACTTCACTCATATTTTCTGTATAAATGTACTTAGTAAGGCAGTCCAGAGGGAAACAGCTTCACCAGAGGAAGGAACAATGCCCTTCTGCAATGGCAGTGCTGAGGTACTTTTCTGGAAAGCAAAAGATTTTTCTTCCCCCTTTGGTTGGGGAAGGAGTCGAATCAGTGTCTCTCTTCCAAGAAGGTAAACTCATTGGAAAAAAGCAGAACAAAGAGGAGCCACCACCCATGTGGCCCACCATGGAGCCCAGCTGCTCAGTTTCTCTGAAACTGTCCTTCAAGTAAGATAGATAAAGGATTAAAAATGTGAATCCCAAAAGGGTTTAGAAGTGAGGTGGGCTTCAAGTTATACAGTACTGTCTGAACAGAGCTGCCTCTGGGAGATGAGGACTTTGGTGTCTAAACCATAATCTCATTCTTCTGGGGTCAGCTGGAACACAAGGTGGTCATTACTGTGATGTTCCTGAGAGTCACAGCTTTCAGTAGAGCAACACAAGGTGACAGGCAGGCCTGGCTTGCCATGTCCTTTTGCGACTATTTTACCTATTGCACAGTAGTCTCATACTGTTTTCCAAGTGATTCTGTATTTTATCACAGATTTATTGCGGGTCAAGTAAAGCTTTGCTCCAGGGAGTATGTGTGGATTGCAGAGCTCTAAGGCAGCACAGGGAACAATGGAAAGATTTGGAGTGTGGTCTTCGGAAAGAGCTCACTGCGAGAATGAAATTGTTACTTAGCAGCAGCAAATAAACTAATAAAATGAACAAAGATCCAGTTAACAAGCCAGGGCCAAGAAAAAGAAAAGATGCCAAGAACAGAAAACTTAAATAGAGGGAAACGTCACAAGAATCAATAAAATGGGCCAGAAAACTGTGTCTTTCTGCATTAAGTGATGCAGACAGTGTGAAACAGATGCTATTTCAATGTCATCAGCAACTTGACAAGCTGGATAAATAATTGTTGCCAAGAAAAATAAAAGCATGTGCTGTCAGTGTGGGTGGTTGCCATGATTGCCGTGGCCTCTGGTTCAAGTGCAGTTACAGAGATGATGAAAAAGAAAATAAATATGGAAGTGGCTGAGGAAAAACAATTAGCTTCCCACAGATGGGCCTTCGGCATACCATAAATTGTAGCTGCCTTTTTCATCATTAGTTTGGGTGGCAACCTGGGAAATAATAAAAGGTGGAGAATTATGGGTACAGCCATTTCCTGAGACCTTCCTGTAAAAGGGAAGAAGCTGTTGGTGTGGAAGAAGAATTGTTACGAGGAAACTGCAACAGATGTTTCAGCTGCCAAACAGCTAGACACCAAATTCCCACCTGACTGCCACTGGAAGTGTCAAAATCTTCAGAGCCCCCATTCTGCAACCACTTACCGTGGGGTTACTGATATGTCATTGGTAAGGTCTCTTAGAGACCTCAAAGTCTTCTTCCAGGCATTTCTACACTTTGACATAGCAATGCGATGTGGTGAGGGGCTCAGTTCATGCATAAGCCCCCTGAGGATCCATGGAGAAGGCACTTCAATGCCTTGGGGTATCCTTCTCAGATAATACCGGGATATCAGCTGTTCATATAAAACATGACAGGAGGAAGAACAGTAATGCTTTCTATTCATTGGAGGGCCCTTGCTCATGTCACTTGGTCTAGAGATGTTGGCTTCATTCCCATCTTTGTCTGAGGAGGATAATCCCACATCTACAACCTCTTGGGTGAAAATAGGGCCATCTTCTGTGCAGAATAATAGACAGGATCACCTGAATATCTGTGTTCGTTCTCTACACACATCCTCTAAATCCTGTAAGAGGTGAGAACCAGAGCCAGATTTATATTCATGTCAATCCCACTTAAATCTTACTTTAGGAAGGTGAGAGACAGGAAAGACGTGCGTTGAGTCAGTCACTTGCACATCTTGTCTGTATCTCAAGGACAAACTGTGGTTTTATACCTTCTCTATCTTCATTTTCAATTCCTTAAGCATTTCAGCCATTGCAAATCTTCATCTCAGTCCCTGAGCAATTTCACTTATATAAATACAGAAGTGGATGTCGGTATCATTTGCTACAGTCCCAAATAATCTGTAGAGTAAATTGTCAATAACAAAGCAATCAGTGAGTGCTCATCAAATAAATGGCAACGTTGTTCTTTACTCATGACACTTTGTGTAAGAAATCAAGTCTGGCTGCAGTTACTTGGGATGCTGATTTGTGATGTGTACTGAATGATGGGTGAAGGAAGAGAGTCTAAAACTTTAGACTACTGACATGATTCGTCCAGTTGAAATACATGCCTTGCCTACAACCTTATAAAAATAACATCATAACAAGCATCAACAATGCTGACATAGCTAGAGCAGTCATAGAAAAACTTAAACTCTGTGCTTTAGGATTTGGTGTAAGACAAAATTTCAGGCTGTTTGTTGATTCTTGATCTGGGACTGAAATCCACTGAAGTTGGGTTTACATATTTTGACTAGCAGGAAGCCCAACCACAAAACCATACATCTGAACTGTCAGTGTGGCTTTGTCCTACATAGGACAAATCTGCTGGCCTGGCAAAAGAGTAGATGTGGCACAAGTATGAGCCCCGGGCAAGGTCTGGGGTCCCTGGCAGGAATGGAGCAGCTGGCAAGTGGCTTGGCTTTCTGGTGCCACCCTGATGCAGGAGGTGTAATTTTCAAATTTTCGAAGGGTATTACCAGTTTTAGGCTTGCCTGAAATTTCTTAAATTTTACCCCCTTAGTAATTTTTCTTTTTAAGAAGAGAGCTGAAACCTCTTATGGGAACACTTTTGACCTTCAGCATCCAAAATCCAAGTTCAAGGTTTAGCTTCACCCCCATCCCCACATGGATATGATGACCTTGCTCCATCCTCGATGTAGATGAAATCTCATACCCAAGGTTGGCTCAGATCACAGGTTTTGGTTTGCTCTCTGGTTTTGTTCCCAGACCAAACAGAAATGTCAAGTGTTTTGTTTCAGAACTTTGCTCTAACTTCAGCAGAATAAAACCAAAGCTCCAACAGTAACACCTATTGTTCTCTTTGATGATTTTAAAAGAGTAATTAATACTTTTTTCATGAACAGAGCAGGCAAAAAGGCATATTTAGTGGTCAATTGGGAACGAGGAGGGTCTCAGAACATTAGAGGAGGACAACTGATCCCTATGTACTGCTCCTCAGAAGCCACTGTTTCACACAAGATGATATGGTTAATGCCTCTCTGATTCTTGAACGCCTGCCCAGTTTTTCTGTGTGATCCTATCACTAACGTTGATAAATAGGTCTGCCTAAAGCAATAAGGCCACAACATATTTGCTTCTTTGAACTAGAGTAATTCTGCTGCCAAACCAGAGCTCCTAGCCTTTCAAGGTTCAGCTAGCAGTTACATGTATATTGACATTTCTTTTTACCTCAGGCCAGATGAGGGAGAAACAGTTTCTTACTTTGTAAAGCACTTTTCTTCCAACTGTGTGACAGCGTTTGATACTGCATTTGGGAAGGAGAGTGAAGGTGGTTTCCACAGAGACAGAGAGATCTTCAAACTTTTCTGTTCCCAAACAGGAAAGCCACACTTCATTCAAGTAAACAGGACCAGAAACACTTTTAAACTTGCCTTTCCAGCAACCTACAGTGCCATTCCTTTGAGAGTTGCTTTCTGAACTTAATCAAGATCCTTCCCAGCCTGTTTGCAGTTTCCCCATGCAGGGGAACAGCTCTCCTTAATGCACTGCTTTGGTATATGTTACTTTTTCATATCAGATCATCCAAGAGTTTTTGAAAAGGACTTACGAAAAAAAGTAAATGTGTGTCATGGAAACGCAGAAAGAAGCTGCAGTCCATTTCATCATCTGCTGTGCAGAGGATTTAGTCGTAATACTGCAGACAAAGGTTTATGTGTTATGAAAGCTTACACTTTTGCTACATTTCTCAACAGGTTTAATTCTATTTTATGCAACTTTATTTATGTGGAAAGAAATCTAGGTCAGGCTTCTTTCTCGGAAGAGTAATTTCTCTGTAACAGCCTGAATCTGATGTCTGCCTAAACAAGCATTTTTATCTTATACTATAAAATAGATACCTATATGCCTATGAACTCTGGTCTTGGTGACAATGTGCATGACGTGCTATATTCTCTATTCTTCAGCAGAGCTAATTTCAAGTAGATTTATCTACTAAAGGTCTGACCTCCCCCGCCCCCCTTACTCCCAGCAAGGCAAATAAGGCTGATGCAGAGTGAACAGTGTGGTATCTCTTCACCTTTCCTTATCTTACCAGAACTTTTGGGATCTTATTTTTCTTTTTGTGTGTTTTTACTGAAACGTTTAGGAATTAGGAATTTCAGCATTAGGAATTTCAAGCAGAGGCTGAGAGAACAAGCATAACTATCAGAAGAACTGTGTGCTCTCTTCATATAAGCTTATTCACTATTCCTATATTAAAGGTGTTATGTCTGAAATCATTTTGATCTCTTGAGTTTAATGCCAAGGCAGAGACAAGCAGAATGGAGTCCACAGTCTGGTTCATTCTAGTCTCTGTCAAAAAGGGGCTGTGTCAGAGATGTGCTAATTTCATTTTATTTTAATCCCCTAGTTATAGCATATCAGCAGTTAGAGGTGGAATAGACCTACCAGGTCTTCCTTCTGATCTATACCCATGGACCAACACAGGGTGTTTATCACACATTTCTTGAGTCTTGACCTCTCAAATTTTAAATGTAGCTCGATTGGCAGCTAAGTGTTGTCACTTGTCACATTTTTAAGAGTTGTTAGGGGCAACGGCAATTACATCGGGGAACTGCATTTTAGAAACCTGGTGGAAATGCTTCTATTTTGGGCTCCAGTAGACTTTCTCCCCTAAAGGAGGTAGAGGAGGTTGGCAGTATGGAAGAACAGTTGTAAAACTGGAAGAAGGTGTTGGAAGATCCAGATTTGTTCTTGTAAAACCTGTCAGTTCAAGAGATTGATGTTTTCTTTAAAAACAAACTTCACAAAGCTGTGGGTAGTGTGTCTCTTTTATAGCATACCCACGTGCTCTTGAGAAAGAAAGAGAACCAGTGAACCACAGAATATAGTTAAAGACTTACATACGCTCCAACACCATGGCATAGTTTAGCTTTACACAGCCCATTCCTCTACTTAAAGGGAAGAACTCAAAACTGAGTCTATCGATCTAAGAGAGTAGCCTTTGTACATGGTACTTTAAGGGCTAAATAGTGCAATAGTTTTTCTGAGTAAAGACACTTTCGTGGACATGAATGGCACATTCTTAAATCTTTAGATGATTTATTTTGATTTATTTTGAAGTGAGTTATTTTGAAATGTGGCCACACAGTCACACATCTCTTTACAGTGCACTGTTTTCTCAGATCTAAAGGCATAAGCACGACCACACAGCAGTGACTCCACAAGGAACCCTGACCCAGGGCTGTGTACAGGCATTTTAGAAAATGAGGCCTTGAATGCTCTTGCATGTTGTGAGCCCCTGTTAGGGGCTAAATAGCTCATGCATTTTATAGCCAATCTGTGTGCATCCCTCTGTAATCTCATGCCTCTCATGCCATGTCTCACAGACTCTTTTTGGTCTAACACCTACAAATTGTCTGACAGCAAAGTGATTAGCACTCAGTGCTGTGGCCAGGTTTACCTTCTGATGTGCGCTGGGTTTCTTGTCCTCTAATCAGTCAGAAAACACCTCCTGGGGTGCATGAGGTGGGAGGAAGGATGTGGCTGGCCTTTTCCCAGGGCATCAAGACCTCACTAAGACATGCCCAGACATGGGAAGAAAGCTTCATTGAAGTAATGTAGCTGTAGCGTCAGTCATTGGTTCCTCTGGGCTCTCCAAGTATGTGCTGGGTTTTAGGGATTAAAGTAGAACTACCCTTGGTTTAGATTAAGCATGTGCTGAAGAGTGCTGTTGGTGCACACAGTATTCAGTTCTCCATAGCACTGAGACCAAAACCAGCAAGATATTTTAGCGTATAAGTCCAAAGGACTTCAAAGGACCCATTCATATGATTAAAGGTAGGTACATGCTGAAGTGCTTTGCTGAATGAGGGCATTTTGAAATATTTTTTCATATCTCTTGTACTTGAAAAATCATAAGCGTAACTGAGAAGGCCAAGAAATAAAAAGGAAAAAACCCAAAAGAAATATGTAGGGATATTTGGGATTCTAGACATAAAGTATCTGCAGCACCTATTTTATGCAGCCATGCCAATTCGTGTGTGTATAAACCAGGATTTTTTTATTGTATTTTATGAATTGACTGTAGACTATGTAATACAAACGGAACATAAAAGAATAATGAAAAGAACAAGACACGACTGAGTAAGTCTTCTAAAAGTTTTTTATGGCCTTTGTCAGGAGAACAAACCCCCCATTCCTTACTTTCTAACTGTCATTACCTTCACATAAAGATGCAACAGTAGAACAAAATCTGTTCAGAAAATTGTTTCACTCCATCCCCACAACAACGAAAGCATTAGAATCAGTCACAAAACAAATACAATGATGTTGGTTGCAAGCAACACCAACTGGCTATTCATTTTAATTACTAAAATGGGAAGTTGAAAGACTAAAGAATTAATTCTTTTCCGTGTCACAAATAAATTCCTGCACCTTGTTAGTCTTTTACTACTATTTTACTTGGATAATCCTGTAATGATGCAAAGCTAAATGGTTAGAGTATGCTGGCTGATGAACATACAAAGAGCTAATGTTCTGAGAGGTGTACAGCTTGGGGAGAGTTTTGTTCTAATGCCAATTACTGTATGTGGCATTTGTGTATAAGTCCATTTGGTAGAAAAAAAGCCCATCTTCACCACAAAGCCATTTTAGCTTTGCTGGATACAGGAGCAGTTGAATGATTTGTATGATATAGTCAGAATACTCTATGATAAAAATGAGGTATTGATTCAAGGAGATTTTAATTTAGATTAGTTCACTTAAAATGAGTAATAAATTGAAATGAACTCTACAGAGCTCACGTTCAGAATGAATTATCTTGCCACCTCATTGAAACCTTAGGCAAGGAATAATTCTAGTTATGGCCCTAACCCAAATCACGAATTTTAAATAAGAACTGTACAAATAATTTGGACAAGAGAATAACAGATGTGATATCTGATTTGTAAATGAATTCTAGGGAAAGGAAGTGAAGTGAAGAACTTCTTCCTTATATCTAATCTAAATCTACCCCCTTTCAGTTTAAAGCTGTTACCCCTTGTCCTGTCACTACATGCCCTTGTAAAAAGTCCCTCTCCGGCTTTCTTGTAGGCCCCCTTTAGGTACTGGCAGGCTGCTATAAGGTCTCTCTGGAGCCTTCTCTTCTCCAGGCTGAACAACCCCAACTCTCTCGGCCGGCCTTTGTAGGAGAGATGCTCCAGCCCTTTGATCATCTTTGTGGCCCTCCTCTGGACTTGCTCCAACAGGTCCATGCTCTGGACTCGCTCCAATGGGTCCATGTCCTTCTTATGTTGGGGGCCCCAGAGCTGAAAGCAGTACTCCAGGTTGGGTCTCATGAGAGTGGAGCAGAGGGGCAGAATCACCTCCCTCGACCTGCTGGCCATGCTTCTTTTCATGCAGCCCAGGATACAGTTGGCTTTCTGGGCTGCAAGCACACATTGCTGGGTCACATTGAGCTTCTCATCAACCAACACACCCAAGTCCTTCTCCTCAGGGCTGCTCTCAATCCCCTCATCGCCCAGCCTGTATTTGTGCTTGGGATTGCCCTGACCCATGTGCAGGACCTTGCGCTTGGCCTTGTTGAACTTCATGAGGTTCGCAGAGGCCCACCTCTCAAGCCTGTGAAGGTCCCTCTGGATGGCATCCCTTCCTGTCCATGTCACCGACAAAGATGTTAAACAACGTTGGTTCCAATACCAACCCCTGAGGAATGCTACTTGTTACTGGTCTCCACTCAGACACTGAGCCGTTGACCACAACTCTTTGAGTGCAACATAAGCCAATTCCTTATGCACTGAGTGGTCCATCTGTCAAATCTATGTCTCTCCAATTTAGAGACAAGGATGTCGTGCAGGACAGTGTCAAATGCTTTGCACAAGTCCAGGTAGATGACGTCAGTTGCTCTGTCCAGGTAGATGACGTCAGTTGCTCTTCCCTTATCCACCAACGCTGTTACCCCGTTGTAAAAGGCCACCAAATTTGTCAGGCACAATTTGCCCTTAGTGAAGCCATGTTGGCTGTCACCAATCACCTCCTTATTTGCCATGTGCCTTAGCATAGTTTCCAGGAGGATCCACTCCATGATCTTGCCGGGCACAGAGGTGAGACCGACTGGCCTGTAGTTCCCCAGGTCTTCCTTTTTACCTTTTTTAAAAATGGGAGTTATGTTTCCCCTTTTCCAGTCAGTGGGAAGTTCACCGGACTGCCACAACTTCTCAAATATGATGGATAGTGGCTTAGCCACTTTGTCCACCAGTTCCCTCAGGACCTACGGATGCATCTCATCAGGCCCCATGGACTTGTGCACCTTCAGGTTCCTTAGGTGGTCTTGAACCTGATCTTCTCTTACTGTGGGTGCTTCTTCATTCTCCTAGTCCCTGCCTTTGCCTTCTGCGACTTGGGCGGTGTGGCTGGAGCACTTGCTGGTGAAGACTGAGGCAAAAAAGTCGTTGAGTACCTCAGCCTTCTCCATGTCCCAGGTAACCAGGTCTCCCATTTCCTTCCAGAGAGGGCCCACATTTTCCCTAGTCTTTCTTTTATCACCGACATACCTATAGAAGCTTTTCTTGTTGCCCTTGACATCCTTGGCCAGATTTAATTCTGTCAGGGCTTTAGCTATCCTAACCTGATCCCTGGCTGCTCGGACAATTTCTCTGTACTCCTCCCAGGCTACCTGTCCTTGCTTCCGCCCTCTGTAGGCTTCCTTTTTGTGTTTGAGTTTGTCCAGGGGCTCCTTGTTCATCCACGCAGGCCTCCTGGTGGTTTTGCCTGACTTCCTCTTTGTTGGGATGCATCGCTCCTGAGCTTGGAGGAGGTGATCCTTGAATATTAATCAGCTTTCTTGGGCCTCTCTTGCCTCCAGGGCTTTATCGCGTGGTACTCTACCAAGCAGATCCCTGAAGAGGCCAAAGTCTGCTCTCCTGAAGTCCAGCGTAATGAGCTTGCTGTGCACCCTCCTCACTGCCCTAAGGATCTTGAACTCCACCATTTCATGGTCACTGCAGCCAAGGCTGCCCTTGAGCTTCACATTCGCCACCAGCCCCTCCTTGTTGGTGAGAACAAGGTCCAGCATAGCACCTCTCCTCGTTGGCTCCTCTATCACTTGGAGAAGGAAGCTGTCATCAACGCATTCCAGGAACCTCCTGGATTGCTTATGCCCTGCTGTGTTGTCCCTCCAACAGATATTGAGGTGGTTGAAGTCCCCCATGAGGACCAGGGCTTGTGAACGTGAGGCTGCTCCTATCTGTCTATAGAGGGCCTCATCCACTCAGTCTTCCTGGCTGAATGGCCTGTAGCAGACCCCCGCTATAACATCAAATGGGACTGGAAGGTGGTTTACCTTAAAACAATACTGATTTCACTCCTGCGCTCTCACACTCCCACAGACAAGCACCAGGATGTATATACTGGACAGGCAGTCTGTCCAGCATCAAAGATGCCTGAATTCAGGTGGTCTGCCCAGGGTTCCTAGTGGAGGACAGGACACCATCTATTGAGTCCTCATCTTGCCTCCTGGTTTGGGAACCATGTGCTGATTTCTGCACATGCCTTTCTGTACTCTTTTGGGCCTGGTGGTGATTAATCTCTCCACCCCATCCAACCTCCGTGAGTTGTCAGGATTTACTCACTGACCTTTGTCTCTGACCTGGGTGTTCTGAGAAGCTGCAGGTTGCTGCATGCTAGGATTGTGATGAGCTGCTAATCTCTAGGTGTCTTCAAAACATGGTCAGACATTTCCATTCATTCCCCATTGACACCAGTCGCAACATTCCTATTACTTTTCTTTACACATTCTGCACAGGTTTTTTATGCACTGAACACTTCCAGCGGTGGTCAGTTCTAAAAATGTATCAGGGTGCCCCTTCTCTTTACAGAGGAATAAATCAAATGGTACTAGCAATTTTTAGACACTTTAATTTAAGAAGAGATACATTTCCAGAAGCAGAGATAAAGGGGAAATTAATAAATTTTCTCCAAGTCATAAAATAAATTCAGGTCTAGACTTAGAATTGATTGTATTTGGCAACAGAAAAATACCTGTCTTTACTGTCTGATTCAAAGGCTATTGGGCAGAAAGAAGCAAGGGTTCTGGATGGGAAAAGAGCCACTAGCTTTTTGATAACAGTTTCTGTGCTGCAAATGTAATTATTCGTGTAAAACAGCAGCGTTATAAAGAAAGGCATTTGGAAAAAATACGGGCATTCACTTTCAACAAGATTTAAAATTGGGATCCAGTACAATTTGGTCCTTTCTGTCGCCCTAATGTGTCTGTCTGTAGCTTCTGCAATGAGTGAGAAGATCCTAAAATTGCTTATTGCTATCAACCAAATTTACAGTTTGTATTATTTCTAGGGAGAGCCGTGTTTCCCTGAGGAGTTTGTGAGCATATAGGTAAATTAAATATGTCCAGGACTGTTCTCCACCACTAAGGCCAACTGGTATGCCATAGCCTGCATCCATCAGTCCCAAAATAGGTTAGCCATGTGCAGACCATCCATGGGAATGACTGCTTGGCAATGCCAACTTTTGAACCTTGCCTGGGAAATATTTAGGAGGGAACTAACTGGCTTGGGGCAAAATCATGCCAGAGTTTGTTTTAAGAGTTTACCACTGTAAATGAATGAGTTATCATTCCCAGGACCTTTGGCACAGTTTAATTTATCAATACTGACACAGCCAATGAGGACTAAGTTCTTTGAAAAAATACAACACCTCGGCATTTAGACTCAGAGAAGGGGAAAGACATACACTGTGCTGTGTCCAGATGTATTGTGTCTAGATGGTTTTTCTTTTTTTTTCTTCTCCATGTCTGCTTCAGTTATATTATCTCCAGAGTGGATATAACAGTATTTAATCTTCCTTCTAACTTTCTTCCAGGAGATTATGTAGATATTATTTAGATAATAATTAGATTTTCTCTAATATTAGATCAGATCCAATGTTAGTAGATATAACTTTGATTTTAATAAGAAAATATTTCTATTTCATAGATAGAACCAGCTAATTAGTAGAGGGGATCATAAAGTCAATACATTTGAGTCCCTTCCTCAGATTTGATTAAATACTAATTGCAGGACTGCCATTTGCTCATGGTAGTTAATAGGATATTTAACCTTGCATGTTTCCTGAAACATTAAGTTTTCTTATTTTTTTGCTGCTTCTTTTCCTTCCAGCCTGATTCTTAGCTACAGGCAGTTAATCTCCATTCTACTGCCTTCATCATTTAACAGAGAAACAAGTGGATCTGAGATTTTTCAGATCTGTGTTTGACAAATAATTCTTTCTCCTGGTGATAGCCTGAAAAATGTTTTGAGAGTGATTTGGAGACAGAGGCAATTCTTTGCCTGGGACTAGGGAAAGAACATCTGTTTTCTTTCTTTTTTCTTCCTTTTGTTCATTTGCTCTTTTTAAACTTCCACTCCTCCTAAATCACAAATTGGGGACATTACTGGACTTACTCATCCTCCTGTCTCCCAGTGCCTCGAACAGTTCAGGGATGTGCTTCTTAACAGAACAAATCCTTGTTTCATGGTAGTTTTCCTCCAAAATTCACAACATCCGCAACAAGGAATGTATTAAGTCCTTGCAATTGCTAGGTTCCTGTCAGTGATGGGAGCAATAGGCTCCACATGTGTGGCAATTAGAACAGCGCTAGAAAATGAGATTAGTTATAGAAAAGAAGATCTGTTCAATCTCTTCAAGCAGCATGAGCTGCCAGATATAAAATAACTAATGCAGTTGCCAAGTTACCAGGATCAGGTCATGATTCATACAGCAGACACCCATATTAGGAAATACCTTTAAAAATAACTACAATTTGAAGGAGGGCTATTTTTATCTATACTTCAATAAAAAAACAACTGGTCTGCTTGTTATTGACCCTGAATGATTTGCTAAAAGACTTCAGCTTTCTGTCAGAATAAAGCAGAATTAATTATAAAATTATATATATAGTCAGTTCACAACAGCCATCGATGAATGGAAGACTGACATCCCACAAGGAGACTCAGGTGTCTGGATAAATCTAGTGGAATCCAGCACCTTCCTATTGATTCCCCTACATCTGATAAGATTTTTTGCATGCATATAGATATACAACATCATAGATGTTGTGTCTGCAGACCAAGATTCATTTGTACACAAGGTAGAAGAGAAAATAACAAGCCACTCTGATCATCCTAAAATAAAAGATATGTATTGTTGGTCAAGGATTTATAAATAATATGCCAATTCAGTGATCACCTACTGGGGAGCAGATCCGCAGCTGCAGTAAAGATCTACTCAGCAACTTCTTGCGCTAGCTGTGCATTAACTAGCTCGAACACTTGCTGGGCTGAGCTCAGAGATTAATGGCCTTTTGATATGGCTTCTTCAGTTGGTTTGCTGCAGGATTGATGGTGGGTATGGTGACTACCCTGCAGGCAAGGCCGTGGAAGGGCTTGTGGTGCGGTTGTATTTTGAGTTAGCTGAATTAGTAACTGCCCAGACTTTGCAAAAGCAGCTCCTCAGCTGTGTGGACACTGCCCGGTGAGAAGCTGCTGGGCACGGACAAACATCATCACAACCAATATCATTTACAAATGAGGCATTTAGGCAGCTGCGTGCTTCCCATGGCCAGTGGCAAGAGAGAAGCACTGGGGGAGGCTGAGCTGTGCCCTGTCTCTTGGACCACTGTCGTCAGAGGGGAGGAATGAGATGCTGCTCCTGGCCTCAGGAGCCCCACAGCCCTCTGGCTGCAGCGTTTGGGGAGTATTGTGGGGAATTCTGACCACTTGCTTGAGCTGTTCTGGTACTTTCCACTTGGCATCTTATGTTGACCACTTCCGGAGACACAGTACAGGACTAGGTGGTCTGTTTGCCTCTCCCTTTTCTTAGATTTTCATTTACTTATGAATTACCTCTGGGATTTCTATCTGTTTCCATTGATTTTATATGGCACTGAAGTGACTAGCTTAGACTAGATGCCTTAGTTTTAGATAAAGTCAAATTATATAAATTCTTCCTTAAAGTATTAACATTTCTACTTTGGGAAAAGGAAACACAAAAGTTTTCGCTCTTACCCTGCAAGTAAATCTATAACATCATTGGGACTTGGCATGCATTTAAAGGTTCATTAGTGCCTTAATAACTCAAATGGTACTGAACCATTTTGGCAATTATGATAACACAACTGTGCATGTATAGAATATTTCTCACTGCACTATGGTGTAAGGTACAATATGCTTGCAAAGTAAACCTGCAAATACTTGCTGCTTAGCCTTTCTTGTCTCTGAAATTTGTAATTAATTCAATCAGGGACTTTTCTGTTTACTTGAACTGGCTTTGATTTGAACACTAGTTAGGATAGCATTATGCAAATTCATGGCAGATGTGCAGAAAATGATTTTTCAGTTGTTAATAATTTTGTCCAATCCCTGTCTTCCTAGACAATGCTTCTACAAAAGACCTGTTTCCTTTTTAAATATTACTTTTCCTTTCCTAGCCCCCGGATACATTTGAAAAGAGTGAGAGGATTTGCTTTTAGCTAGGGAAATAATTTCCTCTTCCCTACCCTTCAAAACACCTGAAATGCTGGTCCCCCAACTCCCTTTAAAAGAGTTCCCTGAGATGGAGTCCTCCTTCTCAAGATTTTACACAGAAAAGTGGAAACTCCTGCAATCAGGTTGTCAGAGACCTGTGCTGCTTCTACAGTTACAACAGGGATGTTGCATCATGACAAGAAATGTCATTTTCTATTTAGAGGTAGAACAGAAAGTCTAAATCCTGAGTTAGTAATCAAAAAGAGTAGGTCAGAAACTCCTTCATATGATTATTTTAGGCAGGTAGTCTTCATGGATTTATATGCAGTTCATACTTACACTACTTAGTAAAAAATTTCAGTCAATGGGAATTAATGCTCAACTATTACTATTAATTGGAAACTTTCATTCTTTAGCTATTTTTTAAATCAATTCCCATATGTCTAGGTAATGAAATGTCATTCTGCCAATGAAAGCAGTTGTTATACTGCAATGCAGTGGAGGAAAAATATAACGTGCTGGTGTAAGGAAAATTTGTCTGGCTTCACCTTCCTCTTCACTCAAAGTTTTGAAAAAATTGCTCAACAGTTCTAATAAAACTCCAGGGTTATAATGCAGATACAATACTTCCAGAGGTGTTCTCATTCTGGTGTTACAAGTATTAATACATGTGAAATAATTGGAAATCTTGGAAAAAGAAAAACAATTGAACATGGATGTGAACTTACTTTGCTTCTATTGCATCTCTCCTCTATGCAAACATGTATGTTTTCATCAAGCTATTTCCTTGTACACTATAAAAAATGCATCTGCAGGATATTCTTTTTCCCTGGCTTATTTTTCGCAAGAGTCCTGAGAAGATTCTTTCTGATGTTTCTCCTTTTTTAACAAAAATAGGTTTCTAGTACAACAGAAATGTTCATGGAAAACATCTGCTTTCCCTCAAAGCCTGTTTTTTGTCAGGAAATGAAATCCACACTCAAAAACCTTTAATCCAGAAATCCAAAGTTCATCTGATTTATGCTGGCATATATTTACACAAAGCTCATATATGTAGGTTTAAGACACTGCATAAGCACTCAATATTAACATGTCCCATGGAATACCGGCCTCATTCCTGTTTATTCATGACACATGGGAATTAGGCATCTTTACTTCTGCAGCTTCTGTCATTGTAAACATCAGTTGCTGCTTTCTGCCATATCTTCTTGTTATTTTCTCGCTGTCATCTGTAGTCAACAGTCCATCCATCACCGTTGCTTTGATGATTGCCAGAGCCTCTGCATCAAGACCACACTGTCAGCTTGACATGCTGCATGTGGAATAACCTTCCCAATGCAGCAGGGATTTCTAGTAGCTCAAGTGCCAAGGGGACAGGCTATTCTTTGGAGCTGATAAGCATACAGATGAAAAAACTCTTATCTTTCCTGGTTTTACTATTTTTTCTTAATTGTCTGTTTTGATTTGTCTTTTTGGTCATTCTGATTTCTCTCCCATGTTTGTGTTGCTGTTTTGACACAATATCTTATCAAGGAATACCTTTTGAAAGAGCTGAACATGATTTTATTTACTCCGGTTGACCACAGTTAGCAGGAATGCACCGCGCCGTCTGTATTAGGTCTGATTTCTCAGTAAATACCAGCAAAGTGGCACTGTGAATGCTAACTCTCCTGAGTTTTCCTTAGTTTGCATCAAAGCAGGTTTAAACAGCAAAACTGGGAAACGGTATGTTTGCTTTCATCTTTTCCCATATGTGTAACCCCCCCGCACACACACACATACACCTAAGTGTATAAAACTGTCAAGTTATATACATAAAGCAGGATAAAGCAAGTCAGATTCAAGGCATGAACAGAGCTGACGCAGAGGTAACCATGCTATATTCCATGGCATGGTCTAGCTTTTGAAGTGGCTGTGTATCCTTGCATAGCTGGGAATTCCTCGGTGAAGGAACACCATGAATGCCGTCTCTCTACCACGTCTATACAGCCTGGGACACACAAGCAGGCTCAGAGGGTTTCCATTTTAATCAGACATAGTCAATCAGTACACTTATGTCTTTCATTACATTCTTTGATTAAAAAAACACAGAGAATTCTTTTAAGTTATATTTTGGTATAAAATTTGTCCTTTTTCTTGTCCCTAATGTGTACTTGTGCTCTAGAGAGTCTTATCTTGAATAGCTTTTTTTTGTACTCAGAGCCTTGTACTATTAAATTGCCTAATTGGTCAGTCCCACAGCATGGGAATAAAACATCCTAGAGGACAGGATCCTGCAAAAGACCTGTTTCAAGAGCATCTCCCCCTGTTCCATATTTGTTGTATTTCTTATTGATGTAGTCCAGGACTGCTAAGTCAACAAAATGTTCCTGTTTTGATGTTTGGGGAATGATGTTGCCACAAAGGATTTGCATATTCCCCACTGCAGCGGAGGTTTTCCTGATTGCAGTCAGCATGATGCATACACAACGACAAGGAGACTTACCGTTTTTCTTACTTCAGAGCAATCAGCTAATGCATGTAAAAAGCGAGGAAACTTGAACGTCTGCTCAGAGATGATAAAAATAAAAGTTATATTGGGATAAGGCTTTGCTTTCTACTTTCTATTATCAAGAATCTTTGTATTTTTCACAAGAAATCAGGAGGCAGTCACTCCTCTCATAGTTACAGTTAATGGACAGCATCATCACTAGTAGACCAAATACTTGCTCAGTTTATAGTTTTCCAGGTACAGCTGCAAATGGAAAGGCAAAGTCCTCCAAGTAACAGAAAGTGTTAAAGAAACTAATAAGCAGCTTCTGTACAATCTTGAAGACAGCATTTGACACAGCATAAAGACAAAAATGTCTCCAGAACTGGAGGAAAAGGAGCTTCCATTTTGGAAAGGAGCTTCAATCCAAACGTGGAAAGACACTGAATTATACAAAGTGCTAATGAATACAATTTGATGCAACTATCAGAAAGGAAAATTACATTTAATATCTCCACGGCAGAAGGTGCACCAGAAAATAAAGGGAAAACTGCACTTCATTACTGAAAAAATGAGCAGGCATCATTTCCTGAAGGCAATCAATTCCTGAACTGCCAGTAAGTGGTCTGCCTGTGCCCATGGCGTCCACACATGTCAGGAATTCATCAGTTCCTCTCAGAAAGTTTATTAATAACTCTGCCATTACTTGGTCAGATAAATTCCAATTTTGGTAAATACGTGTCATTCAAACATATGAAATAAATTGACAAAAAATATATTAGCAGAAATAAATTTAAACATGAATATCCAGAATCATAGTTGTCAGTTTTCAGTAAAGATAAATGTCAGTCTCTCCCACTCATAATTTTAAGCTGGTGTGTCCAATATTGGCTAAATCATCCGTTGTTTTATGAGGAAGGTTCCCAAAATAGTCTAGATGCTTTTCTTAGAGGCATGCAAAACACTCCCAAAACGGAAGTGTTACACGGCCCTGGAGCAGGGATCTACAGAGGTGCAAAGGGTGGGAGCAGGGCAGAAGTAATGAGATGAGGACAACCTCCCCCACCACAGCAGAAACAGCCACTTATCCTGGTCTGGCTTTGTGTGTAAGCAGAGCTGCATGACTACCAGAAGAAGGAAACTACAAGAAGAAAGGAGAAGTGAAATCAGAAGAAGGAAAATGGGTATCTCCCGTGCAATTGCCTGGACTTTCCTGATTCTTTTTAATATAATTGTTGCATTAAATGACTCATGGGCCAAGGATAGGCTGCCAACTTGGAAGAGAAATGCCCTCAGAAAAACCAAAGGGACAGAAGGGCACCACCTTTTGTCAAAGAAGACAAGAGGACTTTATTATTGCCCATCCCCAAGCATTCAAAGGTCATGCTCAAGCTCCAAATAATATGAGACTGGCTTGAAACTCACAAGATTGAATGAAAGGTTAGATTTATTATATTTGCTACCTGATTCCTGAGCCTGGTAGTAAGGAGGCATTTGTGTTACATTTTCAAATTTCCCAATGACCATTAGGGTTGGACCTTGTGGCTGCCTTTTTTTCTTTTAGCAAAAGGAGCTGAGATTGACACTGAGTCACTTATTTCCAGAGGTAAATTTCCAGAGATAAACCATAAACTATTGCAAGAATCAATGAGATACTGACAGTTGTCAGCACCAGGTATACTAAAAAGTGGCAGTAATCTGACTTCGGCTTTGCAGAAATAAATAATACAAAGTGCAATTTCAAAGCAAGCAGGTCTGGGGGCAAGGAAGGGTTTTGTCGGATTCATGTTCTCATTTCCCTGTGGCTCTCTCCCACTGCCCAGATGACTGCATTTCCAAATGCCTGTCTTAAACTTTTCTACTGGTCACAGGATTTTTAGGGTAGTTTGAAGAAGAATATTCTTTATCAGCAAGTTTTTCTTGCCAGGTGTCTTTTGCTGAGGAATTTTTGCAATCTAAAAGTTTCTCAGTGTCTACAGAAGCTATCTTACAGAGGAAGATGTTTTGTTTAATATAAATGCTACCATAGACTTACGAGTTTAGACTTAATTTGGTATCTAGTAATCCAATAATAATGACATTTCACGGCCTCTAGGACAGAAGACTGCCCTTCAGAGTAATTACAGAGTAATACTTTTTTCCATCCCCATTATTTGCCAGAGATGGGCCAAGTTCTATTTTCAGTGATGGTGGTCTGAGCCCAAAATGGTTTTGCTGAAGTGAAATGCGGTGATGTGCTGGTGTGAAGGAAGGCATTTCAACTCACTTCCCATTCATCTATTAATCCCTTATTTTTACATTTTTTTGTTTTGTTCTTTGTGGATGCTTGTCAGCATGACTGTGGCCCTCACAGAGTCCTGCTGATGTGCTGCGGCAGGAGTTTCACCTGAGCAGTAGCTCTGCGTGGCGGAGCCTGGCGAGGTGCCGAGGACCACCCGCATGCTGGCAGCGACACTGGCTGAGCTCCCCTCTGCCCAGCTGCCACGGATGGGGTCAGTCAAAGGGCAGGGCTGAGACAAAAGATTTATTAAAGTTTAAATGACCCAGTTGCTGTGAAGATATCTTCTATTTGTTCTGACATCTCCACTGTCAGCAGGAATGACAAAGTGTTCATCACTCACCTGCTTTCTTTAGGACTGAGGGAAATGGAAATCTGGAAGGGTTTAGCTGGGGCATCCAGTCAAGAAGAGCTACAGGGTTTGATGCTGTTACGGCAAGTGTTAACGAACAGGCAGGGCAAGGGTTGCCAAGAGGAAGCTTAAAGGACACCAAGACACCTTCACTACTGATGTCCCCAAGGTGCCCTTGTTAGGAAAACTTTGCAGCATGTGGTGAGGGCCTCCAAGCAAGAATCCGTTTTGGACCTGCCAGGAGAGAACGAGCTCTCCAAAAGGCAACCAGGTCCCTAATTCTCACTGAAACCTGTGGCTCTGAGGATCAAGACCTGAATTCTCAGCACTAGGAGAACTTGCAAAAGACTGACTGCAACTGTGACAGTATAAAACAACATCATTCTTTTCATGTCCTTTTTACGCTTCCCCAAATTCTCGGTTACCCTAATGTTACCTCATTCTCATCCAGTTCCTCACCAAGAGGTTTCCTGAGGTGCTCAAACACATTCGTCAAGCTTTCTGAGGTAGAAATATAAAACTGAGTGTCATCAGGATGCCCTTTAGGCCATGTCTCCTCTGAACTAAATTGAGCATTTGTAAAAGAGAAATTAATCTGCCTTTCCATTAAGGCTCAGGGGCTAAAGAGGAATTGTCCTGCTTTTAGCCCCAGGCTTTCTCTCTTCAAGGGTTTGCAAGTCAGTAAGTACCACATCACTCCTAGCTCCAAAGTTTTTGCTAGATCAAAGCACGGACATCTAAGGACTAATAGGAGTTTCCTTGTCTCTAGCAAGAGATGCTTCTCACTCTCAGTCACACAAAGTGGCTGGCAAAAACATGTAGCTTCAGTAGATGGCCATCCAAATGCAGACATCAGAGACTGTGACTTGTAAGGCAGAAATCTTCATTATGGGCTTCTTTTCTCTTGTTTCTAACTAAATGCCAGGAGTGAAACGACAGCCTTAAATTGATCGATATTTTGCCATCACCTTGAGGAAAGTAAAGATTTCACCTGCAGAGTTTGAGACTTTTCTTCTCTGCTAATGTGTGCAGAGAGGGCAAGGGTAGGCTTCCTGGGGAACCAAAGTGAAGAAAGGCTTTCCGTTTTAAAAAAAAAACAGCTTCATTTTATAAAGCTAATTTTAGTCTCCTGTTTGATACCCTGTCCAAGGAAAGGACAAAGCAGTGACTACTGTCGTGTTGCTAGTTTAGAACTGAAATAACATTTGTTAGAAGTAAGTGACTTTAGGCAAGGATTTTTATAGTGATAACAGAGCACGTACTAGTTATTTGGGATGCCTTACAAGTAGATCAGGCAAAGTTGGGATAATCTTGGATCTTGACTCTAGTTATTTGGTAATGTAAGAGTTAAAGACTGTAATACTTTTTTTATTCTGTTCTAATAAATAACTAATATTTTGTATTGCATCGCAGTTACTGTATGCACATTGTAGATGACCTTTTAGTTCTCTTCATTAAGACACTGGTCATATTTGACTGTAACTTATTGAGATCAATAAATGCCTAATGTGTTAACTTCTCAGTCTAATTTTATGTGACACCTTGCTGACCCAGCAAAAGGAATGGAGGACAGATTGGGATGTGCAGTGATATCCAAGAGGTATTTATATACAACAGCTATGGATTTGTGGCATGATTGCCAAGATTATTAAACTATTTTCACATCGGTAAGTCCTCTAACTACCTGTCCATAAAATGAAGAAAGGGTCATCTTGCAGTTCAAATGCAGAACTTGGTTTCAATAGATCAGGATTTAATTCCTATCCATGCCATAGATTTTGACTGTGACCTTGGGCAAATCACTTATTCTCCCTGCCTCTCACTTCTCTGTAAGCTGAAGTAGGGATAACAACTCCTTAAAGGTGAGAATGAATATGTCAGGGTTCATGTGGCCCTCACGCTGTTATTCAGCTTAGGGTCCTACCTCTGCCTTGAGCTAAGATGGTGTATTGGGTTTGCGTGGCAAGGTTTTGGTAGCGGGGGGCTACAGGGGTGACTTCTGTGAGAAGCTGCTAGAAGCTTCCCCTGTGTCCATGTCGTGGTTTAGGCCCAGCCCGCAACAAAGCACCACGCAGACACATGCTCACTCTTCCCCCAGCCCTGGCGGGATGGGGAGGAGAAAATACAAGAAAAGGCTCGTGAGTCGAGACAAGGACAAGGAGGGATCACTCACCAATTATGGTCACAGGCAAAACAGACTCGACTTGGGGAAAAAAGAAATCAATTTAATTTGTTACCAATCAAATCAGAGTGGGATGATGAGAAATAGAACCAAATCTTAAAAACACACCTTCCCTCCACCCCTCCCTTCTTCCCAGGCTCACCTTTGCTCCTGATTCCTCTACCTCCTTCCCCCTCAGCGGTGCAGGGGGGTGGGAATGGGGGCTGTGGTCGGTTTGTCCCACGTTGTCTCTACCGTTCCTTCCTCCTTGGGGGAAGGACTCCTCACACTCTTCCCCTGCTCCAGCGTGGGGTCCCTCTGACGGGCATCAGCCCTCCACGAGCTTCTCCAACTCAAGTCCTTTCCACGGGCTGCAGTCCTCCACAAACTGCTCCAGCACGGGCTTCCCACAGGGTCACAGCCTCCTTTGGGCATCCACCTGCTCTGGCATGGGGTCCTCCACGGGCTGCAGGTGGATATCTGCCCTGCCGTTAACCTCCATGGGCTGCAGGGGGACAGCCTGCTGTGTCACCACGGGCTGCAGGGGAGTCTCTGCTCCGGCACACCTCCTCCCTCTCCTTCTTCACTGGCCTCGGTGTCCGCATGGTTGTTTCTCAGACATCCCACTCCTCACTTTGCTGTAGCTCTTCTTCTTCTTCCTCAGCAGTCTTTTCCCCTTCTTAAATATGCTATCACAGAGGTGCTACCACCGTTGCTGATGGGCTCGGCCTTGGCCAGCTGTGGGTCTGAGTTGGAGCCAGGGAAGCTTCTAGCAGCTTCTCACAGGAGCCACCCCTATAGCCCCTCCCCCACTGCACAAACCGAACACAGTCCGACAGAGCCAATGCCAGCCGGCTCCAAGACGGACCCGCCGCTGGCCAAGGCCGAGCCCATCAGTGACGGTGGTAGTGCCTCTGGGATAAGATATTTAAGAAGGGGAAAAAAACCCTGCACAACAGAAACTGCAGCCGGAGAAAGGAGTGAGAATATGTGAGAGAAACAACTCTGCAGACACCAAGGTCAGTGAAGAAGGAGGGGGAGGAGGTGCTCCACGTGCCAGAGCAGAGATTCCCCTGCAGCCCGTGGTGAAGATCATGGTGAGGCAGGCTGTCCCCCTGCAGCCCATGGAGGTCCACGGTGGAGCAGATATCCACCTGCAGCCTGTGGAGGACCCCATGCAGGAGCAGGTGGATGCCTGAAGGAGGCTGTGATCCTGTGGGAAGCCCGCGCTGGAGCAGGCTCCTGGCAGGACCTGTGGCCCCGTGGAGAGAGGAGCCCACGCTGAAGCAGGTTTGCTGGCAGGACTTGTGACCCCGTGGGGGACCCATGCTGGAGCAGTCTGTTCCTGAAGGACTGCACCCCATGGAAGGGACTCATGCTGGAGCAGTTTGTGAAGAACTGCAGCCCGTGGGAAGGACTCACACTGGAGAATTTTGTGGAGGACTGTCTCCCGTGGGAGGGACCCCACGCTGGAGCAGGGGAAGAGTGTGAGGAGTCCTCCCCCTGAGGAGGAAGGAGCAGCAGAAACAACGTGTGATGAACTGACCCAAACCCCCATTCCCCATCCCCCTGCACCGCTCAGTGCGGGAAGGAGGTAGAGAAAATCAGGAGTAAAGTTAAGGCCAGGAAGAAGGGAGGGGTGGGGGGAAGGTGTTTTTAAGATTTGGGTTTATTTCTCATTATCCTACTCTGGTTTGACTGTTAATAAATTAAATTAATTTTTTCCCCAAGTGGAGTCTGTTTTGCCTGTGACAGTAATTGGCGAGTGATCTCCCTGTCCTTATCTCAACCATGAGCCTTTCGTTATATTTTCTTTCCCCTGTCCAGCTGAGGAGGGCAGTGATAGAGTGGCTTTGGTGGGCACCTGGCATCCAGCCAGGGTCAACCCACCACGGATGGAGTTGATCAAATTGTATTTTGCCAACAGTTTGTTCCAAAGTGAATTTCTTGCTCTTTTGATGTTTAGACACAGTCATAGATAGTGACTGGGCTGATACTGTTCCCAAAATGGTCAGTCTGTACCCTGATAGATTTGAAGACTTTTGTTCACTCTGTCTTTGGTGCGGAGTCCCTTCTCCTTTTCCAAACATTAAGCCAGATTCTACCTTGATCTAACTCATTCCAGAAGCTGAAGGCTTTCTGGGTACACAGCATTGCCACATAGCCAGTAGGAGGACTTCATTTCATCAGTGTAACAAGGCACAGTTGGAAGGGAAAGAAGACGCTGGATAAAGAATTTGTTGTTTTTTCTTTGATGTAAATTATACATTGATAATGATTTACATAATTCAGCCTGGTCTACAGCATGCTAAGGAGCATGAGTATCTGCTTATCTGCGCAGCGGTTAGCCAAGGCAGCCAGCAAACACATAACTCAGTTATGTTTTGTTAACAATGAAGACTTATTCATCTTTCAGAACACTCTGGATGCCCAGAAGTTTGCTGTTGAAAAGATTATCATCAAAAGGCCTTTGTATAATTGTGGTGTGTTATACGTAATCACTAGGATACATTCAGTGCTGTGGTGTGGTTCTTTGCCATTTACAGCTGTTGCGGGCTCATCTGTCTCCCCTTTACACAAAGTGGTCTTCATGATCTTATGCATCTGGCACAGAACTTGTTTAGTGTCAGTATGTCACAGGGCATGGAATAGACCTAGGAAAGGTCATAGCTGTGCCCTTCTCTCCCTTTCTTCCCTCATACTTGACAAATGGGTCATACAGATTGCTTCTTTTTTCCTTCCCCAATGGACATGTTCCAAGAGACATTTGGGTAAAATCAGCAAAATTTCTCCATGGCGTCAGGGTCCTAAACCCCCACCACATGATAGCTACATGGTACAAGCCACAGCAAAACTCTAGATTTGCCATATGCCATTGCCTATCAGTGATGATTAGATGCAGTGATAAAGCAAATAATATTATGTTAAGTGTTCCGCATTTAAAATCCCAGAAAGCATCCAAGGCAGCAGGAAACATGCTGCTCTGATCTTGTGAACAAAGTAATTGCCATATCCTCTCCATCACAAATGCCAAACCACACTGGTTACCCATTGGGTCAGCCCTCATGCTACGTGAGGTGCTAGCAATTAAAATCACCACACTCTGAACTGAAGTGAAGTTGCCTTTCTCTTAATGCTAGAAAAAAGAAAAAGAAAAAAAAAAAAGCAAAAGTCGTACTGAATCTGCCAGCCAGCCTTTGAATACAAGTACACAGAAAATTCCCAATAGACATGGGATCAGTGCAGAGAGCAGCCCTGGAATTACTGAATATAGCTGGCAAACTATAAAAAAGAAAAATAGGAACCAGTTCTGTCTGTATTATCTCAGATGAAACCATCTTTTCTATTGGAGAAACAAACTCTTAAAATGAAAACAAAGATGATAAAAAAAGATATATTGGGCAAGAAATGGGCACCATTCTTTTCAGTTGTGTCAAGTGTACTTCATCCTGAAAGGGGAACCATGTTAGATAATTGTTTGTTACTGGCAGCTTAAGTTTTTAAATCAGAAACAAAATCCCATTTTGTTCATTCATAAAGGGAAACAGAGAGCTTAGAGCTGTCCTGAGGCACTGCTGTGGTCTAGAGTGCCTCAGGGGAAGCCTTTAAAAGTGCCCTTAAAATTAAAGAGAAAAATATTTCCGCAGAGAGGGTTTTTACATAGAAGGGGACAAAGGGCATGTTGAAACTCTTCAGATTTACAGAATGCAGTGTAAAAGAAAAGGTCATGAATCCCAAATATGAACTAACAAGCACAGTTTACCAAGGGTGAACTAGATGTTTGGTCAGCTCCAACCTGTGCCAGGACTCTCAGAGAGGCAATTCCTACATCCTTTTGTGTTTCTGAAGCTGTAACACATAACAGTGACCTTGCTACTTGCATGTAAGCTGTACATTGATGAAATTGCTAATGGTATTAGTGAGAAAAGTCAAAACTGCATCTTCTGAACTGATTTGAAATATCCTTCAAAATCATCCTGTGCCTTACAAAAGCAGACACAGCATGCACGCTGCATCAGGCCCCTTCTAGTCTGTTCAGTAAATTTGTGACTGGAAAAGGCTCTGCCGTCATCTGTGAATAGGTTGGCTCAGTTAAGCTTGGAAGAATAGAGATAATGAAGCTCTGCGTGCATGTTGTGTTCCCTGAGGGCGAAGGACTGATTCACATAAGAGGATTAGAGAAAGAACTTCAGTGAATTGATGTGGGTTACCATCATCTTTATATTAAACTTTATATTAAGGCCCTAATTTCAGCTCCCAATGAGAATTCACGGGTAAGGTTGGTGTTTCTTGAAAGTCTGTACTCCAAAGTGACAAACATTCATCTTAACCTGTAAAGATCTCAGTGCTAAGATGGGTATGTCCTGATATAAGACTAAAGAAAATTTTGACGTGGGGCCCCAAAGTTCCTGCTGAAATTTCATTATTCTTTAATGGTTGATTCCTCTGGTCAAGAACTTGTTTGTGATTATGATTTCAGACTCCCCAGTACAAGAAAGGTATTGACAGACTGGAGCAAGTCAATGGACAAGCCACCAAGATGATCAGGGGCTGGAGCATGTGACGTAGGAAAAGAAGCTGAGGGCTGGGTTTGTTCAGCCTGAAGAAGAGATGGCTCAGGGAGATCTTACTGCTGTCTGCAACTGCCTAATGGGAGGGTGCAGAGAAGACAGAGACAGGCTCTTCTCAGAGGTGTGCAGGGACAGGATCAGAGGGCAACAGAACCAATGTGAAATTTGGGAAATTCCTTTTTGATATAAAGAAAACTTTTACCGTGATGGTGATCAAATATTGGCATAAGTTGCCTGGAGAGGTTGTGGAACATCCATCCTTGGAGAGATCTAAAACTCAACCAGAGTTGAGCAGCCTACTCTAATTAGGCCTGCACTGAGCGGTAGGTTGGACTAGGTGACCTCCACAAGTCCCTTCCAACCTAAATTATTCTGTGAGTTTATGAGTCAGGTCAACAAGACGTTTTCATTGGTTGATTCAATGGCTTGTGATTTCCACACTTTGAGATACTGTCTTTCTGAAGTGTCAGCAGAGAGGAAATCAGAGGGGGAAGAAGCAAGCCTTGCTCCCAGCTTCTGCTACAGTGTGTACCATCATGACCTGCTTGCGTCTTCATAGTCCTAAGCAATACCCAGACCACACTCAGACAGAAGGCACTGAATGACAGCACCATTGGTGATGATAGCTAAATCCAGCATTTGGAGCATAAAAGCTTTGTTTCTGTGCTATTCTCCTTAAGGTTTTTTTTTTCAAGTGAAAAGATAAGGTCTTTGGAGGTCTTGGGAAATGCTGCATGTTTCAGCTGCAGCTGCTCGTTCAAGCCCTTAGGAGGAGCAAAGAAACTGATTAAGGCCATTTGGTGCAACCATAATAAAATTAAAAATTATAAAAACTCTGCTGTGACCAAGCCTACTTCTGAAGTCTGAGGGAAATATATCAGTGAGGTAAATGGGAGTAGATAAGGCCTGAGAGCATTTCACCTGCATTTTCCTTTAAGAACTAAGCACTACTCTGTTTTTCAGGTTAATCTCGGTGCTTCATCTCATTCCACACTGGCATGCTTACAGCTGAAGAAAATATTTATACAGCAGAATAATTCACAGCACTCTTTTCCCTCCTATATGAACCTCCTTCTTATTTTATTCTTTTTCTCCACACTCCTCATACACATTCACCAGCCCAAATTGTGTTTGTTACATAAGCTGTCAAGTTATCTGTGTAATGTTGTGTTAGGGATTTAGCTAGAGAAACAAATTCCCTTGGTGTGTGAGTAAGATTAGAACAGCATGTGTATGTGATGGATTTGTGGACTGAAAACTCATACAATTTTAGTTTGATTATGAAGGCAAGGTTAAATGTGAACAATATTAGCAGAAGTATAGGCTTGACTCTTCAAAAACCCATGAACTTTAAAATCTCTGCAAAACTGTGTCTGGTGCAGCAACATCTCATTAAAATTGGCATGTCCTTCCTCTCTAGTTTGTATTTCTTTCCTTAAGCAACTAAAATTGCTAAATATTTCAGTGATCAGCTATCCTAGCCCCACTTATTTTTCTCAAGGCCAAATCTTCTGGATGCTCTCACAAGAAGAGTACTCCCAGGTTCATGTGCACTTTTTGGAAAAGTAGAGAGAGCAAGACAAAACTCTCACTGATGCCATGACTAGCTGTCGGTGATACCATTGCCACAGAGGCACACTGAAATATCCCCAGGACCACTCCATGCTCTGCTGTCTAGTCTGGTCATGGCAAAAACATAGGCTGGTGCAAGAGGCTATGCAGTAGCAGTGAGTCTGAAGCTCACTGAAAATGTCCTCCGTCCCCTGGCTCCTTTCTCTGCCTTTGGAGCAGTCGGGAAACACAAGCCGGAGAGGACAGGCTTAATGTCATGTTTCCACCGTGAGATTTGTTACCCACAGCCATCCCCAGACCAAAAGCATCCTAAGCATTGAGAGGCCAGTAGGGTCAACTGTGAATGGGACATGTAAAACTGGGTGAAACACGCTTCCCATGCAAATGTCATGTCTATAAAGGAGATCAGTGTAATCATTGAGGCTGCCACGCTGTATTTCATGGTGTTTTCAGACTCAGAAACAAGTCAGCTGGGGTGGTCTCCTAAGCCTAAATTCCCCACGAGTCTGCTGATGAACTGACTAAAATCAGAGGAAAGTCTGGATTTGATTTCACTGTAGAAAGAAGTAAGTATGGATAGGTCATTTTAAAGAAGCCCTTTCACATAACCAGCATCAATGAATCCAGTCTACTGGCTGTTGCTACTTAAGTTACTTTCTGCTAGGTATTTACCTCTAAATAGCAGTATGCGTGCCTCTGTTAGAGAGCAACACTACCACTGAAATGAACTTCAAACATCTTTCACATATTCCACTACAAGAAAAGTGAATAAATAAATTAGTGTTTATGACCTGACAGTGGCCCATTGCCTCTCCTGTGTGTACTCTTGTTAATGATCAACAGAATGATGGAAAAACAATTAGCAAACAAACTGAGTCTTGAAGTCTTCTCCCTGCAAAGCTTCTCTCCTAGGTTTCTGTGGGAACTAGACACACAAACACTGCTTTGAGCTCTTTGGCTGTTGGAATAAAAGCCAACATCTTTTGCAGTTGCACTTCCAACCGTGCCAGTCAGAGGAGTCAGCGAAGTTGGCAAGACCACAGTGAAAGGTTAGGTCTGTTATACCTCTTTTTATCTCCTGCTCTTGTGGTGCAAGGAATTGTTTGTAAACTGGAACTGAACATTGGCAGCCCCAAAATTTCTGCCCAGTATGCTAACTACTTTGCCTCATTATCTGCATTCTGTGATGGCAGAGATTTCAATCATCTCCCCTACTTGTCAGAAAGTTCGGTCGTCTGCAGAGAAGGAAAGACATGATGCATACTTCAGTGTGGATTTACTGTTATTTCATGTCACAAAGCGCTGTGTTTTGAAATAGCACCTATTGGCCTTGAGGTTGAGGGCAGATTCACACACCTTCATACTACAGATTGTGCCTAGGTAAAGCAGCTTTGTTAAACACAGTATTTTAGCAGAAAATGTATAATTTGTGAGTACTGCAGCTGTTCTACCAAGTAGGGTAAGTGCTAAGCATCAAGGGAGCAAGGCCTGCACTGAAACAACAGCCTGTCCTCTGGCATCAGTGGGTGCAAGAGATGCAAGTTCCTTCAAGTTCTGTCACACACCTGGGAAGTGCTAAAAGCAAGAGAAAGCTCTGCCTGACGTCTCAGGTACTGGCAATTGCAAGACAGGCAAAACAGATTTTCCAGGTTATCTCTGACTGAACACTAAAAGGTAGCTTGACACATAACTTGAAGCTTCAGCATCATCAAAAGTGAAGCTACAAAAACATCACTTTGAGCAACCAAAGATCTAGAACGCAACCCTCCTCATCAGTATGGTTTTTCCTCGTTACTAGCAAAACCCAGAGCTAGTTCCTGCTATGGACTGGTCCAAGCTTAAGAAATGTTGAAATCTCAACAGCTATTCAAGATGTTAGCGTATAAATCATAACAAATTGGCCATGACATTTTCAGTCTTTTCTGGTCAGCCTTATGTTCTAGTAAGAGTATGAGAATTCAAGGACTCATCAGCAGAGCCTTTCGACAGCACACCAGGGTTGTTGAATACCCATGTTTTTGAGTAGTATGACAGAATTCAGAGACACAGGCTACTTTTTGTTTAAGAAATAAGAGCAATATTAGGTTGTGCTTTCTCAGTTTATCAGAGAGTTTCTAAACCCCAGAGAATTAAAGACAGAGGTGTTGCTGGAATGCAGCAGACTTTTCTCCTTATCATTTGTTTTAATATAACAAAGCAAAGCCGCAATTTAAGCTAAAACTGCAAGTAAAAAATATTTAACCCTTATTTAACCAAAGGTGCCTCCTCTGGTACTAGTAATGTTATAATCCTGTTTATTCTACAGTGAGTTTAGTTTGTAGGTTCTTTCAGGGAAAAAGACTTTTCTAAAGTAAAAACAAAACCCAGAGGGAAAAATCCACCTTTTTATTCCCTGAACAAAAAAGATAAAAAACCAGACTTCTCCCCTTTTGCAAATCCTCTTTGAAATAACCCAATGAATTAAAATGGTTTAATGGTTCAAACTGTGAACAAACATATACCCAGTTACTCTTTTGAATGAACATGTAAAACACAGAGCTACATTGATAAGGTAAGGTTACTGAAGCACTTTGTACTTAGCAGAGCTTTAGTGTCTGTTACTTGATGGACTCCTAACCAGCTTTGACTTTTCATTGACTTTCCTCACCTTTAATTTAAGACTGCATTGACTTTTCCTGTCACCTTAATCCATTTCTAGCATTAAATTGTTGCACAGCTAGCTATAATGCTACGCAGTATTGATTCTATTCTTGCCTCTCAATAATGTTTTGTTACATAAATTGAAAAATAATCAAAGAAGCTTCCTAGTGCTTTGCTGCTTTTTAGTAGTTAATAATTCCACCGATTTTTTAAAAAATGTTTTCTTCAGTGTTTCATTGCTCACTTAACCCAGGTCAGTGTTTTGGAGAAGGGAAAGTTGTAAATGAGATGTGGTGCAGTGGCTATGCAGAATGTATTTGATCCCTGGCGTTCGCCATAAATGACAGCTGCATGAGAGGAAATCCTTACCAGGTCCCGGTGGTGGAGTTCCAAGAAGCCAAAATCTTGTTCCATGGCTGATGCCCAAGTTGTTTCCAAGCAGGGTCACCACGAAAGGAGGGAGTGACAAGGAGCAATGAAAGCTGCCTCGGTCTCGGGACTTCCCAACTGTATAACCCACCAAGACAACACCCCTGGGGATTTGGGCTTCATACTTAAGACAGTCAGAGCACCCTTTGCTAATGACCACCTACAGATGAGCTCCTCAGGGACGCAGCGACACTAGAGAAGCGAGACCTAGGCATGTGTGAGGTTTGCACAGACAGCGCCTGGAAAGCCAGGACTAATTTCCTCCGTGCCCTTGCCCTAAAATGGTGGCAATATTTCCTTTTCATGCAGCTCTTCCTTGCAGGGAATGTGGGTTTTTATGCCAAGGTGCTCAGTAGGGGGTCACCTCCATTACAATAACCCAGGCCTGATTAAAAGGTATTTCTACGTTACAGAAGAATTGGAATCACAGAAGTGAAAAGATGAACCAAAATATAGTATTCTACAAGCAAATACTGTGTGGAATAACACTGTGTTAGCTGAGGCTTGAAATACTCTGGGGAAATTTAAAAGTTGCTTGAAGAATTACACAAGGAAAGATAAAATCTTTTTTTCCAGCCTCAGGATTTAAGCTTGAATTTATTCTTCCATGACAGGGTGTCTCCTCTCACCATTTAGTGGATCATAAAAACAAAACTTCACGTTTCTTGTTTCTAGTAAAAAAAAGTTACTCATGCTTGCAGCCCAGGCTCAGTAATGTGCCTGGCTGGGTAGGTGTTCAATACTTTTTTTGGTAGAGAAGGGACGGGATATATCCATGATAAATATAAAATGTTTTTTATATTGTTTGGATGAAGACAAGTACCGTGTTCATTCCTGTCTGTCTCCTTGACTAACCATGTTGTCACTACGCAGGCTCACTCCCTTGCTTGGACACTATACAGGAGATGTAACGTATGGCTCATGGAAAGCAAATCTCTTCTCCCATAAGACTGCCTTCTCTCCCAGGGCAAAAAGGCACACCTTTGGTTGTCCTCAAAGTCAGTCTGCTTAAGTGGACACATCACTAAAAAATAAACTATAGAGTTTAAAGAAAATTAAGATGATATGTCCCAATACACACTTCTAGTAGCAACTTTAAAAGAAGCTTTTGGTTTGTTTTTTTTTCCCCTTGTGTCTTGTATTTGGTGTCTTTTTTTGTTAAGTATGGGTCCTCTCTGATTTTCCTTTCTTCTTTCCCATAATATTAAAATAGCTGTTTAATGCAACCTAGTCCATACAGGTAAATGCTAACAGATATATGATTGTGTATCTGTTCCTGGGCAGGGCATTAAAGCATGCACAGAGAAAGCTGGTTTGTATAACAGCCTCCATCACGAACCTCAGGTGTGACCTCAGAAAAATCACTCTGATTTTCCCCATTGTGTTCCCTTTCGCGTCCCTGATCTGTCCAGTCCTGGTAGAGGAGAGCCTTCTGGGGGCCGAGACCGTCTCTTTCCACAGGAACCTGAGCTGTGCCTGCTACAAACTCTATGTGCTAGGAGAATACAAATTAAGGACATTAAACTACTGTTGAAAAGCCTTATTGACTCACGTCTTTTATACAATATTGAAGCCTATATGGTTCTTAAGCCTCTCTGTCACAGTTAATACCAGCTTTCAGTCATACCTTTGCAATTGAAACTCAGCAGGGGACTAATGGATGACCAACTATTTTCTGCAAATATACAGTAGAAATGAGTGTGCCTGATCAATTCTTAAAAACACTCACAGTGAAGAAAGTACTCAGAGAAAGTCAAAACTCTATTCTTTTTCAGAGAACATTTTTTTTATGATCCCTGATTCTGCATTTAATTCTGTAAGTGTAGTTTAAAGGGCAGAGGGAGTTGTTAAATTTCATTTCACATTCACACTCTTCTCCCATTGGCACTCCTGTGGAATTGTTACTGCCGCTTATGCATATTGAGGGGGAATGCACCCCTTTGCAGGCAGAGTACAGCTCTGCAGCTCATTCCCAGCCATTTCCCAGATGCTTGGTACTGTGATAGCATTGAAGCCCACAGGATTTCCCATTTATGCCCTTACCATATTTTCTTGCTTCCCACAAAGGATCTGCTTTTGCAAAAACCATCTCTATGGCAGAGGAGGGCTGGATGCGACATCCTCATAAGCTCATCAGCAGTTTCTGCTGCTCCTTCAAAGAGCACCACATCCTTCAAAGCACAGCACATCCTTCAAAGCACTTCTAACACTAGCCTGTCAGCAAATGAGAAAGCAGGGCAGGAGCCAAAAGTTAAAGATCCAGGTTGCACACTGCTGCTGGGAAGTGCACCGGTTCCAAGCGTTTTGACATCAGAATTACTGCCTAGACCAGGAGCTAGCCCAGAGTGCCTTGTGCCTCTTTGTGGATTAGCAGGTTGTGCCATGATTAAAGAATTCCTGCTCTTTCTCATTTAGGCAGAAGCTACACGAACTGTTCCAGTCAGCTTCAGTTTCCAAGAAGAAAATTAGTACAGAATATAACTACACAGTAGGAAAAAAGAAGTCAGTGCTTCACCAAAGCCGGGATGATCATTCTGCCCATGCAATTCAGGAGGAGTCCCCATACCTGAGAAGCTCGTAGCTATAGCATGCAAGGAGTCATATGGCATGTGTCACAGCAGGACACCTTTCATTGCGTGCCATGGCAGTTTCTATGGTGTGTGGTAAGGAGAGACAGCGCGTCATGGCAGAGCATGCGGCAGTGCAGTTTGGGAGACAAAGCTACAGAGTCCTGCTTTAGAGAAGAGTGCAAGCCATGGGGTAAAATGCCTCTGACGTCACCAGGAATGTTTCACAGTACAACCCTTCTAACTTCTGTTCATTCATTTCTCTTTGTCCTTTTTTTTTTAAATCAAAAGTCAAACTCCAAGACTGTAGTGAAAAGCAGACATATTTCTCATCAACATAACAACCTGGGATGGAAAATTCTGAATATGCACTAGTAACCATGTAAAAAAATCCTCTGTTGTGCTTCCATTCCAGCCACTGTTCTCACTGGGCTGCTCTCCAAAGCTTCCTCTGCTGCAGTGCATTCTTGCTAGACACTGTCTGACACAAAGTCCAAGCAGAGAGAAGTCAAATGAGGCAGTTAAGCAACTGGATGTCTCTAGTTCCTTTCTTGCTTAAACTGCATGTACTCAGGTGGGAAAGGATTTTATTTTCCTTAGCTGAAAGAGATTATCAGCAGGCTTGAGAACATGAAAGAGTACCTTAAGCTGGAGCCAGCTCAGATAATTTTTTGGCTGTGAAACTTCTAAAAAACTTTAATACAAAGTAAATATATAGAGGTGCTTGACATGGGCCAATATGTGATGTCTGGAATGGCTGTTGTTCTTTGTTTTCATTAAGACCCTGTTATTATTGTGCTTACTATAGAGTCAAATGAAAAAAGATGGTTCATTATACCATGTTTTCAACAAACATGGAGCAAAAGGCAGTTTCTGAGGAGCTTTTATCTAACCACATAGGTTGAAGAGGAATGGGAAGGGCTGTAAGCAGAAAGGATATGTGAGAAATATCATGCTGGCATTGACATTTGAATAGGCGGCCAGTTGAGGCATTGCTGCAAAAAGACAAATGAGGAAAAATAGAAGAGCAGAGACTAGAAGGGGACAATAGTCGAAGGGGATGAAAAAGGAAGGAGAGCACATATGCTATAGCTGAAGGGAAGGCACTGAGGAAGGTGTGTAGGAGCATGCTAGCTTTTACAACAGAGGAGAAAATGCTCAGAGCCAAAGTTGTTTGATATAACCTCTTGACATTGGTAAGAATGATATTGCAGACCTACACAGTCCTTGTTGCTTAGGCCACCATTTGCTGCCATGGACAGGACTGGGACATCTGGTTTGGCCTTCCTCTGGAGATGGCGAATTACTGTTGTGATGTCTCACGCTAAGTGGGTAACATAATCCTTGATTGCATATCCAATTCTCATAATCACTTCACATTTCAGACAGGAGAACACAGGATGATGTCTACAACTATAGTTACAGTAAGGGACTATTCCATTGATGCTAATGACAGATTTGTGTATTAACTGTTTCCATTTTGAATAATTATAAATATTTCTGTCATTGTTGGATGGTCATCTCAGCATAGTATTGGCACTTAGGCCCTTTGTCAGTGCTGAATGAGGAAAGGTTAGCTTTGCATTTGCCTGTTTCATGGTTTCTACTCCAAAAGGCTTGAGCTTCTACAAACTCCTTATCCTCAGGCTCTGCTCAATGTGTTAGATTTTGGTTGTGGAAAGTGAAAAAGACAGAGTGCTTTTTGGGGAATGGAGAACTATATAATTTACAAGCTTTAAAATGACTACATTAAAATTTAGAGGAAAATGAATATACTTATATACATAAAATTTCAGTGCTAGCCAGTAAAGCCTTGTACTTGCCCATGTGCACTGAACTCCACCAAAAACCAGTAAGACATGGAAAACGGACCACTTACGTGACAATTACTTTTCTGTTTCACAGTAGTTCCAAGAATGATTCAGAGAGAACAATTTTTTGTCAATTTTCTTATAGTTATTCTGCAGACAATCAAAAGGATGTAAAGTTAATAAAAGCAGAGAAGTTTATAAATTGTCTCTGAATTTCTCAGCCCTGGCCTCTGTATATCGCAGTAACATTTCTGCAGAAATCCTGCCCAGCCAGTCAGACAGTATTCTGAAAACAACCTTGTACCAAGATAATATCCCTGAGGATCAGACTAGATGGGGATGAAGAACAAATATACATTTTACATTCATATACATAGTGGGAGCATTAAAGATTCAGCTCCTTATAGCAATATTCATAACTACAGGTAAATATTTGCTCTAAATTAATCTTCAACCTATCATATTTAGGTAAAATTTCATTAGGTTTTCATAAGCCACTGCGTTACTTTTGCTACAGTAGTCTGCTAGAGTAAATTCCACAACAGAAAGTAGAGACAATTGCACTGGCTCTAGCTTTTGCTAAAGATATGTGGTTAAATTCTTTCACCTGAAGTACAAAGTCTACTGCTACTAACAAACCCAAACTTCTCCTCTTCCTCCCCATTCCTGCCCTGACCTTTACTACTCACATACCCAGGCTACCATTCTGAGAGTCTGATGGATCATTGGGATTACTGTGGATGGCAGCTGCTACATCACTTCCTTCTTAAACCTTCTTTTTTACAAGTTTCCCCCACTCCCTTTCATTAAGGATCATTATTTTGGATTAACTCCTTCTTTCCTCGTGTCTCTATATTTCACTGCACCTTTTTCCAAAACGTAATGAAAGACTTCCCCCTCCTTTCAATTCATTTGGACAATAGCCTCATCAGTCCTGGTCCCAGCTGCTGAATCGTCTTTCTTCCAGTCCCTCTTGTGTTGCTTCCATCCAGCTTTTCCACAGCTCTGCTTCTCAGCGTAGCTTTCTTGGTGGACCATGTCACTTGTCTGTTTAAATTTTTTCCAAGATCATCACTTGCTCTTAAACTTCTGGTCTTTATCTCTACCTCAGCCTAAATCTCAGAACTGAATCTGTGTCCTATATGGATGCTTCTGTCACCCACTCATTATCTTTTATGTTGTCCTTGACCATAAAACTGTTCCCCCAAATTCCCTATTATGTCCAGGTCTGTGTCCTCATCTTATTCAAAACATTCTGAAAGACATTTTTTTCATATGAAGGCCACACTATTAACTTGTCCTCCCCAACTAGTGAAAAGGATGCTCAGGTTACTTAACAAGCACAGCTGAGTTGCCTTTGGTAGCAGGCAGCCATGCTAAATTATACCAGCAGAGAAACTGGCCAAAATACAAGTTAATTTCTTCATTTAGGGTTTCTTACTGTGCTTTGATTTATCTGTGTCTTATCTTCTGGAGTTTCAGCTGTAAAGGGCAAGAATTGTCTTTATCACTGTATGGAATACCACTGCTATACTCTCAGTTCTTTCAAGCCAGTAAATAATGAGATACTCATGAAATTCTTAGCGGGTGTTGTGTTTTAATACCTTATCTGATTTCAGTGGGAGGTTTACCTAAGATCTTCTGGGATGCCTCCACAAAGCAGAATAATTTCTTGTTCCTCCTACCAGGTAACAAATGCCAGCTTAATACATCAATCTATCATCACATAGTTATGTATTATCCACAGCCAAAAGCCTCTAATAATAAATTCTAATCTCCTTAGGATGATAAAGTAGAAAACTAACGTGAACCTATTGCAAATAAAACTGAATTCCCTAAAAAGCAAGGCCTCTTTATACCTTAGTAACACAATGTTCTTTCCAGCTGTCAGCCTAGAAACTCAGTACCACTTGGTATCCCATACTTCATTCTGTTCTAACAAACCTGTTAATAAAATGAGTCCTACAGCTGTGGGAGTGAGGATTGTGGAGTGGGAAAACACTACGTCTAGTTCTGCATGGGAAGTGAAGCTGCACTATTATGGCCAAGGGCAGAATTGAAGTTGTTTTGTGACGAAGCAGTTGAGCATGCATTTTGAAGTGCAACCCTTGTTTTCGCTAATAGATGAGAGTTTAATTCAGTTGATTGGACAAAAATAGAGGCACTGCAGCAAGACCTGACTCTTTGTTCCCAGTTCTGCAGTAACCATTGCCAGGTATGCAGAAGAGGAAGATGTAACACGTCCTGTTAAGGAATCTGGGAATTAGCTGCCTGAAGGAGAGGCCTGTCCCTTCCCTGTACAGTGAATGGCTGTGTGATATGCCAAAGGGTTTTTTAATTATCTGATATAACTTCAGGGATGTAGCATTACTGGGTAACACCCCACAGGCCATACAATGCAGGACACTAGACGCGATGTTCACAATGGCCCAGAGTCTTTCCTTGTCCTAATTATTCTTTCCTTTTCTAGGAACACCTGGTCTGTTTTATTGTCACGACCCAGTGGTACCTTGTGATACGGACACCCAAAAATCCACTACAAATGTTCCACCACAACTTACCGTGACGCAGTGCGATACGAGTTATGGGTTGTCTCGATAGTAGAGAATACTGCCCATGTCTGGCAGAAAAGAGTTTGGCTGAGGGCTAGCTGAAAAAAGAGATAGGGCTAGCTAAAAAACAAAGAGGTGTTTGCCAAATGTGAATGGAGTGAATTCTCTTGTGATCCACACTGCAGAATATGCTGTACATCTGACACTTCCCTTAATATGCAGGAGGGAGTGTCTGCCAAAAGGCAGGGAAAACACATGCCACCATCTCTTTCTTTCCCGGATCTCTTCATCCCTCGTGCTAATTTAATTTTTCTCTTTTATCCTGCGTAAGTGTTGAGCTTTGCTAACACCAAACTTACATTTCATTACATTTTGTGATAATTGGTCTGCTGGTAATTTGAAGGTTGATTAGTTTTTTGTTACCTGTGATTACAAACAGGCACTCTTAAATGTTGCTTTAGTGCCAATCTGCTGCTCTAGTCAAGAATAATTTAGATACTTTCTCTTGTAATTGAAAGTAACCGCTGATGGACAGGTAATCTAGCTGATGGATGGACCTAATACGTGTTCTCTCTTGGTAAATGGTACCAACAAATAAAGGTCCATGCGCTGCTCGCAGTGGCAGGGCTTTTAGTTCAGTTAATTACCATTTCTTGTTAATCAATTACATACAGCCAGCACATATAGTCTCTATTGACCTGTAAGAGGAGTGATCGTTATTTTGCATAGCATACTGCGCCCTTTAATCCCGGGGCTCTTGACAGAAGATGCAGTCTCGTTTCTGATCCTCTCCCGATTCAATCTGAATGGTGATGGAGTGGAAGCTGTAGTGCTCAAACAGAGCTTGGGTAATATCTCTCAAAATCTTCTGGCTGTCCGCTGTGTCTGCTATAGATAGCAAGCAGAAAATAATCAAAATGCATATAATATAATATTTTAAAGAAGAGTGTTTACTGATAGAAGCTATTCACAAACTTCTAACAAGAAGTTTGTTTTGAGAAGTGTTTCTTGTCCTTTTTATCCTTCTTTCAGGAACCTGCATGTCAGCAAAAGTTTGTTCATTCAAATGTGGTCGGAATATGCAATTTTGGCAAGAGCTGAGCTAAGAGCAATCACCAAAGAAATTCAGTTTGGCAGAAGACTGGAGGAAAACAGGAATACTTAATAAAGATTAGTTCATCCAGTCAGGGAGTAGCAACAGTACCAAGTGATTCGGGTGGCTAATAGACGCACTCTTTTTGGGAAGTGGAGAATCCATGGAGGATTTCGCCTCTGAACCCATTCTTGGCCAAACACAGGTGGAAATTTTTTCTTAAATAAACCTTAACATGTACAAAGCAAACAGATAAACAGGAAAATTGATCTGGGTAGTGGACAATTTGTCAACAGGGATAAGGACTACATTTAAAAAAGATATTTTTAAAGTTGAACTGTTCCCCTGGAGTTACCTCTACGCTCCAAGCTACGTTTTAAAGATTGTTTTACAGCTAGAGATGCATCAGGAATGCAGATTTGCCCTGTAAGTTCTTCTTATAGGGTTCAACAGTTTTCAAGTTTGACAAATCCACTCCAAAATCTATTTGATATTGTGAGAAAAAGCCGGCCTGTGTCTAATTCTTCTAACTTATTTAAAGTATCTTGTAGTTTACTTCCTTGCTCCACAGCCTCTGCAGTTTTTCAGTTTTGGGCTAAGTAAAGGTCCCTGTTGTTTTGGCAAGATTTCTGGGAGCAGGATTTGAGAGCTTTTGCTGTTGCTGCTGTTGTTGTGGTTTTTGCAACAAAATGGTGACATTTGTTTTAACAAGCAACAGATATACAGTCAGTTGTATCCCAATCAGGAGAGACTGACCTTTACTAGGTGGCAGCTGAATACTTACTCTCTGTTGACAGAAATTTACTGACCTGTGGCAACATGAGCAGATAGAATAGTTTGATTCATTGTCAGAGACCAAAGATGAAGGTTGTGAACAGACTCCACTTTCTCAACTGCTAAAATTCTTGCTTTCACTGCATCATAAGCAAATCCTTTTGATGTTCCTTAAAAGGAGAAATTGGTGGAAAAAAAATATTTTTAAGAGATAAGAATGATAATTATTAGAGGAAAATGCATCATGAACCTTTATTCAGTTAGATGTATAATTTTTATAAAAATACAAAACACTTTGGAAAGCCTGTCTATTTCAGATTTCACTCTGAAATTTAATCCTATCGCTTGTTTTATACTTCTCCATGGAAGAATGAGACTCATGCATGTGTCAGGAGATATTCTGAGGGTCCGGTTTACACAGGGAAGTGAGCTGTTTAGGCAGATCGTGTCATAGTTTTGCACCAACATCTTTTGTGAGTGCAGATTTTATGGCATCACCTGAGCACCTCTGAGGGATGCTGTCCTCAATACATTTACACAATAGAGAAGCATCTGTTTAGCAGAGATGGAAAGACAAACATAAAGATTAAAATAGTTTGACTCAGGAATCTTAGATAAGATTAGACCCCAGGTCTAGTTAATGAGTAGATCAATGACTGTTTTCCTTCTTACAAAAGATGATGATGGTGATGACTCTCATTCAGAGTGAGGACAAATATGATAGGGTGAGTTGCTACATGAAATTCAGAGTTTAATCTAAATCCAGATTTGACCAAGGAATTTAACTATGGATCTTCCCTGGAGTGAGACATGGGAGTTTGGAAATGCACCTCTACGCCCACGTGAACAGCTATGCTCATCATGCTTCACTTGGATCAGTAAACTGAAAAATATTTTTAATGCCACCACTTACGAAGTATAATAATGATAAGCACAGTATTGGTTAATTGTGTCTTTCATACCGTAACTGATAATTATTTGTAATCGTTAATGACCTCAGTGTTGTATGCTTTGTCCTATCTGTTTATTAGAAGAATGATATGCTATATGGAGCACTGACTTAGTAGAATATGATGCTGACATGCACATGTTCTGTAGAGAAAACCATGGACAGTCAGTGCCTGTATGACAGAGTCAGTTGCAGGGGCTGTGGGGCTGACACCCCGGGACAGGCTGGATGTTCTGTGCACAGGGTAAGAGCCATCTCTTTAGAAAATTCTGGGCAGAATGTGCTACTTAGGAGGCAGGAGACTGGCTTCAGAGACCTCCCCAGAAGGAGAGCAAAAAAGGGCTTGCTGCAGAGGGGAACAGAGCATTGCCAATTTTGGCATGTCAGCACTGCTTATGGAAGCTGGGAATCACTGCTCTGAGAAGGAGACCTCTGAGTGTCAGGGGCTGCCAGGCCTTCCTGGTAGTTTGATTTTTTTTTTTTTTTCAGTAATCAAGGGATCTTCTGATTTTTTGGCAGCCAAGATACAGCCAGTTGCTGCACTCTGTCTAGGTACACGTCTACACAAATGTATCTCTCTCTCGCAATCACTGAAAGCAAACCAGTCCTAGAATGAAGCTTTACTGTAAAACAACATTGGAAATTTTCTTCCTTGAAGCACAAGTAGGTGCAAAGTGAAAGAGAGAAGTAAATAGCCATGCAGACAGTCACACTGAGTAACTAATATCCATTCAAAACCTACACCGTTAGAGATACTTTTCCCTTTAATCCTTATGTCTTCATAGCTGAGAAAGAGGTTGCATTATATTATTCAGTGTAAGGAAGGCAAAAACATGCATCTATGACTGCTCAAGTCATTTGGCCTTGCAAATCAAATGTTCAGGCCCATAGCTGACGGGATTAAATATTGCTAAACCTAGTTCTTCTTGCTGCTGATGTGCTGAGAATTCTCTATTCCCTCGCACCTGAACACAACTGGAAAGCTCCATTGGCTTGCTTTTCTGGACTGGCATAACTAAAAATCTTTTAAAGTTCTGCCTCTTGCACTCAGCCTATTTCACAGACACAGTTCAAAGCACAGTCTTTTCTTTGGGTTGGTTTTTTTTGGCAAAGACTTGTATTTCACATGGATAAAGGAATTACACAACGAACAAAGTGAGTAGATATCTCACATGCCAAAGGGGTGATAAAAAGCAATGATGTTACACATACGACAAACAAAAGCAACTCAGTTTTAGGAACGTATTGGGAGTTCATTAGCAAAACAGCAGTACACTGATTTTTATCAAAACTGGCATATATATAAATCTTCTAGTGCAATGGTAGAAAACAGTTTTGATTAAAATTGTAATTAGGTTTAAAGTATGATCAGAATTACGAGAATATTGGAAACTGATACAGAAGTGTGCTATTATACTTTTGTCAGCGAGTATAAGTGATACGGAGAAAGAGAGATAAAAAAACCCAAAATATAACTGTATTGATTCTGGAATCAGGTCCTACCTTCCATTAACACAATCAAAATATCCTTTAAAATGGTGATGGTGGTTGCCAAAACAAAGATGGAAAACACAAATGTGCAGATTGGGTCAGCTATTTTGTATTCTGGCTAGAAAAATATGAACACATCAATTTTTGTTAATTTCATTATTGTTGGTTATTGCTATTTTTAATTAGTTAACCTCAAAGAATAATATATTCCATTCATCTAGTACAGAACGAGTGCTGACCTCCTTTGCCAGTTAGGGAGCCTCAGCACAGGGAATGAAGGTGCTACAGACAAAGAAAGGGAGAGACACTGAAGTATCCTCCTTGCAGTTGGAACACCAAGAAGCAAGCATTACACTCTCAACAGTCATTTCAATTCCCAAGAATAAGTATAATTGTCTTTGACTAAATTACAATGTATATCATTAAGACAGAGAAAATATTTACATATTACCTAGTGTCACAATGCTATGAAAATAACTGTTACCCTTAATTGCAAGGAAGGCAAGTAAACTAATAAAACTAACCTTAAAGAAGATGATAAGTGCGCTAATTAGCACACTAATACTCTGGAATAGATCTCCGATGGCATGCACAAAGGCTGCCCGCAGACTGGCATTGCTCAGAGCTGCCTTTTCCAGAGGGGCCGACACGTGTTCCCTGGCTTGTGCGCCATGGCTGTGCCCGTGGCCAGTCTGGTGCAGAATCAGGCTTAGTCTGCAAGAGATGTAAAGCTGCAAATATCAGTGGGGTTATTGCACCTCTGAAAGCAGTGATGTCACACGCGTCATCAATCCTCTCACGTCTGAATGCTGAATAGTAAATCGGACACATTAGGTGAAAATATAGAGTGGCTTAGCAGATAATTCCTAAGTGATTCAGTGGTTTTTATACAAACAAGAAAGTCTGTGAACAGGGGAATTAATGAGGCCTCATTTTCTATAGAGTTCTTGAATGTTCTGACATCTAATAAAAAGTGAGATGGAGATTAATCTTTTCCTGGAGTTTGTGCATTCATAATTTCCCTTCCCAGTGTGGCAGCTAACAGAAAGGAGGAGAGTAACTGCAACCTTCAATAAGAAGCAGGATCTCTCTTCTCTACCCCTTTCCGTATCCTCATGAAACTCATAAACACTTAACATTTTTGAGGCCAATATCTCTCTATCATTTTTTATTGAAATACAGCAGCAGGTTCAAGGTTCAATAGTTATATGGAGAGGAAAACAAAGTAACTTACAGGATGTTGGCGAGCACAGCACAAGCAGAGGTAATGAGCATCACTGGAGCATCAATATCATAATCGGGGTGTAGCAGCCTCATGCTAGCCAAATATGTCAACACACCAGTCACCATCCAAACAATTATCATAGACATCAAAGCTCCCAGAATTTCTAGGAATTAAAACAATCAGGATTTTAACAGGAGTCATAACAGAAATGCTACGAATTTTAAGAGATTGATGGTAATGGTTCCCGGTTTGTGAGCTTTATAGCCAGGAGAGTTACTTCTTGTGTGTTGGCAGCCTTGGTACTCACAAAGAATGGGCCAAACCCCTTTCTGGTCATAGCAAATCCAGTGGCTGCCCGGGGCAGCCCTATGCATGTGGTGGCCTAACCCTGTTCTACCTGCTCCTACTTTTGTCCCCTTTCCAGTGTTGAGTTCATGCAGCATTTGGAGAAGTTGGAGAGATGAAAAAGATCATTTGGGGAGTTTTGGGAGGAGCAAAAGGAGCTGTAATGGGAAGGAAGGACAAAAGAGCAATTCTTTTACACCTTATGTAGTTCCCTGGCCCTGCCAGTATGGTGTGAAGACCCCAGGAACCAGCCCTCCTTCCCCAACAAGATTATCTTGGTCACGGGAGCAGAGATTGGAGGGAAGGAGAGAGGCATGGCTCACCCAAACCCACCGGCAGACATAATGCCCCTCCAATAGCCTCCCTTGTTTCTGCACACCTCTCTTCGCTTCACACTTCAGAAAGGCAGTGACAGCCCCCAACGAGGTCCTGCCAGCAAAACCTTTCCTTCCTCTCTCCTGGGACTCATCCTGCCAATGCCACAGAATCATTTTTGTGCCACCAGCCATGATAAGGACAGAAGAAGTTATTTTTTCCCTGGGGCAGCAAAATTTAATTTCGTCTCTATTGGCTCTGAGTTGGGCTCAAATAAATCCAGTCCCCAAGGCCACCTTTTATTGCACTGCCATAGGAGAGGTCCGGGGATGTTTGTATGAATGTGCAGCATGTTTTTAATAGGATGTGGGACTAGTAATTGCCATATGACTTGAATGGGTAAATGTGGCACTTTATGAGCACAACTGAGACAATACCAAGGAAAATGAAAGCTCACAGTAAAGTGAAAGGCAGTAGATAGCCAGAAAGAGCAAAGCGCTTGCACAGACCTCCATTGTCAGTCAATGACAGCAGCTGAAACTCAGCTTATGATTTTGAATATATTTTTATGAGGGTCACACCTTTTGCTTGTCTGGGTCCAGGCTTCAGATGCTTATCAAAATAACGATTTGGTCTAAAACTGACAAATAACAAATGAAAGTGCACTGACAGGGAAATCCAGTTTTGCTTAAAATTAGATAGAGAGAAGCTAACATAAAGCATACCTGGTGTTTATATTTTCTGCAAATTACAGGTTGAAACGCTGCAAACTTGGCCCAGCTGAAGGTGTTGATGGCTATGCTATCATTGGCATGAAAGGAGCCAACAGCTTTGTGAACACCTGTATGAATATCTGTGTGCATGTGTGCATATGCTCCACAATGGAATATGTTAGAAGTCATCTTTACCTACACAGGTGAAAATACATATTACTTTTCAATGTAGTATCTTAGCAAAAGTTTAGCTAAGCTTACAGACCAGTTCAGTAGTACTAAATGCTTTAGTCAAGATGTTCTCAGTTACATTTCTTCAGAACTACTAGCACTAACAGAGCACAGCAAACAATAGTGTAGGATTTTTTGGGAATCTCTGAATCATACCAGAGATATAGAAATAGAGGTTGAAGAGAGCTTTCCTACCTGGAAGTAGGTCTGGCTCACACTATCAATCAGTCTCATTCAATATTGTGCTTCTAGCCCTGTTGCTGAAAGTAGCTGCGCAGCCAAAGGATTGCATTGAACTGCTGTCTTGACTGGTTCTGCTGCCTGGTTCTGGCTTAGAGGACAGGAGGCATTCAGATGGCTTCTGCTAAACCTGAGCCCTGTCATACACAGTCTTTGCATGACAAACCCTATCTATCAGTCTGAGAAAAGCAGTGGAAAAACAGCTTCCAGTGTCATGGAGGGCTGCAGCTGCAAGACCTAGGTAGTCAGTGCACAGTGACTCTGCCACCCACCTGACTGCCCTCAGCTACTCTATTTAGACACCCACCTGCATATTAAACTGGAAATATAGCTGGGAAAATAAGCAAGAAACAGGGTAACTATCATGGAATGCAATTAAATAGCCACTGACATTTGATGCAAGGGTCTCTCTGTTACCAGGATAAAAAGGCAATAAAAGATTGGGTTTGAAGTTCTGCATTGCAATGACAAAAACCTAAAAAATCTAACACAGACTGAGGGTGAAGTTACATGAGGTGGCTGAACCTGCCTACATCAGCAAGAGAGAAGTCTCTCTTTCACTTTCCTGTCTTCCCAGGCTAAGAGAGCATAGACACAAAAAGTAATTATGGATCAACTGATGGTAAGTAGTAGTTTGCTAAGACTGCAAAATTCAGCTGTGTGTTGTCTACATAATGCCAGCCATGCTTCAGTCATACTAAACCTCCCCCTCATCCAGCAGTCTGTTTCCAGCAGAGTTGGTAGAATATACTTAGGGAGCAATATAAAGACAGGATGAGTATGGCATATGTCTTCCCTGGTACATTCTGCAGCTACAAGCAACCTTGGCCTACAGACGTCCTGAGTCAGAAGCTACTTCTGGACCTTCATATTAAACATCCTTGAAGCATTTATCATCTGAGTGCTCAGTTCAGGTGCATAGGTGTCTACAGCCATTTGAGATACAGTGACACCTCCATGTATGGCTTGACACAAGATATATAGATGACCCATAGACTACCGGAGTGCCAGCTGGAGACTTGGTGGAACACGTTAGGGCATTTCAAACAGCACTGATCACTTACATATGAGCAACTAAATCGAGCCCTAAGACACCCCGCATGGGTTTCATTTCCAGACTGAGACAACTAAATTAAAATGTCTACATGTAGGTGTGAGCTAAGTGTCTAAGCTCCCTTTGTGGACAATGGACATCAAATTAATGGTGATTCACACAGCTCCCCGCTCCATTGACTGACTGGGAACACATCCTGGTTTCTTAACTATGAGTGTCTGGTGGCATTTGAGATGCCCTGGTCTTGTGCTTGGCATCCTGTGCAGTCTCCTGTGGGTCTTGCGCGACAGCTGCCATTCCCATGCATAAGTGTCAGACACCATAGGGATGTAGCACTAGACTTCTACGTTTAGGTAGCTGAATGGAGTCTAGATTTCTGTTAAACGTATCAGACACTTGGACCCTGTGCTTATATGTGCTCACGTACGTGTAGACATTGATATTTAGGTGTCTAAATCTTGAACAGAATCATACCCCCAGAAAACTTTTCTCATAGTTCATATTTTGCTGGTGTCTTGTCTTTTGTAAAAACACTTGTGTTTGATTGTAAGGCTTTTGGTATTAGGTGTCATCTGAAAATATGTTGGTTGAGGACAGAGAACTTCTTTGAAAACCTGCCAGTGCTTCCATCTGATAAAAACCAGCAGTGATAAAGAGATATGCAGAGAGAGGATTTAGAAAATGGTAAATGTTAAAGGATCTCACTTTTCTACAAATATAACATTGTTGTCTTTTTTAAATAATTTAATGATGTGCTTTATCATTCTATAAATGGAGTAGACCCCCATTTTTATGGGTATTGCTGCTTTTATAGAAACTTGTGTTTCATAGTAGATTGAGGACTCAGTCCTCACACTCAAGTCACTGAGGGAAGTTGCTGTTATCTCAGCCAAAGCTACCACCAGCCCAAAACTATGTTAAACAATGAACTGAAAGACATATTTATAGATAAGAGATGACTGTGCTCTTTACTTCTTTGAAGCTCACTGGCTTGCTCAGTTTGTCACGTGTCCTGGGGGCTTTGAGTGCATTAGTGCACTATCTCTAAATATCTGCAGACATATGTTGGACATGGGCACATTTTCCAGTCCCTGGCTATGATGACTTCCCTTTCCCATTCCACATGTTCATACTGTGACATGTTTGCTACCTGCTCGGTGCCACCCGAAAGTTAACTGTTTGGTGGGAGGTTTGGAGGCAAGCCACAGAGAGAAGAGGCTGATCAGGAAGCTTGTCAGGTCCACCAGGATGTGTGCCGCGTCGGTGATCACCGCCAGGCTCCCGGCGATCTGCCCACCTGTGTGAAACAAGCGGCCATATCATGGCTCCGGTCAGAAGTTTGAGTCCACCAGATCAAACTTGAGACCTGCTTTGATGTGAGTCAAAGGGAACACTCAATTTTCAGTGATCATACACATGACTCAAAACTCTTCAAAGATAGTTTCATTTTGTACCTCATTCATGCAGTGAAAGGTATCAATTAATAGAAAGAAATAAGCTTAATTACTTTGTCCGAGAGAGAGAGAGTCCTAAGAACAGTAAGAGTTGTGATACATTAGTGCTGTGGTTATATTACTATTGGACTGTTTTACTGTGGCTATTTTAATATCAGATTTCTTCGTGAAAAGCAGTATTAGGGATCACATTTCTAGGATCCTCCCACTATCTTTTCACAGATCACTGATATTTTTACGTATGTACAAAAACTCAGAGACTTAGCTTATGGGATTAATTTCCTATTTGTTATAGGAAAATATGCATGTTCTTCCTGAGGTTTGGATGACTGGATGATGATCTGTTTATTTGTCACAGGCAACACTAAAACAGGAATAAAAGGAAAGGTCCCAGTAGAAGAGCTGTCATAAACAACCAACTATTTTGGTGAGGGCATAGAGAAAAATGTTCTGTTCACAGGACTAATCTATCATTTTGCGTCTGTAATGCATGATTTAATTTTACTGCTAGAGCTGGGAAAATGTGGCTGAATGCCATTTTACTTTGGGGGGTTTTGGTTTCATGTGAATTCTGAAAAAAAAAAAACAAAAAAAAACCCCAACCATTTTAGACTATCTGAAACCACATTTCTTTTACCCAGTTAGCCAAATATCATTATTTTGCCAAATTCTTCTAACCATGTCTCAGGGCTAAAGGCAAATCCAAAGAAACGAAAAGATTGCTCTAAACTGCCCCAGCTGCCAGTGGTTACAGAAGAAGACAAGGATCACAGGCAGGAAGCTGTCCTGCCAACTTCTTATAGCAGGGGAATCTTTTCATCAGAGTGGAAATGTAGAAAAATGGAAATGTGAAATAATAGAGCCAAAACATCTAGTTTCTGCGTTTGGCAATATATTTCCATCCTTCTACAGTCATTTAATTAATTTCAGCTCACTTGTTTCTCCTGACCACAACCCATATGAGAATCAATGAATCCTGAAAAACATCGTAAAATGCCTCATTCAAACCTTTGGCAAGATACCACTGCCAAAGGGACATGTAGACATATATCTTGTCTCCTTATATATGGAAAGTCTTCATGCCAGCAGGATGGACTGTCTGTTTAATTTCCTCCCATATGAAGATTTTAGATTAGAATACCTAATACTGTATGGTTTGTCACTGCAGGAGAATGTATATTGCACATATAGGGCATATATTATTTTTCTCTGTTGCCTCCCTATACATCCCATTTACAGCTACCTGAAAGTTACTTCCCAAAAGGGAGCGAATTTGGGGGCATCTCATTCCTTGCAGTAAAATGAAAAATTCAACAGAAGAGGGATTTCCCAGAACATGCGCAGGTGTAAATGCACATATACTTTCTGGTCATGACACAGCTCTCAGACTTCCACTGTTTGCAGGGTAGCTGTTTCTCAAGTGGGAAGGAATTTTGCATAGCAGAGGGGAGCCGGCTTGTCTGACAGTGCACAGATGTTAACAACCAAGGCATCAGCTCTCTTTCAGCAAACAAATATGCAGAGCACAAGCTGCCTGCAAAACCCTATTGCATTTTAGATACTGAATTTCCATGTTCTGTGGGACAGCATTACAAAAGCTTGTTTCTAGCCTGCCATCCTTGAAAAATGTTGGCAAATTATTATTTTATGTACTGCTGGCATAACTAATGCCTTGGGTGAGTTTCTGAGATCTCAGTCTGCTTATCTTAGCAACGTGGTCAAGTCTTTATATTCCTTTTTGACATGAGGACACAAGTGGGGTTTGTCTCTCTTTCTGGTGCCCAAATGGAAAGAAAGTACTTTGAAAATTTGGTCCTTAGCCACTAAAAACACTTTTATATCAGACCTGTACCTAGGGTGTCATCGGTTTGACTGATATCTCCAAATGTATGGAGATTGTGATGGATCTGCATGAGAAGAACAGAAGATAATGGTCTTTTAGAGACAGTTGGTGTATCAGGCTCAGCCAACAGTGCCCCTTTTGGGAGAACAGTAAGGGCCAGCACAGATGGTTTGAGCAAAAATATCACGGGAAAGATCTAGGACTTCAAAGAAGCACAACTTTTCAACCTCTTTGAGAGTGATGCAGCTTAGTTTCTTCTGTTTAGCATAATAATGCCCACGGAAGCTGTTTGCCCTTAAGAGGAGAAGGAAGGGGAACATACTCTTTATTTTCAATAGCAAAGCCTGTGTAATAGTTACAGGCTTTTATTACTTTGTATCAATACTCCCAACAAGTGCCCTTTATGGCTTACTATTGCCCACAATGGATGTTTATAGCTTTGTATACCACAAAGCGGTAGAAATCATCAGTCACTCAATGGTCAATCATCAGGCACAGGCAGTCTAGCCTAACGATTAAAAAAATTAAATGTATGGTTCATAATTACAAAAATCTCCATAGACTGCTGTCTGTAAATGCAGTTAATAACTGGTTTGTCAAAGTTTAATGTTCTGAAGCAAAATGGTCTTCAAGCCTCTTACTTAAGCTGTCACTGCAAAAAAGCTGTATGATTCATTAAGCAAAATGAAACATTTAGTTAACCTATCATCTGTCCTTCCAATTATCCTCTAGCATTGCCGCATTCACCAAACTTAAGCCTACTGATTATATGGTTTTGTTAATAATGCATTACTTCTGGCACTGGAAATTACTGCTTGGAGATTAGTGGTATGCACCGGTTTTCATGGGGGAAATGCACGTCACCTACAAACAACGGGGCTTCATGCAGATGAAGCGCGTGGGAGGGCAGAGTTGGAGAAGTCCCTGCTGGGTTTGGCAGCCAGGGGAGAAGGCAGAAATGCAGCGGCTCTTTCAGTGCCTCCACTTCTCACCTGTGGGGAAGACAAAGCCTTTCTATTTCATTTTCATGGGGCTCCAGAGATGCTGCAGCTGGGAAAACGTGGATTTCAGAGGCCTTCCTGGCTGATTTTTGTTACATCCCCTGGGGCACATGTGGCAAAAGTCTGTGGGATTCCTCATGCCTTACCTTACCTCACCTCACTGCGGAGAAGGGGAAATTAAAGAGCCAGGAACTATCAGGTGGGTATATTACAGAAGCCATACAGAGAGCAGATTGGTGGGACAAAACAAAAGCTAATGCTCTATGAGCGAGCCAAATACTTATATTGGATATTGTAGGATGGGTCCAGAAGTGAAAGCTAATTAGACAGGGGAATAATCTTCCATTGATCCAGAGACACAGCAGCAGGCCAATTTAAAAGATAAACGTGCCCTGGTATAAATACATTGACTTAACTGAAGAAAAACAGATGGTGAATCTGGCCCTGGATTTCCCTGGATTTTGTAGACTGTTGCATTTAATATCAGATCCTGCTGCTAGCAGCCTTCATCAGTGCTGAGGTCTCATTGGCCTGGATAAATATGTAATATCTTTTCATCTTTTCCAAAAAAATGTAACCCGATTTATTAGAAACCTTTTGTGACATGATGCTAAGACACACTAGCCACTTTTAGCCAAGCTTAAAGACCTGGGAGAACAGTTCAGACCATTAACTAATCTTTGTATTCCTACCCAGATGCAATCCTTAAATGAATACATGAAAATATTTTGATAATTTCACTTAAAAAGACCCCACAATTCTTTTAAAGACGGGGGAGAAAGGAGAGTTATTTTATCCCAAGTGGGTTCATATCTGTGCATCATGGGTCCCTGCAGTCAGAGTGCATACAAAAGGGCATGAATACAGCTGTGCTGGGCACCAAACTGAGCTCTCTTTGGGCAAACATACTCCCCTGTAATCTCAGCGATCATGAAGAAGATGCAAATTACTGATGCTACACAGAGCTTCCTCCTGGCTTGATGCTGCTCCCTTTTTCTGTTCTCATAGGCCTGTGAGTAGCCGTGACAGTGATACGCTGGATTAGCTTCAGTAACTTCTGCTTCCTGCTGCTGCCTCTCTTCATTTAAATTCTTCTGATGCCAGCTCATCCTTCGGGATTGAAAGAAACAGAAGGTTAAAAAAGAAAAACCCTGGTTATTTGGGCGTCTAGCCCTGCAGCCCCAGAAACTATGTAATTAATGCTTTCAAAGGATAAAAGCAGCGTTGGGAACTGTGGAGCAGGTCATAGAAGAGGCTTGCTCGCACAAGCAGGCTCTGTGGGAGGGAGCTGCACATGAAATGACTGCTGAGTTTCCCAGCTCTTTGGGCTCTCCTACATCATTTAGCAGTTTATGAAGCACAAGGTGACTTTTTTAGGCTGTGTATTTTATGCACACCGTATGATTTTCAAAAAGTCGTACCTCATGCAAATAGTAACCAAATTCAGCACAGGATGGAGACAATTCTGTGGAAAATTTCATTTTTTTATTCCCAACAGCTTTGTCAGGAAGACTGTTAAAAAAAAAAAAATCTTCTTTTTCTCCAATATAATTGACTAAAGATATTTCTCCCCTCTCTTTGCATGCAGAACTATTTTATCTCAAATTTCCACGTATGTACAAAAACTATCAATATTCCAGCAGGCCCTGAGTGCAGAAAATATTAGACCAAAAGTTTCAAAGGCACTTAAAAAATCAAAGAAAACAATTCTCAATAGTATGCTGACCCCTTTGTGCCACTGATATCACAGAAAGGAGCGTTCAGCAGAAGTGGCTCTTTGAGCATTGCTCCATCACAAGGTGATTTCCCAGCCAAATCTGCTTTGCCACAAAACCTCAATGCTGTCCTCCTCAGGGCTTCTGCACAGGAAATATGGCATGGGGGTAGAGAGGTCCAGGGCCGAGCACCATTGCACTGCAACTGCGGAGCTCCTGGATGACCATGACATCTGGTGCTTTCTCTAGAGCAGCCCAGAGACTCCCCCAGGGGAGGCCCCAAGGTGGTTTGGTAAGCAAGGACATTCCCTCCTCCTTATCTCTCAACTGAGAAGAGCCCAAATGGCAACTGCCCCCCCAGACCCTGTCCTAGGAGGCTCGACTGAAAACCATTATGTCTTTCTAGATACAACATTTGTTGCCACAGCTGTTCCTGATGTGATAACCCCATTGGTAAAACATCCCCTGCTGTGTACTGAGAATTGTGGGAGCACACTGTGGCATCAAAAGGTCAATTCTGCCCAGCTGCACATACATAACATTCATATAACTATGTCTTACAGCTATTTGAGGTCTGTGTGTGCACGGCCGTAGTCCGCAAGCCTGCCCGGGCATGCAGCAAACTCCACTGCTGTTTCTGAGTCTGAAATTACCCTGGGGGCATGATGTGTGGCTGGGCTTAGCTGCCCCGGTAATTACAGCCTTTTTTCCCCATTCTGACTAAGGACTTTCCTTTGGGACCAGGAAGAATTGTTTCTTCAATCCCGTGAAGGAGATCTGTGCTTGGAGAAGTACATGGATCTTGGTGACTTTCTGTAGCGTTTCTGCACTGTTTATGGAAGTATGAAGATGCCTAAAACATCCCTGGAAAGAAATCATGTCGGTGGCTGCCAATCTGCAGTAGTCAATGTCAAGAAAAAAATTGCACTGAAATCGCAAGCTTTTTCCAGCTGCCTTTTTGGGCAGCCTGAGGGGGCTGCAGCTGCTCAGCGGGTCCGAAGTCCCGCCGGGTGCCCCGCAGCCTGCAGCCCACCGATGGGCGAGAGGCAAAAGCAGCCACAGAGCTGCGGATGCCTCGGGACCTCGTGTTCATCAGCACCGCGGAGGTACTGGCGAAAGGGGAAGAGCTGACCCACCTTGGCAGCCAGGCCCTGCAACTGTAGATAATCAGCGTGGATTTGGTTTTGTAAATATTATTGAGATGTTCCAAGGATGCAACATGTTCCCATGAGTCAGCTTGTTTCCCGGCCAGGTTAGCAGCTGGTCTCTGTTTGCTCAGCAGAGGTGACCAGTTCCCCCTGTACGTGAGGAGCTTGCGTAAAAGAGCAACTCGTCAGATTTAATGCCTGATGCCTGGAGACAGTGAGTTTTCTTAGTCCTTTTGTCAGTGTTTTCCTTTATTTTCCCCACAACAACAAATAAATGGGAACTGGGCCGTCTGGGGAATGGGCTGCCCATCTGGCAGCCGGGGTCCCCGCTAGCCAGTCCTTCTCCAGTCCTTTAGTTTTACATTCATCAGGCTCCTCATGTGCACTGTGTCAGTTATGTACAATATTTTCCTGATGAATTAGACTCAGAAGGTACCACAAATTGATTCCTTCCAGATGGCTGAATAAAATACTGTAGTTCTCTCACTCTTCCCTGGAGATCAGGGCATGCAGGTTTTTCTTTCTCGTGATCCCTCTCTGGAGTTAACTTCCAATGCTTTTCTATAGTTTGCATGTAAAATTAATTTCCCTTTAACTTAATTTTCATCAGCTGGCATTGAACGTTAAAATCATCTTAACAACATGAGTCATGATCAGCTCACCAGCCTGTCAGGGCAGGGATGCCAAAATTACCCCTGCAGATTTCTGAGCCACCAAATCCTTTCCTTGCTGTTAACAAAATAGGTCGCTTTGTGATCCCCCTCCCTTTTTTAATCTTCAGGTCTCTCCATCAGCTAACAGAACCTCAGTACCACTGAGGGGTAGGAATGCACTGTCCACAGATCTTGTTGAACAGATGCAAAAGCAAACAGAGACAGCGTAAACCCACAAATGTCACATTTTTCTGTCTAAAGGGTACCTAAATAAAAGTGGCCCGGTTGTCAGAGGTGGCGAGCATTCGCTGCTCCCTTTGAACTCGTGGAACAGCATCTGGCCCAATGAGTTAGGAAAACTCCTGCCAGCTCCCATGTGTAACCATTATTTTTTTCTTCCACGAGCAGCCTGCCACTAATTAAAAGAATCTAAGAGACAGTTTTATAAATGTGTGAATCAAAAGCTTAAGGTGCAGAGATCAGCTCTGTCAAACCATAAACCCCTTCTGAGTGTGTTAGAGCAAGATGTAGCCTTTGAGCATCAGATCTCTGCACCAGCACACTGCAAGCAGAGTCCCAGATTAAAAAATAATCTTTTCTCCATTTCAAATTCTCTTTCCTTTATAAAAAAGATAGTCAGGGGAATGTCACAGAAAGGCTCCTACTGAGTCATGCCCGGAAGGGGGGAAGTAGAAGATATTAATACATATTGCAGATTCCACACAAATCATTAGCAAGAGCTTTTGATTACAACTTCCTTTTGTTTGTTTTCACTTGATCTGTTGGGTGCCTTGATCTGCAGGCTGATGGGAATAATTGCCATCCTCCTAGACCATTATGAGATCCCCAGCCAAAAGAGCAGAATGTAGAATCACTGCACTTCCCACAGGAGATCATCTCCTTCACAAGGGAAATAGTAATTTTTTGGTGCCTGAAAGGATAATGAAACTGCCTTTAGAGAAAAATTTATCAAAGCCATAGTCACCTCTCTTATGCTGGCACCACTCCGATTTCAACTGATGTACCAATCCTGAATATTTCCAAGTCATTTAAGACCCTGTTTATAGCCTGGCTGTCCAGATTCTCCTTTTCCTTATCGTGGGCACAAACCAGAGGCAAATATTTATATATTTGCATACATTTAGATGTCTAGTAGATGGGAATTTGTCCTCTGGTTATTTTATTTATTCTCATTTTGAGGACCTGGCCATGTATGCATAAATGTATTGTCAATACATTTCCTTCTGCATAACAGTATAACTGTTACAATAGCTGCATGGAGTTAGACCAAAGGTGCATGTAGCCAAGTATCCAAACTCCGTCATGAGCACGAAGGAATACATAAGGACAAAGTACCAAAAAGGAACATGTCCAGAGCAGTACTGGTCCCCGGTTGCACAAATCTGGAGGCTGAAAGGTGGCTGAACCAGAGCTTGTGTCTAATAGCCCTTTACAAATCTTTCTTCCACAAACCTGGCTCACTTGAAAGTGTTGAGTTCCACAGTTTAATTATGATTTGTGTAAAAATAATGCATCCTTTGTTACTCTTAAGCTGTCTGCCTGATATTTTAATTAGTTCTTGTACTGTTAGAAATAATGAATGACCATTCCCTGTTTACCTTCATCATATCATTCATGATTTTATGTATCATTGTTATACCCCTGAACCATTAATTTTCTGAGCTGGTGTCCTATTTATTTAATTTCTGTTTCATACCTCTTACTATCTCAGTTCTAATTTTCTTTCTGAGATGGCATAACTGAAGTGGGCTTAATGGAGATGGCAGATGGCCAGTACTGGGCAGACACAGTCCTTTCTACAGGGTCCTAATGTCACCTAACACGAAGGCAAAAGCAATGATGGGATGGGTTTTGCTGAGTCCCCTAAGATACTGTGTGCTCCTGGGACCAGCTGGCAAGCCAGTACAAAGGAAACATAACCACAGGGCCCACAGCTAAAACCCTTCAGAAGTCACAAGAAACACCTAAAGTTTTCCTGAGCGTTGACTTGTGCAAAGCACAAGGAGTGGTGGAAAGCCTTTATTTGATGAGGACTCTTTGATCTCATAAGAGTTTTCCTATCGCCTGCAGGAAGGCAGAAAAAGAAGAAAATATTCCCTCCATGCTTGTTATAGAAAATCAATCTCCACCTGAAGAAATCATCTCCCAGGCTCACTTCAAACTTTTTGCCTACTGGTATGAGCCTGGCAGACAGGAATCAATTACAAGCCTAAGGCTTCACTGACAGATAGGAATAACTATAGGTCATGTTAACGCCCTGTGTTAAAAACTTTTACATGAAGAAAAGCCCTAAGGTTTTTACACGTTTCCTGCTTTCAGCATTGCCCCCCCCCCTTTTTTTTCTTGTCTCTTGTCTCAGAGACAAAATAAAAACAAAAACCTTGAGACTAGAAGCCTTGAGTTTCACTCGTGTGATGGTATTCAAAATCCCACTAGATATACAGAACATATAAAGAACATAATCAGAAATCCAGAAATCCATGCTGGATCAAGCCAAAATCTAGTTCACAGTGTAGTTGGTACAATCTGATGCAAATCCACAATCCACTGATTTTTGAAGTGGGATATTGAATATTTCTTGTCAATATTACACTGATCTATTGTCAGCAAGAAATAAAATCATCTGGCCTGTCTTCATGCATGGAAACTTCAGGAATTTGGTCAAGACATTCCCTAGACTTTGATAAGTGGTTATCTAGATCACTAGACAGGTGATAGCAAATAAAAAATAACAGATGATTAATCATCTGAAGAATTTATCCTCTCCCACCACCACAATTGACTGTAAAAAGACCATAGAAAACTATCTTAGGCACCTAATTCTGACCTAATTTAAAGAGAGGTGATATGAATCTCTCTTGATATGACTTGCAGACAACACTTTTTGCATAAAGCAGTGCTCAGCTTCAGACCCTGTTACCATTAGGGTTTATACCCTTCCTGGATGCTGGTGAGAAGTGGTGTCCTATCCTGGGACCAGTCCTGTGTAATATCTTTGTTACCTGGAGGAGGAGGTGGAGTGCACCCTGATCAAGTTGGCAGATGATGCCAACCCGGGGGTGCAGCTGATACGTTAGAGGGCAAGGCTGCCATAAGCAGGCTGGAGGAAGGGGTCAACATGAGCATTCTGAAATTTGGCAAGAATGAATGCAAAGTCCTGCACCTGGGACAGGCTTTTGAGACCACATCTAGAATATTGTGTCCAGTTTGGGAGTCCCCAATACAGGAAAGATCAATAAACTGGTGCAGGATCAGCAGAGGGTGACCAGGATGGTTGAGGGCTGGAGCACTTCTTCTGTGGGAACTGGACTTGTCCAGCCTAGAGAAAAGGTGGGTTCATGAGCACCTAGCAGCAGCCTGGCAGTATTTTTGAGGAGTCTGTTGAGAAGATGGAGCTTTATTGCTGTGCATGGAGGAAGGATGAGGACAATGGTCATAAACTGAAACAAGAGAGGTTCAGACTGAATATAAGGAAAAAAAATTGATTGTGAGGGTAATTCAGTATTGGAGCAGATTGCCCAGACAGGTTGTGCAGTCTCCATCTTGAGAGATTTTTTTCAAGACTAGACCAGATAAAGCCCTAAGCAACCTTGTTTGATCTCTTGGCTGACCCCGCTTTGAGCAGGAGATTGGACCAGAGACCTCCTGAGGTCCCTTCCAATGTGAATTATCCTACAAGCCTACAGCTGACCTGATTTTCAGAGAGCTCAGTTAAAGCCCACCCTCTTGTAAGCATTTCAAGTTTGGCATGGGAAACCTCAATGCGTCCAAACCCGCTAGTGACTACAGACAGGCCTGGCATGTACAAAACACTCTCTCCCACAGCCTTGTGTGCAGGGAAAGCAGTCTGTTTTCAGACTTCCTACTCACATGGTTAAGATAAAAACAGTTTTGTTCCCTGTGTGTTGTAATAATGGCATTTATTAAAAAGAAAGAGCCTGGGGGATGGCAAAGAAATAGGCAATCTGTGTGCAAAATAAATTCTGTTGAAAGCATTAGAGCTGTTCATTAAGCCTACACATAGGGAACGGAAAAATGTGGTAATTTATACCAAAGGCTAAGATGAGCTTATTGCTACTGATCGGCTTAAGACACCTGAAGCTGTGCACACAGCCGGTCTGTGCAAGCCCGAGCCCAGCAGGCTGCATCCCCCCTGCCATGCTGGCTCTGGCCCCCGGGCTGCCACCTCGGGTCGCTGGGCTGCGAGGGGGAGCAGGGCGAGGGCTTCCCCTGAGCTGCCAGCTCTTCCGAACAGGAGGGAGACCCCGGCTCTCAGCCCCTGTTTCTGGTTACTGCTGGGATGGAGTAATCAGACTGTGCAGTTAATCAAATTTCACCTGGCAAGCAAAGCCGAGAGGAGGTGCAGCAAAAAAGCCACATGCCTGGATGACAAGTCCTCCTCCTCCTGGAGAGCTGTGTTACCACTGCCACAGCTCAGCCATCTCAGGACCTCTGCTATGGAGGCCTCCTGGGACTGGTCCTCAAGCTGAGGGGCTGTTGGACATATCTGCAGCAATCAGCCCAACAATTGCAATTGTTGCAGCGATTCACCCCAACTAACTTCAATCCTAAATTAAGAAATAATTATCAGAAAGAAATCGACTCCTCCAGAAGGTGAGTCACCTCTCAGATGGGAGGATCAGCTGCCAGGGATTCTTGCCCCCAATGTGCATCCTACCCCTCTTCTCACTGGGGATAGTCCCTGTTCCCGGTGATCCAGGGAAAACGAGGGCTTCCTCACGAGGCAGCCTAACAACTGTCCCTGTCTCAGGGCACCCTTCCCTGCACCGTGTAAAGGGTTTGTCCAGAGACGTCCTTGTGTCCAGAGGTGGCAAGGGGCCAAAGGACCTCAAGCACTGAAGCTGTGCCCACAAAATTGCAAACCATCAAAAAAGCTCTGAGAGTCTTCAGTAACTAAAATGAATTGCAGAATCATATGAGATTTTTTAAAAATATAAATATTACCACAAAAGTCATTTTGGACAGTGCCATGTATATTTATGGAGCCATGTAATAATATTTAAATAATAACCCAGACACTCAAATGACTAAAATACGATGGCAGTGACCCCAGTATAAGAACACGGGGAGACAGATTTCCATTTGAACTGACAGTGTTTACGCCAAGTTTCTGTCCCACGCGTTTTAAGAGAGCCAAGCAATAAATAACCTGAAAACCAATGAGATAATGGAAATGTCAAGAGATGCTAAGCTGTAACTGAGCAGCTATTTTCTTTTAAAAATACTCCCTGGTCTGAGTCAAGAGGAAGAATGAAAATAAGTTCAGCTGCAAAACTATTTTGTGATAGATATTTATACTCATTTTTTAACCCAAACTACAGCATATCATATGTTTTCAGAGGGTCTTTCCTCACTCAAGCAAGCATTTACTCACAGGACCTCTGGCACATGAGAGGTACATCAGCTCCCACATGAGAGGTACATCAGCTCCAAGTCTGATAGACTATCCACATGAATAAAGTTTTGCAGGATCAAGTCCTTAACAGCATCGCATTTCTTTCAGACCAAATAGATAATTTAGACATTCAAGCATGAAGGAGCCTTGAATCAAACATGGTGTCAATAGCACTATTATAATTTAGCTTAAAATTGCAGCATAATCCATGAGGTTTTGTATCCTACAATAAATCTACTAAGCTTATAAAATACATAGCAGGAGACACTTGCTTCAACAGTAGATTGGTTCAATCCATCACAGATGCAGACACATCAGGCTGCTGTCTAGTAAATGCATCAAACATTTAATAAGAAAGTTTGGGAAGGAAAAAATCAAACAAAACATTTTGAAAGTAGTGAAAGATGTTCCCTGTACGCACTGTGAAAGTCCCCGTACTTTGACTTCTGCAGCCTGTCGGCAGATCAAAGACAAAGCAATGGCACTGAAGGAAACAGAGAGTTGTGTTACCTGTCTAGGGCCAAGGAGTACTTCTTGGTGTCCCTCTCACTCACAAGGCAAGCTCTTTCAAGACATTTTTTGGCAGCCATGACGAAAGTTGGTGGGGTTTTGCTTGGTTTTTTTTCCCCCCTTAAACTCTCTTTTCTCTGTTGGAAGCAGATGTGGGCAAAAACGTCCTCCCGACTTATGCAGAAGTCTCTGCCAAATATTTTTAAATGAAAAGGTTTTAATAATCTTCTCAATAAACCCACTGCAAGAGAAAGCTGCTTTCCTAGCGCTGGTGGCGTCACTAACATGCCAACCAGCAACTTGCTGAGCATGTCAGATTGGAGGTTTCGGGCCTCCCTCCCTGTTTTTCTTTTTTTCCCTCCATGTTTGATGCTGTGATATGCTCTCTGGTCACGCAGCGGGTGTGTGCTCTCCCACTCGCTGCCTTGGGTCCAGCGCAGTTGTGCGCACACCGACATGCACGCAGGCGCTCGCACAGGCACACTGAAAGAGAGAATGAAGGTGATTAAAACAGCCCGATTTGCCTGGAAACAGTCAAACCACTGTTTGCCTTTCTGCTTCCTCAGCTTGGGAGGAAAGTACACCTCCCTCACCCCAGCTTGGTGCAAGCGTCTTTAATCTAAGCCATCGCTCTGAAGACTTATTTCTACCCCTGGCACATTTGCTCCTAACGGTTCGAAACAGAAGAGACTGCTTATTATTGCCGTTTGCGACATAGGTTATTGAAATCTTCATTTCACTGGGAAGGACTGCAGGTTGTTATTTCTGCTTTATTCAGTTTGTTAGTTCTGTCGATGGCCGCGGTCCCTGGAGGGGAGGAGAAGACCTCCAGCCTCATGTCTCTCACAGCCTGGCCTAGACATGCTCTTCGGCGCTAATGCGAAATTTTGCACCGGTGCTGTCTGTGTTTTACCATATTCTCGGCAGAAGCAGACTGTGTTTGAGATCCCTACCTGTGCGCTGCCTTCGCAGGAGAGATTAGAAATAGGCAGTGAGCAAATGCTGGGTGCTGCATTTAAATCCTACAGCCTTTTTTTACCATGGGTAGCCTAATATGTATATGATGAGCCAGGATCTCCCCTCCCTTCCCCAAGCTTACAGAACACATACTCTATCTGAGATTCATGGGGGCAGGGGGGCACATTTATACATCATATAAATGCAAAAAATTGGGTTTACGCCATCAGAGATCCACGTGTTGCCTCCCACACGTCAGCTGTGCAAACACTTCCCTGGAACCTGTGAGCCAAGGAGCTGATGGCATGTCAAACACCTTTCTGAACAGCCGCTGGCAAGTGGCAGAAATACATGTTTTTTCCACAATGCAACTGTCACCTCTGCCTCTCTAATGTCCTTTTCTCAAGAGCCTTTTCCCAGGTGCTTATAGCCACCTACGCACCCTTATAAGCCCCTTTGGTGGAAGGATAGATTTTCTGACTCATTCCTGGGACTTCCTAGCTTCTTCTGGACATTAAAAAGTTGCTCCTTGATGTTTTTAAAGTTGCAGCCACTTACTGGACATGGCACTTAATGTGGATGGCTGGCAAGGCTGGTTTGAGAAGAGACTTAGGTCCAAGGATGAATCCTGGACCCAGGGTATTGGAGAAATCTTACAAAACAGAAGTACCACATTACTTACTACCCCAGAAATGCCATTAAGTAGCAATTTTATTCTGTCGCCAAGAGGGAGAGAGGAAGGACAAGGAAGGCAGCCTTTCCAGCTGTGCACCCTGCAGCCTGACACAGGCTTATGATTCATACCCAACAAGGGCTTCTGCTGGCTCCCCATCCCATAAATAGCACCGTTATTGCAATGTCCCTGTGTGCTTCTCAACTCATCTTTCCTTTAGAAATTATCAAACACCAACATCCTGTCACAGACCGGGGATGCCTGAAAAATAAACCTGGCCTGGGACCTGATTTACAATGGATCTCAGTCTTTCTAAGGTGCTAAGCCAAAGTATCTGGTCTAAGCACCCTCAATTTAAGGAAAATTTAAAATCCACCTCAGAAGATTACAGATAAAGCCTGTTTCTGTTTCAAATCACTGGAAGCATGTAATTTTTGTTAGTGAGATAGATGAGTTTCCATCATTTTGCAAAAGGGTCTTCTTGAGCCTCAGGTGCATACCAGCAAAACAAAGCCATAGATCATTCCTAGCATTTAATCTAGACCTTTGCTTTGTGTTTATTGTTGTCAGTGCTGATGGCTGTGCTTCTCAGGAGACAGGCTGTGAGGCAGGACAGAAAGAAATCTCTTCAGAGCTTTCCACAAAGACTTGGGTTTCCTCTTTATGCAGACTCTGAAACTCATTAAGAGAGAGACAGCAGCTGTCTGTGGAATTTCTGCTTCAGAGAAATTATTCAGACCATCTCAATAAATTCATCTTCGGCTTTCAATAATAATGCAGTTTGTTTCTGAGTCTACATTAAAAATGTCACATATCCAATCATACTGGTTATAATGACCCCAGTCAAGGACATTTCTCAAGATTTGCATCCAATGCAGACATGTGAGGCATCACACTGGCTTTTGCAAATGAAAGCTCCTCGTCATCATTATCCAAAATCTCCATCAGTAAAAAAAGCGTATCCTTGATCCCATTTCAACTTTAATCAGCCACACTTTAAATATGAAAAAAAAACCCCTCTCATCCTGTCATTATGGGAGTAGATACTGACAGCTTAAATGTATAGAGGGAAATTCGGTGCAGCTATTAATTGCAAATGCCAGTGAAGTCGGTCAATTTTACCAGGCATGAGACATCTTAGAGATCATCTGCAAAGTTCTTCTCCACCTTTCTCTGGCATCAGCTTGAGTAGCTCTGTGCTGCATTGCCTGCAACCTAGGGATCCAGGCATTTGTGATTTCTGGGGCTTGATTATTACAGTTTTTACATTTATAGTGAGAATATGCTTTTTCACCCAGTGAAGCTCCAGTGCCTTTGACTGGAACCTCTCCAGCCATCTGTCATTTTGGGATCCAAGGCTGGAGGCAAGACAAATTGCAAGAAAAAGCACTTCCCTCTTCTTGTGAAACTAGTAATGCAGTAACCTTTTATAAGTGACTGTCAAAAGGAAAATATCTACCCTGATTTAGAGCCAATTTAAAAATCATTAAAAGGATGTTAATGCTCAATATTTTAAAATACTGAATTTTTAAACTTCAATATTTTTATCTTGGGTTTGACACCAATATTTCAAAAGAATGGAGACTTTTGATAGCCACAGACTGTCTCTACTGAGGGGTAGAAGTGCTCTGCAAGGTCTTAGATGGGTATTTCAAATTACACAAAGTAGTTTGGGAGAAAAAGACATTTTACTTTTCAGGCCCTTGTCAAAGAAATTTGAGTTTGCATTGGGAGTGGGGATCTAGCAGGAATATAGCACGGTGCCATTTTGTGGTGTACACCACTACCTCCAACAGTAAAAGTCTATGCTGCTACCGAATCAAGTGGGAATTCTTCTATGGAGGGCAGAGCCTCAGGTCAGGAGTATCAGACATCTGCTCCCCATGTGGGGAAGTGTCCAAGCTCAGAGTTTCTCCTGGTGAAGCCAATGGCGTGAGACAGCCCCTCCCAAGACAGGCGTCTCTGGAGGAGCTCAAGACCTTGCTATGGATAGCGAGAGAGCCCAGGGTGCCCAGCCTGGGCAGGGAGCACACTGGTAAGTACGTGAGGAGATGTGGGATGAATCTAGACCACAGCATGGGAGTCCTGAAGGACACCACAGACACGAGCCTTGCACAGCTACAAACTTCATATGGCTCGAGCCAAGGCCTCTTGAAGGTTTTCTTTCTCCAAGGTGTGATATGAATATAGGGCTAATCTGTGTGGTCACAGAAAAAGTAAGGTTTAGCACTTTTTGTCCTTTTTTATCTTATTTATTCAAACTTTTTTTTTTATCTTATTTTCTTAGGGCCAACATTTCAGAAGTGCTCTGAATCAGCTTCCCAGCCTCTCAGGTCTCATGGTTGAATCCACATTGTCCAAATAACCCAGCTTTCATTAAGTTCCTTGGAGAGACCAGACCTTCAGAAGTAAGTAATGCCAAGAAATGTTATTTTGATACAGCTGCTTTGCTTTTCTGAGAGTTTGGCAAGCTACTTTGCTGTCTGAGTGTCCCAAAAGTCCTGTTCAGGAGTAGCATGGAGTCTACCCTTAGAAGAAGGTTTTCATTCTAGGCTGTAGCTTGAAAGACAGTACAATTGAAAAACAAATGCTAATGACTTCTCAAATGTTATTGTCAAAGAGTGTGTCAGCTTTTGTTATAAAAATATATTATCTTTCTCTGAACAGTTAGTGCTTTTCTGTCTCTTTTCCATTGCTATTGCAAAGGGCTTCTGCTTGGTTTTGTTTTTATGATGTCTGAAGTTGGATGGGGAATTAAGCCTGTAATTGCATTGCTAACAAGTATTTCTTAGATACATTTATTTTTCCTTGGGGAAAGAGACTGTTGGAAAGAGAGTACACATATTTTGCCAGCAAAAGAGACAGCTATGACATTTGGTTCCTAAGTTACTACCTGGATATCATTTTAATTGTTTTCTTCTTCTAATAAAATATAGTAACTTTACTACATTAGTTCCTTTATTACACTTCCAACATACATCTCGTTGTCATGCTCTTCCTAAGTATATCTGGGTCATGAAGATACATTACAATATATATTGAGAGCCAGTTTGTTAAAGACACAAGGAGTTCTGCATTATGTCTCACCGGTGCAAAACTAATTGGTTTTTCTCAGCTCCTGCATATATATTTATTTCCATTTTATCATCCCTATAATTGCAGTTTGAATTAGGAAAAGGACAGAGCAACCCGGTAAAACCATTTGCAGGGACATCCTGCGTAAAGGCTTCCCAGCAACCAGGATTTCTCAAGCCTGTCAAACTGCAGTTGCTGTTTAAACAGTGCTCACATCCTTCTTGCCTGTGCCATGCAGGCACTGGCCATTGCTCAAGCACTTTTTCTTTCCTGCAGGACTTCTAAACTTTTCTTTGCAATAATGCATAATATTACTGGGAGGTCAGGACACCAGGGCTGGCAATTCAAACGTTCAAGAACTGTGAGACTTTGAAAAAGTGAGCTGTTTTTGTTTACTCCCTTTCCAGTTTCTGAGTATGTACAACGTGCTCAGGCACCACAGCCGGGTGCACCCCAGCTGCAGCGCACGAGCACACCCGCGTCATTGCACAGGGACGGCATGCCTAAAACTTCTTGGTGAAATGAAGCCCAACATTGCTCTTGTCTCCTGCAAATTGTTGCCTGAGTAAGATTTCCTCTGCAGCCACATATTTTCTCGCTCTTTTCTGCTCAAGAAAAACTGGAAAGTTCAGTATAAGTCCAGGGGACTTCAAAGACTGTCACCCTTGCACTGTGTTATGGCATGCAGCAATGTACCCATGTAAGGGATCCAAATGGGTCACACCGGCTGTGTTTCAAGGCAGACAACACCACAGGATCCTGGATGCAGCATCACAGAGGTGCAGCACATATAGGATTGTGCTGGGTTTGCTGGGGTAGAGTTAATTTTCTTCATAGTAGCTAGTATGAGGCTATGTTTTGCATTTGTGCTGAAAACAGTGTTGATGATAATACAGAGATGTTTTTGTAATTGCTGAGCAGTGCTTACACAGAGTCAAGGCCTTTTCTGCTCCTCACACCTCCCCACCAGCGAGGAGGCTGGGGGTGCACAAGAAGTTGGGAGGGGACACAGCCGGGACAGCTGACCCCAGCTGACCAAAGGGATATTCCATACCATATGCTGTCGTGCTCAGCATATAAAGCTGGGGGAAGAAGAAGGAAGCGGGGGGACATTCGGAGTGATGGCATTTGTCTTCCCAAGTAACGGTTATGCATGATGGAGCCCTGCTTTCCTGGAGATGGCTGAACACCTGCCTGCTGATGGGAAGTGGTGAGCGAATTCCTTATTTTACTTTGCTTGTGTGCGAGGCTTTTGCTTTACCTATTAAACTGTCTTTATCTCAACCCACGAGTTTTCTCACTTTTACCCTTCCAGTTCTCTCCCCCATCCCACCCGGGGGGAGTGAGTGAGCGGCTGGGTGGTGCTTAGTTGCTGGCTGTGGTTAAACCACGACAGTAATCCCCAGGCAGCGCCCACCTGGACTCGCAGCCAAGATGAAGGGACATTGACCTTGCAGCCTGAAGCTCAACCTATGGAAGTAGTTGAAAGGCTTCTAGTTTAGGGAAGCAAAACACACTAGATAAGCTGGAATTTTAATGGCATTTTCCACACATGCATACCTCTGAGCTGCCTACCATAAGCCTTTTTCCTGCCTGGGTTCTCTGGATACCTTTTATATGCTGCATATACAGCATCTGGAAATTAAATGAAGAGTTAAATAATGGCTCTCTTGTGTACGGAGCACAGTAAAAATTACACAGTGGGTTTTTATAACTTTTTTAATACAATAAAGTTAAAGAGACTGAATGCTGGTTTTATGATATCAGATTTCCAGATTGCTCCCAAGTCAGCAACAAGCTATTCATAATCTTTTATTACAGCATTGTCATGATGACTGTAATCAAGTCCCTGAGCTACCTGATGATACCAGGGGTAGCGTGAAGCTGGTAAATACTGATAAGTTTACATTTAATATGACATTTAAAGAGTCTGGCTCTTGCTTTTTCTAATATTAAAAGCCTGTGGATAAATTTGGATCTAGTTTCCTCTTTTAAAAGTATCTAGGTTTTGTAGATATCTTTAGGATACCAACATACAAGCTGATTTGGTAAAATACAAGTTAGTGTTCCTACTATAAGAAAACTTCTTCCCCAGCCTCCCTCTGCACTTCCCCACTGTCTAGAGCTTTCAAACACCAATTAAAAATTTGATCTAAGCAAAATCTGGCAGGAAGGCATCTAAGTAAGAGCATGCTGGTTATTACAAAGGTTCGTCTCACTCTCCTGCTAGGCTTTTTCCTGCATATAAATACTAGTATATTGCAGTGTCAGCTGGACCCCAATTCCTGCAGAGCATCTGGGCTAACCTCATACCAAGGGGTGAATCAGAGGGTTTGCTTTGATGCCCTGTTCCATGTGTTCCTAACATTTTGAGGTGCCATCTGTAAAAACAGACCTTCTATTGAGGTTTTAAAACATCAGTAAATGAAGTACTTGCTCCAGGTCATCTGTGTGCTAGTGCTACGCAGACAACAGCATATCACAGCCATCAGATTTGCATTCAGAAAATGTAAATCTTCTCCACTTGCTAGCACCAAAATCAGAACAGCTCTTCCCCCTTTTCAGCCCCGTGGCTGGACTGCCCATTCCTGTACAGCTTGCATACACTTTTCTAGCCTCCTCTTAAAAGCCTCCAATGATGGATATTCCTCCTGCAGTCTATTTCTGTGCTTAATTACTCTTGCTATTAGAAAGCTTTTCCTAATGCCTAACTTAAACCTCACTGTAACTTAAGCCATTATTTCATAATGGAGAATTAATTCCTTCCCTCTGTACAGCTACCTTTTATGTGTTAGAAGCCGCAGTCGTGCCTCTCTCTTCTTTTCTTTTTAGCAAACAGCTCCAGTTCCTTCAGGCTGTGGTTTTGGACTGTTCTCCCCTGGACACTCACCAGCGGCTGCATCGCTTCTGAGCCCTGGCGGCTGGGCACATGCTCCAGCTGGGGCGATGCCAGCGCTGAAAGAAGAAAGATTTCCACTGTGTCACATCATAGACAAAATCCTGCTTATATATCTCATGGCAATAGATACTTCTCTGGAAACAGTATAATGCTACTGACTTTGGTTCACCTTGTGATTTACTAAGTGCCCTCCTCCCACAGCCAAATCTTCTCCTGTTATACTGGTGCTTTACTGGCTATTGCATATTTGAGCAGATGATTATCACTACCTGTGTATAAATACCTTTCACTTGGTCTAATTGAATTGCATCTTCTTTTTTTGTTTTAATCATTTATTCAATTTGTCAAAAGTATTCTGAATTCTAATCCTATTTTTCAGTCTTCCAGGTAACCCTTTCCAGATTGAGGTCATCTGAAAAATTAATGAACATATTCTCTATGCCTCTGTCCATAGCAGTAATGAAAATACTGAATAATGCTGGTGAAGGACAGACCACAATGAAACCCCGACTTAATGAATTAAAGTGCATTAAAGCAGACAATTTGCAATTGATTTAGCATTGAACTCACAGATGTGGATACCTACCTGCATTTCCTGTGATCGCTATGGCGATGCTGTAATATGGTAATATACGGCTGCAAGTCTGGCAGAAGCAATGATAGCACAGTGAAAAACTTTGAAAGTTATCCTTATTTTCTACCAGGAGTATAAATGCTTTCTGGAACCACACTTTGACCAGGATAATAGATGGTGTCCTGGAAAAAGTCCTCAGGTTTTTCTTTAACACCTGTGCCCAAGAACATGGGGAAATGTTGGTCTGTATCTGATATTTTTCTGAAACTTTGCCCTTCACATTTGCCACATGGAAAGACTTAGGTCAAGGCCTTGAGAGCGGATTAATTGTGGGGATTCGGTGGCTGCAGCTCTGCACCAGTAACCTGCCCGGTTCCGAGCACACGTTCCTGCTCACGTGGCTCTGCAGGGTCCCCATTTACATCAGGCTTCCTTCTGCCCTGAAACTCACAGGATCCCTCACCTTTTCTACAGGGCCTGCAGCGACATTTATTTGTTTCAAAAGAATTATACTTTAAACTGACATTAAAAATCCATTATTTATTTTTACATATAATGAATTAAGCAAAATGAAGGAAAAAAAATCTCTCCTACGCATTTAAGAATTTCTTTTGAAAGAAGTGAAAGAGAAAAAAAAAACAAATGAAAAATTGCTATGAAAACCACATCAGTTTTGATTGTGACGTTATTTTTCATGAAAAAAAAAGTTTCAAAAAAAAATTTCAAGTGGTTCTATGCAATGTCATGTCATCTGCCTCTGAAATCCCTGTAATGACCTTTGCTGTGGCAGTTCTTTATCAGCTGACAGCATATAATGGCTTAATACATGAACTGAAGCAGTATCAAAATCAAAGAGCAATCATCTTTGGAAGGCAAAATGTCACAAGGAAGGCATCAATCAACAGGAGCGAGTTCAGCTGAGGGCCAGCGAGATGCTCAGGGTGGGAGCACTTGCCCTGTGAGGAGGGGCTGAGGGCGCTGGGCTGGTTCAACCTGGAGAAGAGACAGCTTGGGGTGGCACCTAACAGCAGCCCCCAGTGCCCACGAGGAGGTCATCGAGGAGATGGAGCCAGGCTCTTCACAGCTGTGCCTGGTGGGAGGGTGAGAGACAATAAGCATAAAATGAAAAAAAGAGAAATTCAGGCTGGATATAAGGAGATCTTTTTCCCCATGAAGACAGTCGGGCGCTGGAGCAGGTTTCCCCGTGAGATCGGACCATTTCCATCCTGGAAGCATTTCAAGCCCTGACTGGATACAGCCCTGAGCAACCTGTCTGACCTCAGAGCTGACCCTGCTTTGAGCAGGAGGCTGGGCTAGAGACCTCCTGAGGTCCCTTCCAGCACGATTTTTCCATGATCCTGTGATTCATACACTGACCAGGACAGGCCATGGCAGTGATTTTAACTTCCACTTTGAATCTACTCATGCCTTTAGCTCTGGATTGCACATGTAGTCACATACGTTATTTAGTGTTTCTCATGGTGTAAATAAGCTGAACAGCACTTAGATCATCCAGTGCTGCAATGTAGAAGTAAACAGCCTGCTTTAAGAGCGAGAAATATGTCATGCAGTCTGAGGAAACATCTGCAGTTAAAATAATCGCAGTGCTAGAACATGGCATTTATTCAGTAAGAGCCATGGGTAGGTAGAAACAGTCATAATGTATCATTTTCCTAGCACCAAATCTACGGTAGTTTTACACCACAGATTTGCAGTTTAAAACTTTCAAGTGCAGTGAAAGATGATTTATCTGATCTATATGGTACAGTTCAAATGTTCTGTGATAAAAATGAGCTATTGATCTCAGGAGATTCTAATTTAGATCAGTTCACTTAAAAAGAGTAATAAACTGAAACAGTCTGGGAAGCTTATGTTTCGAATGACTTATCAAGGAGTTAAAAAATTTAGTAACCTGTGCCAGCAATAACTTTAACAGTAGCCAGAATCCCAGATTTTACTGAGCCAAACTTTTCTGAACTATTCACACAAGTATGTGGATAACAGCTCTTTCTATGACACTGATGTCCAGAGAGATGTTCATTTGTAGTAGATCTTATGAAAATAAATAAAAAGTAAGAGACATTCTGGAGAGCTCAAAACATAACCTTAGCAGTGATACTGAGTAATGGCTTTTTGGGCATAAAGTGTTGCAAGTAAAGTATGAGGAGGTCAGTCCTATTTTCCCATAGATTTTCCATTGCTGAAACTTGAGGTTTTGCCAAAGATTTGGGGAGATTTCTAGAAAAAGCTTGATTAATGTTTTATTGCTGAAAATCTGACTAAATGGGTACTTTGGCCGTCCAGTTCCTCACAACCACCGTTTGGTTTTAACTGCCTAGCTGCGTAGCTCTGTTTTTTAATTAAGTATATGAAATAAGCATGAATTGAGTGTATTAAAACACTATAAAGGTGACTGCACAAATTGCTGTAAGATTGCATTCAATTTTCAATAACTCAGAACAGGCTGTGTCCAGCACAATTAGGTGTACTGTCCAATATCGCCATTAATGATTTGAATAACGGAAAAGCATGGACGTCCTCAAATGTGAAAATAATGAACAAAGGGGGACTGAAAGCACTTGAGAGGATTAGAATTTAAAACAATACATTGGAGAAATGTTCTGAAGTCGGGAAGATGAAGTGCAGCATAGACAAGTGCAAAAAATGCTACACTTGGAACGAGGAACAAATCGAAAAAGGAGAAAGAACTGGACAGCAGCACAGCAGAAAAGATGGTTGTAGGGAATCATAATCTAAACATGATATAACTGATGTTATGCTGTTGCCAGAAATGCAGCTTCTATTTGGAAAATGGACAGTAGTTCTCCTCTCATCAGCACTTCTGAAGCTTGACAAGGAGTGACATGTCCTGGTTTAGATGTTACATATCCACAGAGATGAAGATCCTCTGCTTGATGTTAAGAGAAGTGGCACTTAGAAAATATTTTTTGTAGGGGATGACTGAAATAAAATGGGTTTGACTTAGCTTAGCAGACTGGTGGGAAGGCAGAAGAAAGGTGATATTGCAGAGGTTATACAGAGGGATGGAGGACAAGAAGAACAAGCAGCAGATTAGGGTAATTTGCAGCAAAAGAGAAAGCTGGGCAAGAAAACTGTCTAGTTAGAAGAACAGTTAATCAATGGAACAAGCAACCAAGGACACAAAACCTCTGTCACTAAAGGTTTTGAGAAATGTTTAAAACAGATATGAATTGCTCCTTCAAAATGCGCCCTACAAAGGAAGCCATGAGTTCCTAGCTCTTAAGTAGACTCGCAATAGTAGGTAAGGGGAGTCCCAAGCAAGGTGGCAGAGGAGATTGCAGGAGACCTTACTCAAAGTTACAATAAACTCCTGGGATATGAAGTACCCATGTTTAATTATCCGTGAAAAGATTTGATTCAATTCTCCCTGTCAGGAGACTGTCTAATCACCACATGATACCTATAAGATGGCAGAAGATCTTTGTTAATGACATCCCACTTTCAGTAAAATAATAAAATATGCATTAGCACAAGAGCTGAAGTCCAAAACAGGAGTTTCGGGAGTAAGATACAGGCTCTATTTGCTTTCTACACCAAAGGAGGGCTGCTCCAATGGAGGTGAAATCATGTTTCTCTTTTCTGTGTGTTGAGCGTGTTGGGGGCTGCTGCTATGCACATTCTCTCAGTGCCCCAGGAGCATTGCACCACTAGTACACTTGTTGCATGGAAACTCACAGACAGAGCATTTATTAAAAATAAATAGATTTGAGGGGTTGTTTCCATAGGGTAATGCTCCAGTCCCTCAAACAGCATGGTTGGTTACTGTCCAGATGGTGATGGGAGTCTCTGTTGTGAGGATCCTTGCAGCAGCATCTTCAGCTGTACCTGGTGAGACTCCCCAAACCTCTGCTCACTTGTTTTGATCCAGCTGGGCCATGGTCCTGCATGACCACTCCAGCACATGCATGGTCTATTTCTATTGATAGTATTAAATTATGCACAAAATACCTAACTTGACTGTGTACAAAAGGCTGTGCTATGTGCCCATTTCTGCATCTGCAAGAACAGTTTCCACTATTTACAAGTATCTTACCTATGTGCAGTCTGGTCAGTTCTGTAGCAGGAACTGCCTGGGTGAGTCCCTTGGACAGCCGGGTTCTCGGCCAGGTTAATCAACACATCTAACACATAAATAGTGCCTGTCAGTCCACCCAGGCACAGCAGGAGCTGCCCAGCGGAATCTCCAGGCCAGTCTGAAACTCCAGCTGGAGGGCTCCTGCAGCAGTTGCCCAACAGCTTTGCTGTGCAGGGCCTGGGAGCTCAGGCAATCGCCTTGTCACAAGGCACTCTCTTGTCTTGGGTGGATCCCTTGTTTCATGTATGCAGAGACTAGCTGGGAGCTCTGGGACCAGGAATGAAGGATGAAGTGTGCTGGGTGCACACCCAGGCACAGCCCTGATCCCCAGCTACACCACAGTTACAGCTGTAAGACAACTTCAATTTCAACTTTAGATCTCACTTTTGACTGAAATTCCATGGCTTTTACCCCCCACACATTCACAGAGCAAACGGTACACGCTAAGCTCCAGAGTGGAGCCCTGCGTCTGCCAAGCATCCTCTGCACCAGTTATCACCTTATTAGTTTCCATGGCAGTGCTTTTACTCTTTCCCAAAAGAAGGCATCCTCTATGCTTTCACTACTCTTCATTGTAGAACTGAAGCTCTTTGTTAAAAGCTTTGCTTGCTGGATGAATTTAGAAGCACATAAGCCTGATGAGATAGCAAATTAATAATGGCCTGCCTGTATCAGGCAGTAATAGAGATGTTGTAGTTTAAACGACTGTTTCAGAGTTGGTAGATAAGACTTTTCATCTCCTGTATGCAAACTAAACTTCCTGACCCAACAATAATGGCTATCTGCAATAAGCACAAAGCCCTGCTTGTATTTAATCCTGATACTCATTTCCCAGACTGGGGAACTGTACATTTTACTGCATCCTTGAAGGTTCTTTCCCCATGACTTTTCCTACATATTTAGTGTAGAGAACACAATAATGGTACAAAATTCAGTTCAAAACATTGCAGCTCCCGCTTTGCAACTCCACCTCATGAGACCTTTGATACTTCTCTTAGCATTACCTGTGAAATTAAGTGAAATGAATTTATTCACCTATACATGATATGGTTACACATTGTGACTGGCAGTTTCAAAATAAATGGCCACACTGTATTTTGGAGGTTTTGATGGGGAAAAAAATAAGATGAAAGATATTTCAAGATGGGGGAGAGAAGAAATGTGCCTATTATATAAGCAAATATAGAAATGTCTGCTCCAAGGAGGTAACAATAGATTTTTGGGTCCGTGATCACCCTCTTCTTCTAGTTCTTGGCTAGACACAGAGTGGAAGCTCTGAATGAAGGAAAGAGATCCACACTGAGGAAAATTCAGAGAATCAAAGATCAAGTAATGCTCTGCTTTGGACATAAAGTAAGCCATAGCTAATTTCTTCATTATTTTTCCCTAGTTAGACAGCAAGCTAAATAGTGGCTATGACTTTCCTGGAATTGATTTTTCATTTGCAAACAAGGATACAAATTCCCATCGCTACAGTGTGAACCTACTAAGAGTTTGAGGCCAGATATCACATCACCGAGGACATCAGCCACAGCTCTTCTGAAGAGATAAAGCACCTAAAGGAATTAATTTCATATGCATCCACTGAGAAGTGCGGTGAGACAAGGGTGTACGGCTAAGAACTTTCCAAACTGAAATATAGTAGAGCCAGGGATAGCCCATGGGGATGAAGTTCTGAGCATTTCAATTTCTCTAGCTATAAAAGCACAATAATGGCACTGATCTTCTCTGGAAAACATTTTGAGATAAAAGGAACCTGATAGCATTGTAGGAGAAAAAACAGTTGGGAATCATGAAGTTGCCATACTCAAGTGGATAATCTGTCAATACAAATATCCATTGACTGCTGAGAAGCTGTTTTTAGATAAATGGAAATAATGCATTTTTGCAGTATTTTAAGGAAAAAAATCTCCTTTTTACTGAACAGCCTTACTCTTTATATGAGCCTAGGGGATTTCTACAGCTTTCAGCATCACAGCATCTGAATGAAGGATTATGTTTATAGTCATAAACACAAAGAGCCCCACAAACACTACTCTGCTGCACACTCAGGACTTCACAGACACAACCAGAAGAGAGCTCCAAAGCCCGCTGGAAATGACTATACTCATTCCAGCTACTTTGGTGGCCTCCAAATCAGACCAGAGGGGCACAGACTGCTTGAGCTGAAGCAGATTCCTCTTTTGCTATACCATTGTTTGACCCTCACGTTGAATCTACAGTGCTTTAGGCCTCACACGATGCTATTAATAAAAAATTCTGTATGTAGGACTTGCGTAACACTATAGCCACAATGCATGACTAATAGAGGCTTATAGTTCCAGTAAGGATGGGCAGAGAAATGGGTTAACGACCTGCATGAAAGCACTTGAAAGTAATAATGTGCCTCCAGCCACACAGGCATCTGTCTTTCAACCCATCAGGGGTGGTCACAGCAGAAGGACTTGGTACTAGACACGGAGACTAAAATGTTAGACTCTCTGAGCTATATTCATTAGCAGCCACTTTTGTGGACTTTCAGAGTATTTTGGATGCCAGGTTTAGATATCCTGCATCTTTTCTACACATATAAAACTGCTAGATTTTTATAAGTGCAAAAATACCTGTGTTGATATTTACATAGCAGAAAAAAGTCATATTGTTTTCCCCAGTTATCAGATTTTGAGAGGGGAAATAACTTCCCATGGATAGCAACCAGATTTCCAGATTTAAGGAGGATTTTGGCCACTTCATGCATGCAGGATATGTGCAGGAGATCCATGCATTCATGGCTGGGTGTCTAAATCAGCCTGAATTATTGCAACTGATTCCTAGGAGAAAGGGACCCAAATGCAGTATAGAGATTATTTGAACTATGTTATGCTGGAGTAGATAGCCTGTCCCATCTCCTGCAGTTGCCACCTGCTTGCATTTGTGAGCTGTATCAACATCGCTCTCTGTTACTTGCTTTGCTGTATTTTGTCAAATGGAATTTCTTCTGTGCTTTGCTTTCTCATTATAGACCAAATTTTACTCTTACTAACAAAATGCTACTCACCTAACATCAGTGCAGTAACACAGGTGCAAGAGGAAACCGGTTGTGTTTATACTCACTCTGCTGCTGACTATTTAGACCTGGTAAAGGAACTTGGGAAAAGACTAGGCAGTCTATCAGCTATTAACTTATAGACTGTTGCACACTTCATATGCCTTTTTTCTACTTTCAGAACTGTGTTGCTCTAAAAGGCTTGTCAAATTTTAGTGACTTTTATAGCTTGTGCTCATGCTGCCTGCATTAGTTCACTGAGTATGGATTTCTAATCTCTTTTACATTCTTATAGTTTTTACAATTATGCTTGTCTTCTGTCATCATCTGAAATACCAAGATGTCAATTTTATTTTGTCCTAATTGCTGCCAATGGCTTATTGATGCAAGCAGTTGCTTTCCATCTCTTATTGTCTTGGAGGTGTTTATGTATGGGTCTTTAACACAGTATCAGGAGAAATATTTCTTGGTAAGAGCTAGGCTCTTGTATAATTTTCTTGATTCTACTTCAGTCCAGATCTACTGAATACGTCATGAGATGGTGGAGGTCAGAATACTTAGAATTACTAAAGGGACAAGATTGTAAAGGTGTGGAAGCACCTGAAAATGTACATAGCTGACTAATGACAGTAAAAAATGCCCAGGCATCTAAGCTAAACTGAAATCAGTGACAATGATCTGTGAAATAGATAGCAAATGAAAATAGAAATTGTCAGAGCACAAACAAGATACATGTTCATTATAGCCTTTTAATTCTAATATTTAAATGTGCAAATAATAAAAAATGGGAATTACTGTCCCAAGAGATAGCAAAATAAGGACAATTTTTAAAACAAGAGATTTCAGAATTATAGCAATTGGATTTGTGCAGGCAACACTTTTACTATCCTGCACAAACTGATATTTCAGACATTTTTCATATTCTGTAAAGCAACAATAGAAAGACTCTGAAACATTTTTTCCCAAATGACCAGACAGGTCCATTCCCTTAGTGTGTTTGTGTTCATAATGAGTAAGTATGTCAATACTGAATGTGTTAAAAACATGTTACACAAGTAGTATACGCTACTCTATGCTTATGACATTCACTGTTGGAACTCAATAACAGCATTATAAATGAGACAAGCATAAAATGGGACCCAATTTCATGACCACACATGGCTTTTGTTGTGCTGCGCAGCTCCACTGACTTTACAGAATTCTCCATTGGATCAGATAAGGCAAGAATTGGGTCTGTGATATCTAAAGCCATTCCTAATCAGGTCACTGACTTGGTGCTTTGTAGAAGGCTGTTATCTTTCACAGAAGCAAGTTCCTCAGTAGCAGCTCTACAGAAATTTCCACACCTTCTTACTACTTGCCCACAGCCTTGCTGCTGGTGCAATTAGCTGCACAAGAGGTCCTGATTGCAGGATGATGTCTCGGAAAGCTATGATCAGGCTTCTGGAGGACCCAGCACATCACCACAGAAAATCTCACTTCAGCTATCATAGGAGGAATGAATGCAGAAAGTAAAGCAAGAATCTGAGGCACTCGGAATAACGCTTGGCTGGCCACATGTACCAGGGAACATTCTGGGTTTTTGTTCTAGACCACAGAATAAGCTGTGATAATTATCTTGATGAATGCAAAGATGACAGGTCAGATAGGGCACAATTTTCTGCTCCTAAAAGGAAGAGTGTGTCTTCTGTTTCCAGGACTGTAGTCCATAGGAAGGAGCTATTTAGTGATATTTCATGTTATTGGTATGGCACCGGCTTGGAAAACTGTTTCTAAATAGTTATCTATGCTTCTAAAGAACAGTGCTAAAAGTAGATATTAAACAAGTTAAACTCAGTGAGTGGTTAAGAAAGAAACTGGGGTTTTCGCATGCACGGTTAGCACTTCTTTTGTCAATTTTCTAAATTATTCTATTTTACACATATTTGTATTAGGCTCTGGAATTCAGCATCCCACAAAACACACCTTTAATGCAGAATTTGTATTTTAGTAAATTCCAGTTTCATTCTGTTTTCTGAATGATATTTTTTTTACTTTCATATTTCATTAAATACAAATTCTGGTAACAGCTGTTTTTTTCAAGTTATGTTTAATGTTTTAATGCTGGTTTAAACAAGGACAGTAGTGGCATCTGTCAGAGAGATGCTGCCAATAAAATTCTGTGTATTTTGTGTAGCAGAGACTATAAAGAACATCTCTTACTATAATGTCATTCAGAAACATGGTTATAAGAGAGGCTCATATCTTCCTGTTTGCTCTCACCTTGAGATTTATCATAATGGAAGTTCGTGTCATAAGACAATTCAAGGTTGTTTTCTTCTAAGTACCTTGTGCAAATTGCATTGAGCGGCAGGAAAGAATTGTTTTTAATAGTGTAAGAAACTGGAAGGTGAATTTTGGAAGCATTTCAAATATTCTACCATTCAATATTATCCCTTTCTGTCAAGCATATGGTAGATATTCCTGATTGAAACAGAAGGGCACAATGAAGTTCATATTATTTTTAATGCAGTGATTGGTGCTTAAGCCAATCGTGTTAATAAAAGAACAGGACAGCGCTGAAAAAAACCATAATCATTTCTGGACTACAGCTGCTCACTGATATAAGTCTGAGAATTTCCATAGGGGAGGCACTGCTTAATCTCAGACAGCAAAAGGTAAAAAGAGAAAGTTGCCCTTTCATAGTCACCTTTGTTATAGACATAGCACCCACTGAAACGTTCAGGGGGAGAATAGTACAGGCTAGTATTTGTATCAGTTGTGGAGTTCCTGACAAAGGCATACACACAGAGGTTTCCCCCTTTTCACATGTTCTGCTCTCCATTTCTGAATTCATCCTTTGTTATAACAAAGACTTCATGGGTCAGTCTCTGTTTGGGACAAAGACACCTAAAATTATGTGTCTGCAAGTAAATGTCAATACGTGATCTTGGTGCCTAAAATATATATATAGTCAGTACCATCAGTGGAGGTTAGGGCAATCCAGCTGCCAACCTGGTGAGTGCTGAATCTCTCTACAGACTCTCTTTATGTCCTTCAATTTAATAGCTATTAGGGTTCTATTCAATTAGTAAACATAGGTGTCCAGTGCTGTTTGAGATGACCTAAGATATCTACACAGAGCTGGCAGATACAGCACAGGACCTACAGGACACCCATGCTCTTCTGGACTTCCAGCTGAAGGCCAAATGAACATATCAAAGGGATCACAAGGGCATCTCAAAAAGCACTAGGCACCTACATTTAGGCACCTGAATCAAGCCCTTACATTTAGACACCTTAATTTAGGTGTCTCAGTCTTGAGCTGAATGCTTGTACTGCATACAAAGGATTTTTTTATGTGAATTACCTTTAGTCACTGAAGAAGTCTGCAAGAATCACATGTTCCTTGGAGGGAGGTAGGGACTCCCCCTGTGGCACCTGATTATGGGGAGGATCTTTATGCATACTAAATCTTTCCATGTGGAAAGCACTGCTGTTAAGCTTAAGTGGCTAAAGAAATCCAGTCACAGAACTGGGGAATTAGAGTGGCAATATACAGTTTCATCTGCTCATGCAAAGGGAGGATATTGACTGTTTCTGTTAAACCAGGGATTAGATAAAATATCAATGTCACAGCTATTTTAAACAGCCTTAATAATTTTTTTCAAAAATTAGATGAGTCAATAAGTGGGAAAACAGGTTTCCAGACCATCTTTAGCAGAATACTGTTAGCATAATAATTAACAGCTAACAACCCACGTATTCTTAGTGAATAAAGGTTTACTGGAGCAAGACGAACAAAAACAACCATGGGCTCCCTTTTCCCATAGGAACTGAGAGATAATTAGCTTCTCTGAAAATTAGTTCATTGATTTTGATGGCTACATACAGATTCAGGTACTTCACTTCAGCCTAAATTAAATATTTTGTTAGCTTTAGTGGTTTCCATAAAATACTACTACAGAAATAGAAGAAAGCCATGTCTGGGATTCCTGGAAGTGGCAAGATAGATAATTACTCTGACTAATAAACATTTTGGCAGTACAATTCAGTACTTAACCTCCACTGGGTCATGGCTCAGATAGACAAGGAAATGCACTGGATTTGTTGAATTGTTATACCGTTCTTACTGCTTTAACAGTATCTTCTTCTCATTTTTAGATTGATTTCTACTTTTGAGCTCTGTTGTAAATCTTGGTAAGTCCCCAACAACAGTGGAGTCCCCAGTTTCAGCCTGGTTGTGGTTACGGACTTCACCCAGGCTCTTTTCTCCACCAGAGCTGAGAAGTTGCAGTCCACCAGCTCTTCACTGGTGTGGGTTGTTGAGATTGTCTTGCCCCAAGTCAGAATTCATACTAGTGGCTTCAGCTTTCTCTATCAGCAAAAGAAAGGAGAAGACAGCAACTGCTTCCTTTACTCAACTTGCTGCTTCATTTTTTTCCCAAGAGCAGCCACAGCCTGAAGGAAGAGATCATGGTGACCAATTCTCCCACATCTAGTGCAGGAAGAACAGCTGAAGGAAAGATCCCCCCACCCTTTCTTCCCAGGAGGTTTTTGTGGTAGGAGCATTGAAACCAGTGTCTCAGCAGCCATCTGTCTGACTGTACGAATGAATTTCCAGAAGAAACGGCCTCTCTCCTCTGAGCCTTCCACTCAAGCATATTTCTCCTTAATGTAGTGGTGAGCCAATGTGTGCGTTTATGCAACGTGTGCTTAAAGCACTCTGGGTTTGGTTAGTAGCAAATCTCCAGTGGGAGCCATGGTTGTTCCATGAATCAGGAAAAGCAAGGTCATGCAAAACTCACTTCCTTCTCTTCCATCTCCAGAAGAGGGACAGTAGCCAAAGAGGTGAAAAACATGTTGTGTAGGAGTATGCAGCACGATGTTCACAGGTCTTTTGGCTGCGGCATGACTGACATGAGCTTCATGCACCCACATTGTGGAGCTCTTTTGTTGTCTGAGGAACGCTGTCTGCCCTCCGTTGTAAATATCAATGGAGACCTGGTGAGCCTGCTTCATGGTCCTGCTTAGCTCTGATCCTTTCCGTTGCAAGGATTTGAAACTTCAGTCATTTTCATAGGCCTGAGGGACAGACAGGCTCGGTGCAGTTTTGACATCAGACCTGAGGAGGACAGTTGCTTCTGGTGTGTGAGGGGGTGGTGAGTAATTTTAAGTAAGTAGTGAGATGTATTCCTGTCTTCTTGAACCTGCACATTGACATTAGAAGAAATAGTGTGTTAGAAGTATGCTTGAAAGGGAAAGCCAAGTTTTGAAAAACTCTCGTAGAAAACAGTCCATAAGGAATTCTGAAAGTTAAAAAGAATTCAGAGGGAAACTGTAGGAAGGATTTGTGACCTGGAGAGAAGAAACCAAAGGAGATGAACTTACTTAGCCTTTGAAAGCCAAAGAATATTGCAGAATGGTTAAAAATACCTAAAAGAGAAAGATAACAGATAACAGCAAGATTTCTAAAGAAATAGCAGGTCATTCCGTAACAACAATATCGAATGGCTGGAGGCTGAATTTCAAAAATAAATTGAAGAATTAATTAAACTGCCAGTTAAAATAATTGAAAATAGAGTAATTCCATTTGTTTTCTAAATAAATGACTTTGCAAACAAAAAGTTTTCTCTGTGGAAATTTAATGTTTTCTACTAAAATCATCTAATACTCCAAATACTCAATTTTCAGCCAAGACTGATTTTCAGTGCAAATAAGCTGTTCAATGCCTTTGTGGTTCTACTTACTACCACGTTGCCCTGTTGTTATGAAGATTACATCTCGCATTATGCTCCTTTGCAAAATGGTCTCGTGATGTATATAGCTTCTCAATAAAAAGGGAGAGACTAGTTTAACAAGAAAGATATAAATTAAGCAGATTTGATTATGGTAAGTTCGAGCAAATCACAGCTTTTGTACAGGGAGCTGCTTTCAGAAGCAGGCTGAAAAATTACACTGATTTCAGGATTCAAAATAATTAAAGGGGAGGGAAACATTTTCTAAACAGGTCTAGTTTGTACATGCTATGATTAAGTACTTGTTGCTCAGACCCTTCTTAATCAAGACCAGTCATCTTTTTAAAATATATATTTCAGTTAAGAAACAAGCTTGTGGTTTTTTCATATACATGAAATTTTGGTTGAAACTGTAACCATGCCTTTGAAAATTAGGCAAGTAGTTCATCTGGCCTTCCTTTAATTAAACTATAAAAACATTGAAAAATTGTAAAGCCTAAGTAGAAAACTATTGCAGAACTGACTGGACTTTTTAATCTACTTATCCATGCCAACTTTTCTGTCAAATATGCTTCAGTGAATATAATAAAAGAAGTTTGTATGTTTGATGATATTTCAGAAAGGCAGAAACAAAAAGAGTGTGAAGACAGGTCAGCTGAACTTTATGAAGTATAGGGCAATTTGCAAAAGAAAAAAGAGAAAGAAAAAGAATAAAGAAAAGAAAAAGAAAACTGCCAAAGAGAGAAGATACCAGTTACATGGAAATCTGGTGAGGTCTTACTTTGTACTCTGCTGAAATTCCTTCCTTTGCACTACTTAGGTACCTTCTTTGACTTCGTTCCTAGTAATGCTCTAGGGAAAAGTTACACAGATGGCAGAAATTTGCTACAAGAAGAATTTTATGTCATTCCTCCCATTAATAGATGGGAATGTAATATTCATTAAAAAGATTCCAAACTTCAGTCATCCCCTAATGATCATGCAAATTCCCTCATCAATGCATAATAGAACAAAAGAGATCTCTGCATTAAGAATTACTTCTACCACTTTCTGTGGCATTTCATTAAAATGTCTTATTTCAAACAACCTTTTGCAGAAGCTACTTATCAGATTTGCTTATGGGACACATCGGAATAAGGGGGAAATGGCAGATGCTTCCCTGCAGTTCTGTTTTGTTTTCCTTGGTTTGCCCAGACTCGGATGTGCCAAAGGTAAAATCCAACATAAAATTTTTATGCTTGGTGTTGATTTTTATTGCTGCAATACAAATGAAACATCAGGACCGTTGCTCCCTCCATGATGTGGGAGGATTTTGTGACAATCTTTGCAGATCCAGCAATAAGAAACAAGCAATAAGAAACTCTGTGCTCCTCATGACCACCCTCTAGCTTGAGTAATGATAGGAAGGTATCTCTGATTCGGGTGCTGATTGGTAGTAATTTCCCTGTCTTTAGGTTGCTTTACATAATATTTTCACTCACAATAGCGCAGATCTGCCAAAATAAATCAGGAATTATTTTCATCTCAAGCCCTGTCATCTGCCCAGAGTTATGGACAGTGGTGAGAAAAAACTGCAGTGAGTTACACTCGAGAAGTAAATGTTGACAGGGAGATTGTCAAGTCAGAGTTAGGATGGGAAACTGGGCTGCCAGAGGGAGGGAAGGGTAAGAAGGATGGACATCCTAAATATAGTCCAATTTAGCTTCCTGCTCTGTCCCTTGATAACCTGGGGAGTCCGCAGACTAACCTTGTAACTTAGGTAAGGTGTCTTAAAACTCCCCGCATTGACCGAGACCTCTTCTTTCAAGCACATTTCAGCTATTACATGCCTGGAATAACTGTGGGAAGATCATATATGATTGCTGCTTCCCTTCTGCTAGAAAAACCTAAAATTTAATTCACCGTGAAATAAGACCACGTGCTTAAACGATAGCTAAAATGACTGTGAAGCTGTTCAAGCTTTGTGAGCTCCCAAAAAACTTGAAATGTCTGAGGAGATTAGCAAAACACCAGGCCCCTGATGGTGCATCCTTCTGGTCGTCGTACCATGCTCAGGGGTTAGGAGAGCATGACTTGGGTCACATCACACTGGGAACGACCCACTGCTTAGACAGGGCTGATCTGATCGCTGTAAGAAGGTGTCTAGAGCAGTTCAGTGAACAGCAATAATATTTTTTAGGTGAGAAATGCAAAGGAAACCCCTTGACCTTGGTGTGCTTATTCGCCTTTGAGGTTACGAATTTCATTTTCTCTTTGTCTGTAACAGCATGCTGGAAAATAACAAGGCAAGGCTCTGGATTCATCTCAGGTGAGGTTCATTTATCAGGTACCAAGTTGCTCTAAAACCAAGTCAACTTCTACATAACAGAGAGTCAGTAAGCATTAGATTTTTTGCTAACTTTCTGCCAAAGTCTGTGAGTACAAGAACATTTCAATATCAGAGTTTTTCTTTGTCTGATGATGACACTATTCAAAAGGGAGTGGGATTGAAGGGAGGAATATAAAGTCATGCTTGAGTAACTTTAATCATTAATAACTTGCTCATTTATAATTGGCTAAAAAGCCTCCCAGGTTTCAGTTGTTAGTTCAATGGATTAACAACACAAGGACACTGACCTGTCGTGTCTTTGCAGGAGGAACTTGCTGAGTGGAGATGCAGAAGCAACGAGCTCATTATGCATCCTGGGCAGGGGAGGATCAATCCTGCTTCAGAGAGGGAAGACAGAGAGCAGAAAACGTGGTAGAATTAATGGAAAAGCTTTTTTTTTTTTTTTTGCTATGCTTTCTCTAAAATGTGAAAAAAAGAAGAGGGCTCTGTGTTCAATTTGAAAGCAGGACTAAGTGTAAAACCAGCTTGTACCATTTTAAGGGAAAAAACATCACTCTAAGGATTATTTTGGCTTGTCAAAAACGTCAGGCAGAAAAGAGGGCACAACTGAACAAGCAATGGATTTACATCATATCAGATTTGGGGAAAGAAAGGATGACTGCAAGAGCTCTCCAAGAAAGGAGATGCTTTGCTGAGTAAATTATTTACTTCCATTCCTGGTTTCGACAACTAATAAGAGAAACCTGGTTTTCACTATCTTCTTGCTGCAGTTTAGATAAGTGATAAATTGTGGCGAGGTGTTTGCTGTGAGGCACCGACACAGCTCTTGTGGATCAGCACACTCATTCTCTGAACCATAAGCTAAAGTTGAGCAAATAGGTTGCACTAATCCTAGCATTACCACTGCAGGGCTTAAAGTCAGGCTGGTTGCTGACTTCCATCAGCCAGGGCCCTGGCCCAGAGATTAATGACCCTATGAAAAATTAAGCTAGAGAAAGAGTTTGACCAAAGCTCTACAACTCTAACCCAGTTAGATTGCTGTCAATTTTTACTATTCCTATTGGCAGGATCAGACTTCTTAAGCTAGAGCCAGCTGATGGATCAGTTCTTCAATTGGGAAATGCAGTTGTATTAAATTTTGAGAGTACAATTTGATTGCATTTTTCAAAGGGGAAAAGTCCAGCTGGCTTGTTCTGACAGTGTCAAAATGCTTTTTGTATTTATGTTCCAATTTTATTCAAGAAATGAGATATTGTGGATTGTCGAAAACATTTTTTTCTAATACATGACATCATCACAATGAAAAGATTTTATTGTTTTGACTCAAACTATCTGAACTTTTACTGAGTGGGAAGTTTCACCATGCTGGCTCCAAGTTTTTGTTTAGAATTGAGAATAATGACAGAAAAATCACTATTTCCTAGAGAACAACAACAAAAACACTGTCTTCAGTTCAGGTCTACCACTGACAATGATTGGAGAGAAACTGGGGAGAAAATGGAAAAGATTTGGAAAAAGTAGGCAACATTCCCAAAGCAACAATATTTATGACATATTTCTATTAGTATGATGGCTCATTCTGCTCTGTCAGATGCTAGGTTGATAATTTACTGGAAAGTTGCTGCCTAGTAATGAATAAATTTTCTTATCTAGCATATACAGATGTTTTCATCCCTATTGCCTATTTTAGGGTTTATACCTTGACCTACTCTCATATCTGAACAACGCCCACACAAATCAAGCCTCAAAGTTAATTCCCTAGTGGAATTCAGTTTTGGGACTTTGCCCATCAGGCTCCCTGGTGTAAAGAGTGTGGTGGTGTTCTGTCCTGACTTTGGCATCCAAAAGTTACATGCCTGAGTCTAACCTCATCAGACGCATCATTGTCACTGGAGATAAACAGGCTCAAAGGATCTACCAAAGGTAGACATTTAACACCGACTTCCATTTCATCAGGAAGATTAAGGTAAGTAAATACCAATCTGTGATAAAAACAACCTCTGAAATGTATTGTTTTCTTGAGGAAAGTGCAAACAGCTTTAGTTTTAAGCAAATTCAAAACTGTTTTCAGGGCGACGTTTGGCTGAAGACCTCCAAATGGTGTCATTAATACATCTTACCTGGGTACACAGCAAAGTTCCTGCTCTAAGGGAGGAAACTTTGTCCACTTCCACAAGACTGGAATTTTGCACAACAGAACTAATATAATGTCATCACTTACAGGCCATTACCGTGAAGGACTGTGGATTTTTTATTTGATATGCAAAAATGCTGTCTACTGGACTCAGTTTCCCTAAGTCTATAGACAGTTTCAAAGCTCTAGGTTCAGCACTCGTACCTACAACACTATTACAGAGCTCTGGCCTTCTACTGAGTCAAAGACTTTCCTGAGAAAGACTTACACGAGGACAGATTGCTTGCTCACATCCACCACATATGGATTTCTTCCACTTTCTATATTGCTGTTACTCATAATGTACTTTACACAACACTCACTTTAGCTAGTTTGATGCAAAGACAGTTTTGCATTTGTTTGTGTACAACCTACAGTTTAACCACAACTCACAATTTTCAATACTTAAAGGGAGCTTATAAGAAAGACGGGGACAGACTTTTTAATAGGGCCTGTTGTGATAGGACAAGGGCTAATGGTTTTAAACTAAAAGAGGGTAGATTCAGACTAGATATAAGGAAGAAATTTTTTATGATGAGGGTGGTGAAACACTGGAAGAGGTTGCCCAGAGAGGTGGTAGATGCCCCATCCCTGGAAACATTCAAGGTCAGGTTGGACGGGGCTCTGAGCAACCTGATCTAGTTGAAGATGTCCCTGCTCATTGCAGGGGAGTTGGACTAGATGACCTTTAAAGGTCCCTTCCAACCCAAACCATTCTATGATTCTACTAATTTACCTGAATCCTGCTTTCCCCCCATTTGTATCACTATACCTCAAAACACTTAGCTAAGGAAGTAATAGCTTTTGAGGAAACAGAAGCATATAAAAACCAAAGTGATACAGTCACCATCACCCAGGTGGGAAGAGGCAGAGTCTAGCTTGTCCCAGGCCTGCGTGCAAGCCTGGTCCAAGCAATGCTGCATCAAGTATTTATTTGACTGCTATTCAGGGCTTTTCAGAAAAATAAAAATAAAAACAAATACCAGAGGGTGAAACATGAGCTGAAGGCTGGGAGGCTGCTGGAGATGGTCAGAATTGACAGTGATTTTCCACAGCACAAGAGGGACCTATGTCGCTTCTGTGGGACAGCAGCTAAAAGGGGCTGAATGGTGGCCAATGAACTTTCTCTCAAATGTATTTGCCATATGAGCATATAACATGGCCTTGCCCCTGGTGCATATCTCGCAGCTGTACTTCTAGCTGTGATTTGCAGCCAGTCCATTTTTCGCTTGTGTAAGAACAGCAGAATGATGAATATTTCCAAGTATATGTCACACCAAGAAGAAATAAATGTATATTTATATTTATCTTGCTTTGTATTTATGGATGAAAGTCCTAGGGATCCTCCTCTGTAACAGACAGCTGCAGGTATACACAGGAACCTGGCAGAGAAGAAGATGTTTTCCTAACTTTGAAGGCGTGCTGTAACAGCATCTGTTTCATTGCAGGGCAGTGACGCTGTGGCAATGAGTGTGTCATACTGGTATGCAGTGACAGAGATGCTCAGGAAAATGAGGAACAGCATCCGAACAGCATTTAGGGACTTTTAGAAGTGTTTGTTTGCACTGGTCGGACACTGCTGATCAGGAGATATCCCACAGGAATACAGGAGTCCATAGCCAACAGGTCATATTTCACTTAAGAAATTATTTTCAGCCTTCCTCCAGCCCTGTCGAAGCAAGAAGGAATAGAAAGGATGGAATTACATGTGACCTTAATAAAGTTTGATTTTGGCTGGGGAAAACCACGGTGAGCAGTAATAAGGGCCAATATCAGAAACCCCCCGTAAGCTCCAGGGACGGGATTTTCAGGGGCAGAGCCGCAGCTCACCGCATTGCAGAGGCTCCAGGCAGCCTTCATCTGCCAGTGCTGCTCCAAGGGCTCTCCAGCTCTGTTCGGATGATTTCCCTGTGCTGTTTAATTACAAGATCGTTCTGGCTCCTTACGCACTCCCACACTGGGGGTTTGTTATCTAAGCCCTCTATTTCCCCAAATTCTCTGCTCTGAGTGGTCCCATACAAAACACACACTAAACATTTGTAATCGCACCAGAGCTCTTTTTATACTCGAGCCAACAAGCACCCTGTAAAAAAGTCACACATAAATACAGCACACACAAAATCTAGTTATAACTGGGAAGTTGTGAAATAGGTGTAGTATGAAGAGAAAGGAAAGGAACTGATTTTATGAGTACATTAGCAGGGAGAAACACCAAACAAGGAACCCTCTGCAGCAGTGACATTTGGAGCCTAAATCAAGATGACATCCACAAAGAGACAACAGAGAGATCTTACTGTTCCTGTGATTGCTGCGACTGCTATTAGGACTCCTGCCATTCAGCAAAGCAACTGCTGTTGTCTTTGGGAGCACCAATTCAGGATCCACTTCAGTGGCTGTAATTTAATAGTAAAGGCATCAGAGGTTGAAACTGGGAACTTGGCAGGCATGCCTGGGAGAAGAGGGCTTTTTGTGTGTGAATCACTAAACCTTCAAATTCCTGCTGCAGCTCTGCTTCCCTCAGTCATTTTTTTCCCAGGAAATGTACAGCCTCAGCAAGTCAAAATGAGAAGCACGGATAACCAGCCGGTGTTAAAATCACAGAGGTTTATACTGAGCTGCAAAGCCAATTTGAGAAAATTAGGGAGCCGAAGGAAGCAGAGCCCTCCCTTCTGCCCTTTTCACAGATGCTCCTGTCGAGCCGGACCCTGGACTGCAGGCTGTGCACTCACACGCTTGATTACGGATTCAGGCAGCAAACTTCAGGCTCAGGCAGTTTGCTGAAACTCACAGCCTCTTATCCAGGGTTCATGGAGATGCTGTGCCTCCACTGAGTCACGGCCTGTTTGCATTCCCTGAGCCCATGGTAAGCACGAGCCAGCACGGGTCAGCTCCACCAACAAAGCATTAAGCTGTGCAGAGCTACAGCAAAGCCTTTAGCACCTACAAGTGACTTAGTCAGACTGCGCGTTACCTGTGCCAACAGGAGCCGAGAGAGCCACGCAGGCTCCAAACGAGCCGGCACCAGTCTGGATGCTTTATAGGTCACTACTGAATGCCACATGGACAGCAGCAACAATCTCTTCTTCACCATCCCCTAATTCACATCTGAATTTGGCATATTTTTTATTGGGCATATTTTCATTTTATGCAGGCTACCACTCTGCCCACCTCTTTTTCCTTGGTGACCCAGCTTTGGGTGTAATTTTCGTTTGCCTGTGGACTCTTTGCATCACGCACGGACACATGGCAGCTTCATTGACCACTGAGCCCACAGCAAAGCCCAGTGCAGTGAGCTCTGCCCAATCCCAGGGCACATCGCCTTCTTACACTCATGCTCTTCCAGTTGTCATTTAAATAAAAGCTCTGGCAAGCTGAGAAAGCGCTAGTGCTGCAGAGCCTTCCCAGGGCTCCTTTGTCAGGCTGACAGTCATGATGCAATTAATACATTTTCAAAAAGACAGCGTAACCTGTTGGTGTTTAGCTGGTGTTTAGTATGTTAGGATGATGTGTCTTGCTGGGAGGAGAAGTGAGATCAAGCCTTAGCACTTAGGTCTGGTGCCTCTGGTAGTTCTAAGCACTGAGCTGAATGCAGGATGTGGCCATAACTGAGATAGGTCACGGTGCTGAGTTTCACCATGAACATAGGAGACAAAATTCTCCACTCCTGCGGACAACCACATGAATACATAAATAGAGCTGCTGCTGCTGCTGCTGAATTTTGCTGTGATGGAGTTAAATCCTTGCGATAAAGATGGAGAAAGGGAGAGGCTTGAGTGCCCATGTCCATGCAAGCCTCAAGTCCATCCCAGAGTACCTGCTGCGGGGCAGGAGCGGGGCCAGGCTGGTCTCCAGCAGTGCTGGCCAGGGCCTTGAGCAGAGCCCAGCTGATGAAGGACAGGGATGATCTCTCCAGCCAGAACCGTTTTATTCCCCATAAACAACCTGTGTAAAAAAATCTTTTTTGAAAAACTCACATTTTCCAAAGAACCCAGTCTCCTCTGAAAAAAAATCCAAAATTAGCTCTTTGGCTGATGCTACTATATATACAAACAACACAAATTCATCCCCCCTTTCTCCCAGTTCTCTTCCTGTGCGATCCATGGAAGGGATGCAGAATTCTGCAGACAGAGCCTGCTATTCATTTTATACAACCTTTAAAATAAAAACAAAGTACCTTCTGGAAGGGCTCTGTAACGCAAGGGTGCCTGCCGCTGATGCTGTACCATACTCTGCTGAGCTTTAGGGAAAAGAAAAGAAAACACAAGTAACTTTGAGCACCACTGCAACTGTAACTGATATTCTATTTGAATTAAACATTTCATTTACTCTGTCACAGTGACTGTGACCTTTTCAACTGCAGTTTGGCTCTAAGTGACTGATGTTCTTCACGTTACACACACGAGGCGCAACAGACTTGTTCTGTCAAAGAATGAAAATAGCTCGGCGGGTATTTTGTCTCCCTGTTTTGCAGAGATATAACAGTGAATGCAATAAAAAGTAATGGTGTGGAAGAGATCATGCTGCTGCTTTCCAAGGGTCAGGTCTATGTGGCTGATGAGGAGCCCTGGCATTTCCACCGTTTACTGAATTAAAAAACAGTGATGGGTAGCAGCCACCGTGCAACCTGAAAACGTGCTGCACAGGTCCCGTGTCTTCAGAGTCAGCGTGACCTCTGCAGAAAAACTCAGGTTATACTCCTAGGGGTGAACTTCCAGAATAAATGTGCTCTGAGTTGGGTGAACTCTTGAAACCCTTGGTTTTCTTTATCGTCTAGGGACTGTTACTTACAGGTGGATTGAAATGATTTTACGGGGAGAATGGCCCACCCGTCCCCCCGCTCCCAGCCGCGCGCAGCCCCCTGTCAGAAGGGTGCACTGCCAGAGCTCGGAGGGAGTTTCAAGGTGCTTGCCCACACTCTGCTTAGCTGATGCCAGTGATTGTATTTCTCTCCTCTCAGAGAACTGAGGCACCTTCCTCCAGAAAAGAGAAAGAGCACAAGTTTTTTAAGTAACTCTGCATTAGTGAGCCCTAGGGGTTATTAGATTGGTTGGAACAGTAATAAAACCCATTTTCATATTGCGCTTTTCTTATTTTTCAGATTATCTCCTTTCCAAAGCACTTTAAGGAGAGAAGCAAGGCCCCTCCCTGGATGCCATATGTCCCTGCGGGACAGGGAGAGGTGACATCGGGTGCCTCAGGAGGACACAGACAGCCCGGAGTGCCTGAGAGAAGAGACCTGGCAGCTGGAAGAAAGGGCACAAAAGCTGTCACTGGCTAGTTTCTCCAGGATGCCACAGGATCACCTGTGATAACCTGTGGCACATTCTTGATCACAGCCAGCAAAAAGCACAGCTGAATGCAGCTGGATGGCTTGGGGCTGGGATTCCACACAGGGGACGAGATAATGTGGAGGCAGAAACGGCTGAGTAGGGATGAGAAAGGACAATACAACCTCTTTTAGTAGCTCTGCCGGCTTTAAGTGCTTCTTGAACTATAGCCTGATTTTAACACACAGAGATCGATCTGCTGTTCAGGAATGAATGGCCTGAGAGTGTGCATAGATCAGTGTCAGGTACGCACGGAGTCACATAGTCTGCAACAGAAAAGTACTTCATGGTACTTTGCAACCTTGTGAAATCCCAGCTTGACCCAGGAGAAAAGATCACTTCTGACAAGAGACCACTCACTTTTCCAGTCAAGGGCTGCTGCAGTTTCTGCAAAATGAACCAACTGGAGAACACTACCTGAAGAACAAGGGTCAGGAAACAGAAACCATTGAGGATGGTACATCTGATATGATATGCACAGCCAATTCAGTCTCAGTGCAGGCAGTATCATCCCATGAATGTTCACTGAGCATCAAAAGGCTTGGCTATAAGTCATGAGACTCTGTACTTGCACAGATAAACTAGAGAGATAAGAAACTGATGGGGGCAGTTCACTGAGACCCCACAGAGGAACATGAACAGGACAGTGAAGCAGCCAAGAGAACAGGGAGGCTGAAGGCAGCCTTCCCCTACGACACCGGTGCCGAAACCCAGAGGTCCCTGAACAGAGGTCGAAGTCCAGCCATTAGATAGCCACAGAAACAATGACCTGAGGAAGTAGACTAAGCTGAATTATGATATGGGCCATAATATATAGCATCATACTCTGGAAAGCAGGGGAAAGAAAACTGAGGAAACCCAGGACTAGAGAACTCACATAGTCACATAGCACGTTGGCATTAAATGGTACAAACAGGATCCAGGCAATCTAACATGGGCCCCAGCCTGTACTTTGAGAGACTAGTCCTTTTTAGTGAACTTAATGGACTAGCCCTTTGAAGCAGGCACCCAAATTCCTCATCACACATGGGGGGAAGGAAGCTCTTTCACAAGTTTCCAAAGGAAGATCCAATTTGCCTAATATATGTACCTAAATTCATAACCCACTTGGCTAATTGCTCATAACTGATACAAACTCACAGCTACCATGGCTGTTGGCTCCAGAAGGTCAACAAAGGCTTGTACCAACACTGACAGTGATCTGGGGATGGAGAGCAGCAACCCGTACCACGAAGGTGACGACTGATGGCCAAGGCAAACCCCATCAACAGGTAGAAAGCTTTTAGTGGTCAGCTCTCCTCTCTCACATTTATTTGTGTCAGCATCATGCACAGAGGATGCCCACACACAGTTAATTCACCTGTATACTCCGACTAGAAAAACTATATATGCTGCAGGTGAATAATGTTTTATATTAAAGCACAGAGTGTGAGGCGAGAGCCAGGCTTACCTCCCACGCACCTATCTTGTGATATCAATATATGTGACTCACCCTTCAGCTGCTCCTATAAGAAACCAAGTGATATTTCATACAAAACCTATCCAGAGACTTATTTATCTTCAGAAAAAAATGTTATCCCATGCCTCCTTCCCATTGTTTTTTTTTTTTAATGAAGCTTTATCTCAAAATAATGCATTCTGCCCAAAGCTTTTCATATACCTCTAAATACCATACAGGTATGTGGATTCAGCAAACACTTATTCTTTGTGCTTTCCTATCCATTTCCTTTCTTTATTTGCAGAAGCAGTCTTCTGCTAGGAAAGACAGGGATAGTTAACTATAGCCGTAACCCTTCTTCTGTGCTTTGTAAGACTTTCCATCCTTATTCTTGTCTCTTCACAACTCATTCCCCTGCACCAAGAAACATGGGCAAGAACATTCTGTACCCTATTGGTAGCTCTCACTGTTCTCCTGCTGTTTTCCAATATTCTGGGTGTTGTTTTTCTTCACAGGAAAGGAAAAAAAATGTTTTTCTTACTTTATCACCATTATTGTAAAAACTACCAAGAACTACTTTGCAGACTGCAAAATCTACAGCTTGTAGATGTGCGGTCAGAACTTGCAATGGTTAGTTATAAGGTGATTATCCATAGCAATTGTGAGCTTGTTTCAGAGTCCAGTTATTAGGCAAGCAGACGGTTTATTTTGTGCATATTTGCAGCATTTTGTTAGGTTTTGCCAGTAGATAATTGCCGCTGATTAGTACTCTCTTATCTTGTCTAAAGAAAGACCATGTGTGGGCCATTTGCCACGGATACACTGATTGCCATAAAAAAACCTCAGCATGGTTTTCAGTTATTTATCCCTGTTTTCCCATATTTAGAGGAGATGAGATAGCTTTTGACAAATGAGGGCTCTCTTACGGCTAAAAGATAATTCAGTATTTCTGCAGCTATATTTAAGTTAGTTAGCCCTATTGAACATGTCAATTATGCTCTCAAATTTTAGACCTTGTCATCACAGTTAGCGTTTTGCCTGGCACTTTGCAGAACTGCAGGGGATCAAGATCCCTGCTCCAAAGAAACTTCCAATCCAAGAGCTAAAATGGGAGCAACCGAACAGCGTGACACTGGTAAGCGGGACAGAGTTATCAGGTCACCCTTGTATTGCAAGGTGAGATTGCAGGAGATGATGAGGAGTCCTTAGGCATGTGGAAGCTCATGGGTTTGGGCTGATGAGAGCACAAGAGGATGCATGTGTGAAAGGCTGCGTGATGCTCTGAGCAGAGAGTGAGCAGGGCACGCACTTCCAATGTCAACACCAGTTTGCCTGTCTGATTGGGCTGTGGACCTGTGCTAGTGGTGCTGGCCTGACGTGGAGATGTCCTGGCCGAGTGAGTGCACTGGATGAGGTGATCCCTGGAAGCGGTGCTGAGCCAGTCGTCGCTGCTGTAGCAGCACACACCTCATGGGAGCACGGGCCAGCTGGCGTGCTCAGCGGCTGTGTGAAATGCACAGCCTTCCTCCCTAAACCAAAAGAAGCTTAATAGCATAAACCACTGGGTGAAGATTTTTAAGTAAGCCAGTGAGTAACCCTGAGACAATGCTCGGGTTACTAAAAAGGCACCGAGAAATAAAACAACCCTCGCAAGACTGCCAATGCACTATGCAGCTCAGGTTCGGCTGAAGAAGACCCGTTTCCTTTCCATCACCTTTAGTTATTCGCTCACAGTTCCACCATCTCCTCGCTGTCTTAGCAGCTAAACCACGCTTAGGAAACGCAGCCTGTCAAATAAATAACCACGTCTAAAGCTAGAAGTGAACGAGGGAGGAATTAGCAGCGGGAATAACCACAAACAATCTTTTATTATTTTGTCACTGATTTTTTTTTGCTACACCTCGAGAAGAGCTGCCCGCAGGAGCCCCCGCAGGGGGCCGGGGCCCGCCGGGGGCGTGTGGCCGCCTGGCCGGGCTGGCGGGGCCGGGGAGCCGGGCTGGCTGAACCGGGGAGCCCGGCTGGAGGGACCGGGGAGCCCGGCTGGCTGAACCGGGGAGCCCGGCTGGAGGGACCGGGGAGCCCGGCTGGCTGAACCAGAGAGCCCGGCTGGCGGGACCGGGGAGCTCGGCTGGCGGCGCCGGGGAGCCCGGCTGGCTGGACCGGGGAGCCCGGGCCGGCGGGGCCGAGCAGCCCGGCTGGCGGGACCGAGGAGCCCGGGCCGGCGGGGCCGAGGAGCCCGGCTGGCGGGACCGAGGAGCCCGGGCCGGCGGGGCCGAGGAGCCCGGGCCGGCGGGGCCGAGGAGGCCGGCTGCGCCCGTCCCCCGCCATCGCCCTGCAACACGAGGTGGCAGCACCCGCTCACGTTTGGGAAGAGCTGGATTCTCCTGCAGCGCGGGTCACGCCCGTGTCATTTGGTTTTTAAAGGTGTTCTCCAGCTCATTTGCCAGCCATTTTGTGCAAATCGATGTTCAGATAAGGAGGGAAGAAAAAAAAAGGCCTCTTTTACTCAGTGTCTGTATTTAACTGCTTCGTTCACTGGGAACGGGGAGCTGGGGTCGTATTCCAAGCTCAGTTAGAGCTCTGCCCAAGTCAGTAATGTCACTTAAACGTGACATAGTTAGATATCAAATTAAAATCCCATTCAGGAAAGCCGTTCAGCTTCAAAACGCAGCTATCAGGGGGACTTGCCGCTTGTCATATACCATATGCAAGGTAAATGTGACTAAAACTCAAGGATGTGTTTCTGATGTGAGAGCCCAGAAAGCATCGCTGCTCCTAGGGAAGGCAGCAAGGAGAGCTGCACCGCAGAAGCTGATCCATCTTTCTTGTGCCCGCTGGGGAGGTACTGCTGGTTTAATCTTCTGATTTAAATTCTACTTCTCTAATACTTCTGATTTAATTGCCGTGTCAGAGAAGACCCGCAGCCACTGACTTCAGTGGAATTCAGTCTGGTTTTGCACCACTGTCCAATTGCAATATTGCATTTCATTGAGGAACACTTTTCTAATTGGAAGGGCATGTGAAAATATATTGTATTATACAGCTATTTCCAGCACAAACAATTCAACCGTCTTGTAGAGTTTGAATAAATTTTTAGATCAAGTTCACCTCCTGAATGACCCATAGATCAGTGCTGAGCTCTGCTGTGGTATTCAATTATTTATTCATGATGTTTTCCCCATTCTCATGACAAAAGAAAGATTTAAAGAGCCATTATGGTGTTTATGGAAGTGTTAACCAATTAAAAGCTCAAGGTTGCATGCTATTTCTTCTGAACAACAAAATAAAAAAAAAATAGGAGAATGATTGATACAGTTAATATATTTATTGGCATTAGTACATTCTCTTTTATTGCTGGGATCAGGGTGACATCATCCATCATAAAGACAGCATAATTGTCTTTGAATGTTATAAAAGGTGAAATTCATTCTCCTGGAAATTAAAGAGAACATTGCAAAGCTTCAGTAAAAAAAGAGGACTGAACGATACAGATGATAAAATGTACTGGCTTTAAATTTCTGTCCATAAACCTGGAATAAAGCTACTGAGAATTAGTCCGAGATGAAGATTGTAATGCAATAAACTGAAATTAGTTTAGGTGTTCCTCTAATCTCATTTTTCATGGTGTAGGACTATTCATCATAAAATCTGTTTTCCTTCATTGGCAGTATTTCAGCTGTCCATTCACTGAATGAAAACAGTAAAGAAGGAGTGAAGACACTAAATGAAATATATGTTATTTGTTCTGGCAGAATTAGCTCACTGTCAGCAAAGCAGACAGAGCAGCATCTTCTACCTGGTCTTTGCTCCCCACACTCAGAACCACTCTGATCCCTTACTCCCCTTTTTCATATGCAAGTTTAGGTTTAGGAAATGGCCTTGACACCCTGATAAAGTGTCACTCTCATGGGATTTTAACTTTGCTTAGATTTTGCTTTTATCTCCCTGGGTAATTTCTTATCTACAAAAAGACTCTGAAGATCTCTATGCTATTCCTTTGAAGATCAGCTCCGCCACTCTTGCCTGCATCAAGTAAATCTCACCCTGTGAGTCCGGATTGAGTCCTCTCCCAGTTTGATGCTGCCTAAGAAATGGGATGCAAAAAGAGAGAGGACAGGGGAAAAAAAGGCTGAAGCTTCTTACTCAGGGCTCTACAGGCTGCACCAAAGCTATGTGTTCATCCTTGCCTGAGCAAACCTTTCCAGACGTGTCTCATGCTTTCACCTTGTTTGCTGTGGGAATGTCATTCAAACAAGTTACCCATGGGGAGGGAAGATCCCATTGCAAGATGGCCAGCATCATTTTTCATGTTACAAATCAAGGTGGACATTCCTAGTGACTTAGAAGAACTAGCCTTCTGAATTATGCAGTAGCTGTATATGCCTGGCTTAATCCAAGTATGTTTAAAATTAGCCTTTAATCTTATGCAAGCCCCGATGTGCCCAAAAATGAAATTGTCAGTGCAAACCAGACCAACTAAGCAGTATTAATTAACACCAGAAGAAAAACACAAAGGATTCTCTTTGATCATTGCTTGAAGACATTTTCTGCTTACCTTTAATTTCCTCTCTTGATTTGAAATAGCAAGTTCAGGTTATAGCTCTTTGTGAGAATAATAATTAAAACAATCTAGTCTGTGCATATACATTGTTTAGCTAAAGGACAGTAATTATGTACATACGTTAAGGGACTAATTGAGGTTAAACCTGCAAGGCAGCAGCCCTTAGATTCTTCAGGAGGCAAAAATTCCTATTAAATGTGACAGTGTCAACCCAAATCTGTACTTTTCATTGTTTTCTCTTTCTTCAAAGGTATTAAGAGAATTTTTAAGTCTGCTTCTGAGTTCTCCTGTCAAAAGGTACAGCTTTTTAAACACTTCTGTGAGGGTTTCTCTGCCCTGTAGATGTTCAGAGGGTCACAAAAAACATGATACCAAAGGAGCTTCTCAGTTGATGCTCACTGCAGGGTGCCCTGATGGGACTGACCAGCCGGAGGGGATAGGGACACTGCCCCATTACATGTCCAGCTCCTGAGCTAGAAATGGCAAGAGGAATGGGATGCCACTGGCATTTCCCTCAGGAAATTCCCTTCACTGATCGCTGTGCCTCCTCTCTTTGGACTTGAAGTGGGGCCAGGCAGGCCAGCTGTACTGCACAGTCCCTTGCCACTGAACGGATAGGGTATCACAGCCGCGCTCCGAGCTTGCTCCTAGGTTTATCTTTACATGTAAGTGAGAAGTGTAAGAGGAGTATCGCCATGGATGCACCGGAGAAGGCCACAGCATTTTACCCTTTTATGTAAAAAGTGAGCAAAGGAGACAGTCTATCATCAAAGCTAGAGGCAACTAATCTGGAGTGAGCAAAAAGGAAATCGCACTGTGTCTACCCTATATTACAGCCAAAATTTCGAGATATGGAGAAAAATCACAGTGCAATCTCAAAAAAATTAGCTAATCTGGGGTCAAGTCTTTCCCCTTCTGAGAAAATCTGGAGTAATTGCATTACCCAGTGTAGCTATTCCAGGTTTTAGCACATCCAGTCCCTGACTAAACAGGGACTCTGCAGCTGTCCTAGGCAGGATAATGATTACAAGAGATAATCTTTATGTTTCAAGAAGTATTGCTGACAGAAGTCAGGGAGAAATGCCTTCTCTTTCTCCCACAGTAGCCAGAGTATTTCATAGCTATCCAGATGCATTATCAGAACTTTATGTCTTTCTCTAAAACAAATGGTGGAAAGCATTGTCAGAGAAAGCACAGATGGATTGTATTTCTCCCCACCATATATCACTATGGTTAGCTGGAGATTAAATTTCTCTTTTGTATTTAGGCAATCTTGCCTTTATTTTCTTACTAATAGCAGCTGGAGGGAAAATGCTATAAATCTGTTTATTATGTATGCACCACATGACTACTTGGTACTTCTTATAAGCAGCGCTAGTTCTGCTGTTGTTTAAGTCAAGGATTGGACTCAGTGTTAGTTAACAAAGTCGGGATCTGTTTGATGGTCCCCCCCCACTCTGTCGGTGATCACATCGCAGAAGCACAGGGCAGGAGGAGACAAGGTTACAAATACTGGCACTGCTTCATATTGACTATTTTACTGCCTCGGTGTTTGTGCTCAGTTCTTTGCGAACTCCTAAAGATTTACATCCCAATCCATCCAAATCACTGTGCAAGGCTAAGTTAACCTTGACAAAGCTGTATCCTTCGGTGCCGAATTCGAAGTTAGAAAAATGGAGTTTCTTCTTACACAGCTTAGCAATTCCTCTTCCAAATCTGCCACATTTAATAGCCAACACACAGCAAAGTTTCCTCCTGTAGACATTACCAAGAGAAAGATGGACAAAGTAAAGTGAACTCAGCCATTGAAAGCACTTTGGCTTCACTCAGAAAAGAACCGATAAGGATGTTTGAGCCACAATTGAACGGAGGAGCTCAGGTATAGGTGCACTGCCTCCGACACTGAACTGATCATGTTCTTTCTGTTAAAAGTCAAAAACAAAGTGGTCAGTAAGCTTTCTGTGTTCACTGCCAGGCAGAAAATATATACCCTCAGTTGCTTTCATTATAAATAATTAATTATCCACCAGTTCAAGCCACATACCAGCTGCTGATTATTTGAGCTCTGTAATTGTTTCAGTTCCTTAACACTTACCAGCCATTAATCTCAATCAACAATAACCATTTTATAACCATTTATTACCAAAGAAATAGGTTAATGGCAATTTCAGGAAACTTTCTCTTCAGGGAGGTCCTAAGAAGTGCCAACTCGTGGGACGCAAGTGTTTAAAAATTTTGGTGCTTGTGACAACGGCTATTAAGTTATATTTCTGTGTGTGTGTTTGCAGACAATGCTTAGCGCTGTAACACGGTGACATCTCTGTCAAGAGCCTCTAGGTGCTGCCACAGTACAAATAAACAGGACCTAGTGCTGCATTTGTTTCATTGTTCAGAAGAGACAGGAATCTTTATTTTCAAGTAAACTGGTATTTTAGCAGGGTTTTAAATAAATACTGAGGAGTAGTATTTTTCCTTTGCCATTCTTTGGTCAACAGTTTAATTGCAATCATTTCTCATTTTGAAAAAAAAAAAAAAAACCAAACCAAAAATTTCCATGCATCGACATCCCTTCTGAAATGAGAAACCACTCAAATACATGGTATGTGGAAGTGTCAGTGTATTTTTTTAAATTGTAGAAAGGTTAAAAAAATAAAAGGTTAACATGCAACTTCAATTTGAAGCTATTTCGCTTTGTTTCCTCACCTACCCAAGCCTGTGCACACAGAGATTTGGTCTGCTCTAATTCTTGCAGGGAAGTCTCCCTCTCTCCCCGACAATTTCAAAGGATGATCACCTACAAGGACTGGAAGCTGATGGAAATCATTTCAGTCTAGAAATGGAGGCAGGTTTAGCGCAGCTATTTAAAAAACATCTTCCACTGGTGTTTTTCATTTGTAGACCAAAGACTTCACAAAAAAAGAAATCTTGCCTACCAGCAGTTCCCAAGGATTTTGCTTCAGTGCCCCCATCCCTCAGATGGGATAAAGCAGCAGAATTTCAAAGAAAGCGTCCTGATTTACACTGAGGATCTGATCCGAAAGCACTGCTCAGGGAGCACGGTGTCGCTCAGCATTCGGGTGCAGCTGTGCACCAGACCCAGGGGCTCGGTACCCATCCCTGCGATCTTTGGCAAGGCTTGTCCCCATGCTCTCATAGATAAGCACACAGAAAATCTGTAGGAATTATTTTTATATAAAAAAACCCAACCTCATTTACATAACTACATAACGGCAGTCATAACTATAACTGCAGCAGCAAAGCTTCAGGGATGTTAAGGCTGGGTGACTTATATCACGCCAGCACCAGACTTTCCAGCCTGAAGGCAGTGTCACCGTGCCTTGCTCTGAGCCCAGCACTTTCACTTCCAGAAAGGTGCCCCAGAACGAGCTGGCAGTTTCACGTGGGAAAGGCCGGTTGCAGTGACAGTTCCTCACCAGCACTGTTATTATTTATGGTTTGGCAAGGGGGAGAGGGGCGCCTTGTTTCTAATTTGAATTCATCTGCCTCCTGGTAAAGCCCCTCTTTGTGAGATTTAAGAGTCTTTTGGAACCTGCTGAGAGGACGGGTGTAAATTTGGCCTCAAACAGGAATGAACTTCAGCAGCGACTGACGTGCCTCCTTGGATGGTGACTTAAATTCTTCCTCTCCACGTCAGAGCTCCTGTGTCTGAAGGGACGAGGAGTTTGGTCAGCAATGAAGGCCAGGAATTGGCAGTGCAAAGGTTGGCAGGACCGAAAACTTATTTCCTGATATTCACTTATTAGAAAGGTACTTGGTTCTCTTATGTCTACTAATACAAGGAATATCATTATTAGATGAAATTATTCTTATAATTATTAAAAAAAAAAAGAAATTCTTCTCCCACCTTTCACTCCAAGACTTAGAAAAACCTGTTGTAACTGCTCACTTATCTTTATCAGCCTAACTACAATGTGTCCATGCAGAAGATAAATGCTGTTATTATTTAAAATTCCTAGCACCAGTTCCCCAAAATGCTGACAAGTCACTAATCCCAAGAAAATGTATGGTAGTTAATTATAAGTGACGCATGCAGAAGTCATCCAGTAGATTGCCATCAACAAGACTCACTGAATGAACACTTTGTTCCTCACTGCTAAGGAGACAGGTTGTTCTCCGACCCTTCCTCTCCTCTCAGCGGGACGTTGGGATAACGATGAGCACAAAATAAAACAAATGAACAAATGAGGCTTCAGCCCCAGAAACAAATAAATCATCTTTCAGAGCCGAGCACTTGGAGATACACATTTCCACCTTTTTCAGAGCTGTCCTGCTGGCCAGGGAGGGGTTTTGCTCATTTTACCTAACCTTGAACTGAATACTGAACAAATTGAAACAAACTCCCACTAAACAAAGGGGAGCGACGACGCACCCAGAGGCACGATGGGGTGCCCCACACCACATGGTATGGAGCTGGGGACACCCTGCTCAGCAAGCTGCCTGCCAGAGACCCTCTGTGAGCCATGGGGAAGGAGAAGCCCCTCAAGGGGGTCCATTTCCCCAACACCGGGTGGGGATGCCTGGGTGTACTAAGACACAGTGTACATCAGAGATGGTGTTGGAGCTGTCTCCGCATGGCTGCTGCAGTGGTGCCAGTGCAGCCCCACTGCCGGCGCAAGGGGTAACCAGCTCTTGCAGACACGGGGAGACATCCCCTCCTCCTTATTGGTGTTGGCTGGTGCCACAAGGAGCGGGACAAGCCCTTCAAAGCAGCTCACAGCAGAGGGAGTGGGGAAAAAGGGAAAAGGGCCAGAAATGAAGCTACCATCTCTGGTTTATGTCCCCAGAAACCCTCTCAGAAAAGTACAAAGCTCCAGCAGCTAAAGTCAGCCCTGAGGAAACCCAAGGTCCTCAACAAGTTTATCGATGGCCAACGAGGCAGACTTCCATGGGCTCTGGTAAAACACTCCATTTCCTAAGACTGACATCTGGAAGCAATAGACGGATGTCTCCATGTGTGTCCATGAGCAAGGATTATCAGGGACGCAGAGCTTGCCCATGGTGAGAGAGGACATCGCCAATGTCATCTCAGAGAAACAGGATGAAGCAGAGTCAAGGGCTCCATATGGGACCTTGGGAAGGAAATGAATGGAGCATCAAGGCTGTTGTCACACCAGTATGACATTTTGAGCCTTGACATTTGAGCCTTGACAGCCTTGACCATTTTGAGCTATTTGCTGCTTCAAAAGCAAAGCTTAGTGGGAACACACAGCCACGGTTAAGACACCTGCAGATGTAGCAAGGGAAAAAAATGAGCAATGGATGGCCAAACAGTGCACCTATAAAACCTTCATTCTTGCATTGCACTTACAGGGGTCCTATCTCTTCTGGCAGCCACACTTAGGCATGTTGTTTGGTTTGGGGTTTTGCAGGGGAAGGGCGTTTTAAGATCCTTTAACCAAGACCATAAAGATGTACCTCATCAAAGCAGCAGCTTGTCATGGTTTTATATCAGTTCCAAGCCATGGAGACAACCACTGAATTGTGCAGACCAGCCTTGCACCTTGGCTGTCTCCTTTTAGTGCTCAGATCTTTTTCACACAACAACAGGCCTAGCATGGAAAACATAATTTTTCTGAGACTCATTTTATGTCTTTAAACAAGGTCATTAGAAACAGCAGATGCTGTTGATCAAACCTGATGTGCTTTGGGGAAGTAAATTTCAACGCACTGTTTGTATAAAGTGAGGACAGCATTTATTAACTCAGCTGAACCACTTCACCCAGCGGAAGCTGGATTGCCCAAGATACCATAAATTGCAGGGAATGGGGAGCTGAAGCACTGAAGTTACTGTGTTCCCATTGGATATTGCAAATGAAACTGCGCTTCATAATCCTCCCAGCCATGATCAACAAATTCCCCAGCAAAGTGGTCTCGTATTTCTAATTATAAAGGGAAGAAGGCAGGGTTTCCATCATATTTATGTCTAGCACCCTTTCTTCTAGGAAACTTGATATGATTTCCAGGTACATTCACAATTTAGATTGAAATAATTTTCACTAGAATATTTAACATATATTGTTATAGCATGATATAATTGTAAAGTATTTCATTCTGAATTAGTTTATGGGTGCTCTGTAAGGAAAAATATTCTATTCAACTTCACATCGATTTTCCTGCTAATAACTAGTGCATGTGGGATGAAAAGCATTCTTTGGGTGGAGCAAAGGCTTTTTCAGGTACCACAATTTCATCTCTGCACTTTCCTATTATTATTCTATTACTTATGATTTCTCTCCCATCAATAACACTCTCTGGTCTGTATCATAATAGCAGTTTCTTCCCAGATGGTTTATGTCCAAATAAAGATAAAATGCACTGGAAAATTCAGAAATGAAGCTTTATTTGTGTGGAGTTTTGGGAGGAAAAAGATGTATTCTATTTAGATACAGACATATCTCTGAGCATAGACATAAAAACATCTCCCCTGACATTTATAATGTTTTTTTGTTTGGCGTTATAGAAGACTAACTAAGGCACAAACAACAACTTTGTGACCTGGAGTTCTGAGGTCTTTCTCCATCAAAATGGTCAAAAAGGAGTGATGGCAGCTAGAGAACTGAAGAGCAAGACCAGCATATCATTACTGACAAAGAATATCTGTAGAATAGGAGGCATACGACAGAGAAAAACTATGCTGCACTGGGGAAAGGAAAAAAAGTTGAATATAACAGAGTGTGCAGAGGAAGTTAATATCCATGGAGATGAGTGATATGTTTAGACTGACAGCTGAGAAAGACAGTTTTGACAGACACATATTAGATGAATTAGAGTAGGATGATGCAAGTATATATGGGATTTTTTTAACCTTCCTTTTTCACTTCCACTATTTTTCAGCTAAGCATAGTTTTCCCTTACACAACATTTACAATCTCAACTCCAGTTGAACAAGGCTTCCGCCAGGCCCTGGACACTGGGGCAGGTGGGGAGTTAGAAGACATTTTCTAAGCTGGGCAGTAAACAGATTTGTATTGATATTTCCAAAGACAGGATGGATTTGTATTCAAACCCCTGAAATATGAGACTTAAGGCAAATATTTTAGTGATTTTTGGAGGATTTTTGTGTAAGCTTGATGACATGCAGGATTTCCAGTCTCTTTTGTGCTTAGCAAAGTGTGCTAACTGTGCTGTATGAACGATCTCTTTTGAAGTCCAAAGCCTTTGGCAGCTCAGCTACAAATTGACAAATGATTTAGAGAAATTTTCCAATAGGAGGCTGCCTGCTGAGTCCTTGGAGACTCTGCAATGACTGTACTGAGCAAGCTGGGCACTAGAGAGGCATGAAACCATGTATGAGACCATGTGAACAACCCTACGTTTGGCTTGAAAGCTTCAGAACCAGATGGATTTCTCAAAATTTCTGAAAACCTGATAGTCCTAATGTAGCAGTTATTCATGCCAAGAGTCACACTAACATCACTAGAAAAGCTTAGTAAAGCTCAGTGTGGTATGGATTGCTGATTTGAGCTCTGTAACCCAAGGAAATCTTCACAAATAATTTTTTGAAGACAGAAGGACTTAACTTCAGATATGGTGAAGTCAGAAATCATGTCCTTCCTCTTGAGCTGAGTGCTGGAGTTTCATCTGACATGAGATAATACAGATTTATCATAAGGAAATAGCAAAATTTGCCTTGCCTCAGTGAGGAGGCAAGATCTCACTCTCACCCTGGGGACAGATCTAGGCCGATCTCCCCAAAATGTCTTCATTTCTAAGTAGGACCTCTGAGATTAAGGAGGCAGAGATGTGTTCACTATGACAGGTGCTTGCTGCACTTGTCACCTTCCTCATGCCCCCGAACATCCACAGGTCTCCCATGCAAGCACTGGTGTTGGATTTCTGCATGTGCTCCTCTTAAACCTGATGGCACAGAAAGCCTTCCTGAAGCGAGGGATTCTGTATAGCTCTAGAGAAAGGCAAGGCTGCAATAGCTGGAAATCATTACAATTATGCCTTCTAGAGGTTCCTAAAGTCAAAACCTTCCCTGAAATGTAATAACATGTTTTACTTGGACTGAGAACAGAAACAGAAATAGAGCCATATGCCAATTTGTATAACATTACACCCATTTAATTGAATTAATTTAGAGACAGAAATATGACAGGATGCTACTCATCCAGCTATAGAGGATAGAGCTGCTGTGTGCTGTGCAGGCAGCAGCAGAGCTTTTCTCCTGCCCACCTGCCTCTGCCCAGCTCTGCCGGCTGCACCATGCTTGCTGAGCCCACTGTCATCGCTCCTTGTCCTGGGCTGAAATCGTGTCCCATTGAAGTTACAGAGACGTCCTGCCATCCACAACAGTGTCACCAGTGCTGCCTTCTGTGCCTCGCATGGGCTTTTGCCACTCTTCCTGAGCCCCAGTTCCCAATGCTTACATTTGAGATCTCTGAAATTAAGTTTCTGAGTTTGTGTTTTTCTAAAGTTGTTCATCTAAACCGCTGCAAATTCTTACAGCCCAACAGGGTTGGGAAGATGGCTGTACCCTTCGTGAGACTGCTCATTGCCTAGCGCTGGGAAGGACAGACCAGGCACCATCCGGTACCTTCCCAGGTACAAGCTATTCCAGCTTCCCCTGCTGAGCTCTTAAAACTCTGCTCAACACTCACAATTTCTTTCATGTCCCTGGGCACAGCCAACTCACAAATATGCAGCACTATGAAAATTAAATTGAATTTAATAGCTAACTAAATATCACCATGGGCATTTTCTGATTGCATTGTGCTGGGAGGGCGACAGCTGCTGCCATGTGCCACATAATCTCCTGTGCTGAATACAGCAATGTCCCTTTGAACAGACATCAATGACAGATCTAAAACTTGGCTTTACAAAGCCTAGATGTCATATACTTTTTCTGTTTAGATTAATGTAAGAGTGGATAGACTTCTCTACCTTCATCTTGCTGATCCTGAACACCTCTCTTTGGATGCGGTAAAGGAGTGGGTAGATATTTTTTAAAAGTACTACAAGCCTTTAGGAGTGTTAAAAGTCTAAGTGATTTCTGCTTTTAAATATCTGCAATATCTTTAATTTTTTTCCCTCCTGTTATGTGGAAGTTGGGAGGTTTTTTATATATGACCTGTTCTTCCTGCATTTATAATGTCCATACAGTCTCTTGTTTTTCTCTGTCTGTAATGGATGTAGATACAGCCTGCAAATAAACCATTATCTGCAAGAGCTCTATACATTTGGCAGAGGAGCTCTAGGAGGAAACAGAGAAAGCATTTAAAATAATGAGCACGTTCTAAAAATTAGTGCTTTTCACTTGATCGTTTGAGTAGATAAATTCTAGATCAGATTATCTGGAAAACTCCCACTCCCATCTAATAGAGGGTCATAAATCTAAAGAGCAACTGGCCTGTTGCAGATTGGTTGCTCAGGACAATAAAGTTTTCAATGTTCAAAGTCAGACAAAGATCCCAGTCCAGTATATTTCCTATACTTCTGCACTCTAGAAAAAAAGATAAAGGGCCTTAAAAGTTATATGTTACATTCCTGACTGATGTCTTACTTGTGGACACAGAGAACACACGGGGATTTCAATGTTCTCCTAAGACTAAGTGCCAGCTGCAGATGTGGACCTCTCCCATGTAGAGCCTGTCTGCTGCCTTCTGCAGGAGATGGGAGAGCTTGGGGCATTTGTGTCTTGGTCTCATGACCACTGCCTCAAAATGCCTCATTACTTCAACTCCATTACTCAAAGCTCTCCTCCCTGCACCCCTTCAGGTTTAATCTAACTCTTCAGGAAAATGCATTAAGTGAAGAAAGTAAGCCACAAGGTTCAGAGCATATCTGAGCCTCTGCAAAAAATAAGAGTGGGTGAGGTCAAGAAAAGAGCAAAGAGGATGGCACTGGGTTATGTTAGCAGCTCCCAGGATGCTGTTTGACTAGAAAAACTAAACAATTCCAAACTGATTTTGCCACCAAAGGAGATATAGGGTCTGCCTGAAGAACTTTTATGTACCTCCTTACCAGAGCGTCTTTGCCTGTCTTGAGCATTTTGGGAAATTTTCCTTTCAAAGTCCTTTTTCATGGTACCACTAGTTCAGGCTTCTTCTGGTCACGTCACCTCTTCTCAGACCTTGTCCAACTTCTTTTTACCTTCCTTAGATCAAACTGCATCTGTTCTCTCATTCTTCCAAATTCTGTGCCTGTAAGATAACGTTTTTGCACATTGCTTCTTCATTCCTTCTCTGCTAGGATTTTTCCATGGCCTTAATGCCATCTCACGCAAGCAATCTTAGGAGACCTGCTGTTTTTCTGTACTGCATCTCTCCCACTGTTCTACAGTGCTTGCACTTGAATCACAGATTATCCAGGTTAAGAGTCTCCTTTTTTTGTGTCAATCTTTCCAACCTAAATCTGGAGATAGAGACCCTGTTAGGAAATTGCTGATTCCATGTTCACTGAGCCTACACATTTCAGCTCATAAGCTTTTTTTCAGTCAAGGGCATTGAGAGCTGTGGTTCTCAGCAAACACTGGTGTGCAGAAAAATCTGTCTGCAAATTAGATATCATAGAAGAACTCTGCTTACAATTTTCTTTCCTTTTTGTGGCCAACTTTACTGGTGGCCACACCATGAAAGCTTTGTTATTATGTTAATAGTCTAATACTGATAATGTGCTTTTAAGTATAAACTTGCCTCATGGTATTTATAGATACAAAACCTTCATAAACTCACCAGATCTCATAATTTTAACACACAGAGATTTTCCAAAGTGTCACGCTGGGCATTCAGGGATGCGTATGGTCTTGTGGCGTCTTTTTGCACAACTAGCACCAATATTCTGCTTGCCAAATAGGACCCTAACGTGCAAATTGAAGCTTAATGGCTGCACTGCAGTGGAACAGCACAAGTTGCTGCATTTTAATTGCCTCTTATTTAGGAAATGGCACAACATAACGAAATGCTTGGATTCTGGCCATGACTCCAGTCTCCTGTGTGGTTCTGTCCTCAAAACTAGAGATCAGATCTCAGAAACCCATTCTCGCTTTCTATCTTTTAAAAAGACTTGCAGCTACTGTTTTAGGACAACACTGCTTTCAGGGGCAAATTTTCAGATGTTTGTGGGTGCACAGGGCACAGAGAATTGCACAAGCACCGCCTGCACCTGCAGACAGTTTCTGTGCACACGTTTCATGAAAATGCTCATGACCTACCCATAGTTGAAAAGATACCCTTCACCTTTCTCCTTTCTCTTCCACACTTGACGTCTCACTCTATGATACATTTTGCATACCTGCATCCTTTCAGTGCGGATATTTTGCAATATCCCTTGCTGAGGTTTTACAAAGTGAAGAGCATCCATCTCCACGTGCCAGACAGGTTCCTGCTCTTACAGGGTGCTCAGCTGTCAGGCAGCTGTCAGGCAGCGCTCATCCCTTTTCTGGCTTTCTGCATAGGAGACTTTTCTCGTCTGCAAGTCAAATTCTCTTGTCTTGGCCTCTCCAAGCCCTTTTTGACCTGGAGACCAGACCAGTGTCCCTGTGCCTGCAGGCACTGGGGGGATTTCCTTTCCGATGCTGCAACCTCCCTTCCCAGGCATTGTACAACAGGAGATGTGCACTTGAGTCTACAGCACAAAAAAAGGAAGTGCAGACCTGAGACAAATCCGAGTTATTAATTAAACCTCATAGTGATCATGGGAAGCAAGCGGTTATTAGCTTAACTGAGGGACGGGGAAATTGAGGCAGTCTCCCAAGGTCACACTGTGGAAGAGATTAATGAATAATCTTGAGCTCAGACCTGAGCTCTCACTTCCAGACCATTTTTGCCTCTTCAGATATGTAATAGAACAGCATCGGAATTAGGGTGTAGAATTCTATTAATAATCACTAGTCAAAAATATGACACATCTAGCAATAACAGCTGGGGGAAAATTGAATAATTTCCTTTTTAATGTATTTCCTTCTGTACCGCAGTGTTTGATATTAATTAAAAGAGACCCCTGAGCAGTGCGGAATAATAAAAACCTCAGTCAGTCATAGCTGAGAATATGCTAAAACTTCATGTGTTAAACTTTCAGGCATGGCTTTTGGTTTAGGTTGAGGGTGTGCTCTGCTTTTTCTCGGCCTGGTTTTAAAATTCACATTTCCTGGCAAATCAGCTGAGTTACCCGAGGGGTCTCAAATCCAATCAAAGAGCAAGTGATTTCTTCAAGCTTTGCTGTCTTGTTATTTTTTAATTCCCTATCAAATAATTTATATGGAGCTTTACCTATATTATAGTTCGCTGATGCAAGTAATTTCAGAGGTTTTTGGCAAAATAAACCTCCAGTGAAAAATATTCTTAGTTAATAACTAACATAAAAAAGACAGAAGTATTTTACCATTGCTATAAATTGTGAGTTAATTTTAGAGCTCTGCTGAAATGAAAATAATATTATTTCTGGTCCCAGGCCCATCAACAGCCATGGCTATCAAGAGTTACGGCAGGTAGTCTGCTGTGAGACTATACGGGTCTTGATAAGGCCAGTCGGTCAGGAAAATGCAGCATCTCCTTTATCATGGTCAACTTTGGACTCGCAACTGATCCAGAGCTGTAGCCTACCCCGAGCGCCTCTAGATGAGCAAACTTTCTGATGGACCATCAGCTCTTAGCCAGTCTGACCTTCCTCTTCTAATTTGTAAGCCAAGCTGAACCAAAAGCTTCTCTAACTCAAACAAACTTGCCCTTCTCTCCATCCTTCCCCTCTCACTGCTCAGCATGGTCCCGTTTCACAGATTCAGTGTGTCCAGAAAAGCTCCTAAATGTCTGGTGCTTATTAGAGTGTAATTGCTTTGGGAGATCTGTGACTCAGACCTGACCTGCGCATAAGAAGGCAACACCAACGCAATCTCTTGTGATGCTCTTGGCGATGTATGCTTGTTGCCTCTCCTCCTCACTGGCTTCCGATAACCTTCGTCCTCACGGCAAGAACATTCATGCAGTGACGATGATGTGGTTCACAGTGGTATCTGCTAAGGACCTCCTGCACCGGGAGGCTGTACATACAGCTCACATCAGCAGCTCTTATCTGCCTCCTCATGCTGATCCTTTACAATAGGGAAGATACGGCAGCTTTTAAGGAGTGGTAATTTTCAGAGACAGGAATCTAGGAGAAGAGTTTAAAACCTGCACCACTATGCCAAACACACAGAGATACAGAGATAACAGCTAAAGTGATGATTGAATTCCAAACTCCTCCTGATTTCAAGCGACATCCAGGCACATATTTCACACAAATGTACTGCTGTGACAGAATGAAGCAGAACTTCGAAAACTTAGGAGGATTATCTGTTCTGGATGCTAAGACTACACAAAGTAATTCTCTGTACTCATTACTTCACCTCTACTCGTTACTCTCAAAGACTTTGAGACAGTGTATGACACTGATCTAATAAATAAGTTTCTGTGGCACTGCTGAAACGATACCTCTACAGATGGAAATGCGTTATTTGGACCAAGTGTTGGTGAGACAGATAAGGGAGCTTCACACTGGCATCCAAGACCCGAAACAGGAGCGCAGTGACAGGATGGCAGCAAACTCGCAGGGTACCACAGCCAGCACCCCTTCCAGCTCTGCATGGACCTGCCCTGATCGCCTCTTATCAGGAGAAATCTTTCATGAGTTGCCTCCCTGGAAGACTGCCTACAGAACCAGTTCAGTGCCATGAGATATATACTCATCTATATACATATACACCTACATACATACGTATATATGTATACATAATCAATAGCACATCAGTTATAGTTTTGCACATCTCAAATCCATAATCTCACTCTGTTGCATAATGTTCTCGCTCCAAACCATAATGCTGCCAAAAGCCTAAAAATCACTGGTTTTAACTTTCTCATATTTTTAGACATGTAATGACAGACAGATACTTCACACAGACACAATCTAAAAGAAGAAATACGAGACCACAAACATTTTAAATAGGCAGCTAATACAACAGAGCATTTACTCTGGAGATCAATAGAGATTTCCATAGGAAATTATGTGCACCCCCAAATATACATGATCGATAGAAGCAAAAAAATTAAAGTACCACAATTTACACAAGCAGCAGGTATTCAGAATTAATGGTATTTGTATTTCTTAATGAGTGATACTTGGTTCCTGGCAAAAGGTACTTCACTGTGGGTTGGACCCATTGTGATTTACATTTTCAGAACACTTTCCTTACATTAAATTAATCTAAGTTAATTAAAGAAGACTAGGACCATGCCATAATTAAGTAGGCATTACGGTCTCATCAGCAGAAGTGAGCGACCCTCCGTGCCATGGATCGCAGAGGAAGACGGTGACTTACATTTTCTCTTTCCTGACAGTGGGAGCTGGTGGAGCAATTTTTGGTAACAGACCCCAGCAGGGCGGAGCGGTGCTCAGCTGTGGCTGGGGGAGGCTCCAGACCAGCAAGGACCAGCTCTGCTGGTCTCCAGCACGGTGCGCGGGAAGGCTGACAGCCGGGCTGGGGACGGCTCTTGTCATCCTGTCTGACACTGTCCTCTTGCAGAGACATACCCTGCAGCTCTTGAGGTGCAGAAATTACATTTTTAATAACATAATCCCAACAAAGTAAGATCCTGATCCAAATTCAGATGAAATTACACACTCCCGCTGACTTCTGGAAATTCCAAAGTTTTAAAAATCTTGTCATATTCTCCAAAACTGATTTTTTGAAAGGTGCTTTATTTAATAACAGTATTTAAAGCCTGTCAAAGGGTTCAAAAATGCCTGTCCACAGCTTCAGTAACAGTTTACCCTTAAATCACAAGGCCAAAATCACTTCTCTCTGGCTAAGGCGTTGTGGTTTAACCCCAGCCGGCAGCTAAGCACCACGCAGCCGCTCGTTCACTCCCCCCCCACCCCTGGGATGGGGGAGAGAATCAGGAAAAAAACCTCGTGAGTTGAGATAAAGACAGTTTAATAGAACAGAAAGGAATGAAAAGCAATGATAATGATAATAATAATATGACAATAGTAATACTAAAAGAATTAAACTATACAAAGCAAGTGGTGCACAATGCAATTGCTCACCACTCATTGACCGATGCCCAGTTAGTTCCCGAGCCACGATCCGCCCCTCCCAGCCAGCTCCCCCAGTTTATATACTGGGCATGATGTCATATGGTATGGAATATCCCTTTGGCCAGTTTGGGTCATCTGTCCTGGCGGTGTCCCCTCCCAGCTTCTTGTGCCCCTCCAGCCTTCTTGCTGGCTGGGCAGGAGAAGCTGAAAAATCCTTGACTTAGTGTAAGCGCTACTTAGCTACAACTAAAAACATCAGTGTGTTATCAACATTATTTTCCTACTATATCCAAAACACAGCACTATACCAGCTACTAGGAAGAAAATTAACTCTATCCTAGCTGAAACCAGGACAGGCGTTCTCCTGGCAATGTGACTGAGAAGCCTTTCTCAGCTGTCAGGCTCCCAACAGCCCCATTGACACTGTGGTGTGGATTTTGTCCTCTGGAGGGTCAGAGGAAGACCCCTCATTATTGCTTATGAGTCACTGAATTACTGAAATCTGTTTCCCATTTCTGCATAATTCTTTAGGCATGATTTAAATTTGATAGAAAAGAGGAAGATGTCCCATTTCCATCTCAGTTCCTCCAGATATACAGTTCCCCAAACACATTAGGCCTCTGAGAAAGAGATTAGCTTAAAACAGAGATTAGTAGTTTCTGGAGAAATAAAGCCTCTTTTCTCCAGATGATCTTATCAGTAACTCATTTGAATAGTTAAGTCTTTCCTTTTTTCCCTAGCAGACCAGCTGCACCAATCCATTTCCAAGACAGACCCTGCTCACAAACATGACAGATGAACTAAAAGAAAGGAAGTGTTTTTTCTAGTAATTTGAATTTTGCACACACTATTGTTCATGAAAGTTCAAGTGAACTCAAGAGCAATCACTTAGATCCCAAAGCACAGAAGGTGTAGACATAACTAAAAGTGAGAACTAACTACACAGCAATACCAAAGCCAGCTGTTTATGGACCTGAAACAGCCTGCACTATAACAGAGAACCACTCCTTTAACGAAGCTTTATTTGCATATGCATACATTTCTGAGATGATAAACGAGGCCAGAATAGAAGACAGAGGATGCATGAGAATTGTGCTTCACTCTGGAGTGGCAGCTGAAGACCAGGTGAGACACCCAAGTAAGCCGAGATGTCTGTGTTTAGGCAACACATTGACATCTTCCATGTTTTAGTGGATGATCATGAGTTATTTTTCTGCACTCCTTCTCAACTCATGTTTCCACTGCTGAAGACAAAATCCCATTAGTTTTTTTTTACCTCTACATCACTTTTCACCATCTTCCATTAAAATAATTGAGAAAAGAAATTATAGGAGAGGTAAGATGCATAGCCAAAAATTTCTCATCTTTGAGGTCTGCTGTGAATTATTTATTCTTGTATCTCATTTGAGCCCTAGGACTCTTTCAGCAGCCAAATGTGCCCAGCAGTTAAAAAATCAATAGACTCCTACTGAGGAGTAAGTCTCTTCCCATCTCCTACGCTGATTTGTTCTGTAACCTCTGACAAGACCACTTTCCTCTTTGGCTCCCACTTCGTCTGCTTGTGAAATTATATGCAATAACGGCCCAAAGAGTGCAATGGCAATTCCCAATGCTGGGGAGCAGAGTCTCCCCTCCACTGAGCAATGTTGTGCACTTGTCCCAGCCTCTGCGACTTCCAGCAGCAGCAGATTAGAGATATTTGCCTCCTTTGGTCATCCTACCCTTGCCCACCTTGGCCAATGCTTTCTCTGGAGAGCCCGGTGAGATCCGCAGGGCAGCATAATGCAACTGAGGAGCAAGCTCTAGTGCATATCTTGCAGTGAGACCCCCTTCCCCTGCCAAGCCTCGGTGAAACTATGAGCTGAGTAGGCATTTGCCAGCACAAAACTTGCTACAGAGCTAACCAGGACCCATGCTTATGTTATCACTGTAATTTAGAGCCAAATCTGTACTTAAGTATATGGGTAACTGCAAGCCTTGCTGACTTTATAATCACAGCATTTCTGAGAACAGTGACAGCTGCATTAAAAAATGGGATCATTTACATGGATCCCTATGTAAGATCATAAACCAGGTTTCTTCCAGACTTAATACTGCTTCATAATCTCTAACAGTTAGCACCCATACTGCTTGGGTTGCAAGAGCTCATTTGTCACCCTTATGGCTTCCACCAGCGGTAGGGTAAGAGCAGCAATTTTAATTAAAAGTTTGTATGCAAACATATCTCTCAATTTCTGTGTGACAAATGGTTCTCCTCACCCTGTGGGTTTCCCTGCTGCTGGTCAGAACAAAGTGCTTGCCTTTGCAAAATTGCACATTTTTTTCAAAACACACACAGGAAAACAGCAGTGATTCTCACAGCTTTATCTTGGACTTCTGTACGGGAAGCAAATTTCTTTCTGTCACCCCTACTATTTTATCTGTTTAGGGCTTCATTCCACAGATTATTCTGTCTGGAGTTAAGGCATCTGTATCTTCACATCATTAGTTAGTAATTGCTTTAATACAAGGACTATTTTCTTCTGCATTCATGCCTAGTACGAGATATCTCAACATTAATATACTGAAAGCATTATGATAAATCTTGGAAGTATTTTCTTTTTAAGTCATTTTACAGCATTATGTCATATACTGAAATATAATTGTACAAGCTACGTTAATGGTCGAATAATGTGAGAAATTATACAAATAAATATATGTCTAATTTAAATGCTCTGGGTATGTCTACTGAGCGTCTATTATATTTCTTCATGTTTGGTTTTTTTCTCATATTAGCTTCCATTTCTGATTCTTCCCTTTCCATGCAGCCCTCTAAGATGGACTATTCTCTCTTACTGTGTGGCTACCTAAACCATATTCTCAGTAGGCAGTTGCTATAATTGCTGATGTAAGTTCTTTCCACAAAACTGAAAGAAAGGTTTGAAGTGATTTTCTTCATATCAGCATATTGCAGTAGATCAGTCCAATATCATCTATCCCTCGTGTCATTCTGTTCAATGCAAATTCATTACCATGTAGTCTTGGATCAGCACAGATGAAGTCTATTTAATACAGTTTTCCACGTGCATACGTAGGAAAAAGCTCAACATCTCTATAAAGCCCTCAGATTCTGTGCTGATGTGGGATCTGGTGATACTAACTCAGTGGGAATCTTTCTTGTAAGAACAACTTGGAAGAAGCCTTTTCATTGCAGGGTAGAATATTGTGTTTCACTGAGTTTCAATGACATTAAATAATTATTCTAATTGCTAATGGCCAAGAAAAGAGGAAAAATACCTGTTTACAAAGCTTGTTCACATTCTGAAAGTTGAAAGAATGGCTTTGAAAACCTCTATATGTAATTCTAGACTCCACAAGGATGAAGAAACAGGGAACAGGGAGAAGTCTTGGGGGAACACAACAGCAGCCTTCCAGTGCTTGAGAGAAGGTGACTGAGAAGACAGAGCCAGGCTTTGCAGAGGTGCCTGGCAGGAAGATGGTCATCAATGGTCATCAACTGAAATAGCGGAGATTTTGACTGGTCATAAGGGAAAACATTTTCATCACAAGGACAGTCAGCACTGGAACAAGTTACCCAGGAAGCTGTTTGGGGTATTTCCTTCCCTGGAGATTTTCAACTAACTAGACAAAGTCCAGAGCAACCTGGTCTGAATTCAGTGCTGACCCTGCTTCAGGCAGGAGATCGGGCTAGAGATATCCCAAGGTCCTTTCCAGTCTCAGTGATTCAATGATTCTAAGTTTGGGCTTGGGAAAATGATGCCTGAGATTATCATTTGTGGTGTGTTTTGACTTGCAATTTTGCGCTACGAAAATGCAGGCATGGGACTTGCAGGTTACAGTACGTAGTGATGGGGGAACAGGGTTGGTAAGAAAATGAATATTGTTTATTTCTTACTGAAAAAAAGTCAATGCCAAGCATTTTCATCAAAAAGAAAACACTGAAATTCCAGCCCCTGCTCCAATGACTTTTTATACAAACTGGAGTAAGTCCAATGGAAGAGAATGAGGAAAGAACCAATTCCAAATATTTTTTTGTGAAATATGGATGTTTTCCAGCTCCAGACTCCACCCTGAACTGCTCTTCTCTGTCACCAGGTGCCATGCAGCCCTTCTGCCTAGGCAGTGGTGAAAGATAAGAGATGGAGGTGGAGACACATTTGCCTCCAGCTGGCCTGGCCCTTCTCCTCTGCTCTTCTCAGGGCACTCTGTAGGGGTACAGAAGCTGGAGTTCATGTTCTGGTCTCTCATGTCCTCTGTGAGTGCTGATCCAGAGAACTATTGAATAAAAGGTCACCACCACTTTTCTTCTAGTGCTTTCTGCATTTTTTTTAAATCCAGAACAAAGAATTCTTTTTTTCCTGTGGAAATTAAATGCATCACTTCACTTTGGACTTTTTACAAATAATGTGTTGAAAATAATTCCCCTACTCATAAACACTTACCAGAGAGGATTGTGTGGGCAAGATCCTCAGCCAGCACAAACCTCTGGGCTCCATTGCTTTTCATGGAGCTGTACCCCAGCTGAAGGTCTAGTCTGAAACGCGAAACTGGCATCTCATCTGGCGGCCCACCTGAACCATCCTCCTGCTCATGCCAAGAGTGCCAACACCTGACCTCTCTACAGTGATAAAAGTTCACAGTCAAATATCACACACACAACCCCATTGCATAATGTACCCAGACGTCTGGAGCCAAACAGTGAGACATCTGTTTTCATCAAGCAACCTTTCATAGTTAGTGGATATATTTGGCTGCCTTGTGTTGTATTCAGGTGCAGTGCTTCAAATACATGCAGACACTAATGTATTTACTTCAATGCACAATTATTTAACTGCAGGCAGCTGTGACATCCAAAAACTGGCATGCACAATCCTCTGGAGTGCCACATCTGCATTTATTGAAAGATTCCACATCAATATACACAAGCTAGAGTTTGCATATGTTTGGAGCTCTGCACCTGTATGTATACCAAGGTATCCCAAAAAAGGAGTTATAGATTTGTTGCATTTCTCGCTCTTTAGTGATTGAAAGGTAAGCCCATATGGGCAGTCCTTTTCTGTTCCTCTTAGAAGGAGAAAGAAATATCACATTTACCCTTCTTGGCACATCAAAATCATCAAAAAGGAACAAGATATATGTTCAAGAAAATGTTTGCCTATTCTTAGCTCTCAGCACACATTCAAAGCTCAGAACTTCGACAGTTCTTGGTATAGCAAAAAACTCCTAATGTGAATCTCTCCTGATAGTTGTTAAGGTCCCCCTTGCTCTTCCAAACTATATCAAATTTTCCATTATCTTATTTTCCAATTCGCCTGTTGTTCACCTCTAACAGCCTTGTTGCATAAGTTGTTTTTGCCTGAAAAACAATGATGAACGAGATTGTAATTCTGTTAGGAGATGTTTCCTAAACGGTTTGTTTTATTATCTCTCCCAGTATTTTTTCCCTAAGCTTTTCCATTGCCTTTGCCTTCATTTGTACTTGTGATCAAATGACTTCTGTATTTAGCAAGCTCTTCATCCTCTTAATTTGTGTATGCTATATTTGAACTTATAAAATCTTAAATGGTTCTCTGAACAGCCCTTTTGCCTTCCACAAGTGTTATTCCAGTTGCAGTGTGTAACTGCATGCAGTTGTTGAATGAGTAGCAGTTCCATTAATCCTTGCAATGAAGCTGTTTCCCTCTGCACCCATATGTTTCTCCTCAAAAGTCCATGAAACCATTATGTTTGCCCTATAGTTGGCGGTGACCTTAAAACTTTCTATTGAGACTGAAAAAAATAATAATTTTTCTGATCTGTTCACTGTTAATTTATTAGCATGATTGAAAAAAATCTTAAAAGAAAAAAAAGTACATTTATTTTAATGGCTTAAATACACATTTGGAGTTCGTGAAATGTGTGGAATCCACTAATCACCTTAGGTAGCTGGATGGACCTGGGAAACAGCAATAACAGATCAACCAGTTACCAGATTAATAATATTCCTCTGTATATAAGGAACATTGACACCAATTAACACAGAAGCAAAAGAAAGTGAAAAGACAGAGAATCAAACAATGTCCCTGACTGACAACTGCTAATAGGTCATTAATCCTAAAATACTCATGTGGTATTTACAAAATATTTAGCCGAAAGGCCAGCTATTGTTTTCCCAGTCTGCTTTTATTATTCTTGGGAGAATGCACCATTATGTCAGCAATAAGGAAAAAGATGCATAGTTTCAGGATTTGTCCATGGAAAGAGAGGGAAGCAGCAAGATATTACAAAAGGGCCACCACAAGCTGCAGCTGTTTGGCGCTGCCAGATTGAAAGACCCAGCTCCAGAAGCACCCGCCAGGAATAAAAGCCACAAACAAATATAGTTTTGCCAGCAAGAAAGTCAACAGGTTTGAACGTAAACGCTCCCAAAAGATTCTTTCCCTTGTGGTTTGATAGAACCATGGTCCTATACGTAATGATGTAATGTAATAATGTTACATTTTTCTCCTTTTTTGATGAAAGTGCTTTGTTTAGGAGTGGAATATGCGTAGAAGCTGACATCCAGATAACTAAGAGCACAAGTTTACTGCGCGGGTCGATAAAGAGCTACAGTCCAGAAGAGCACACAGCCCTCCAGCTCCACATCTGGTTGAGAGCCACATGGTGCAGAGCCCAGTCCTGACGAAGGCTGCATGTGCCCTTGAATAACCTATCTTAGAAAGTCTAGACAAACAGCTAGATCATTCCAAGGCACTTGCTGAAATCTGTTCTAATAACTGAGAGCCTCAAGGTGTTGCTGTCCCTCGTTTCTTATTTATTCTTGTTTGCAACTTCTCTTCACTCTTGTTTTAATTCCAAAGCAATTTTCTGCTGAATCTGTATGGATGTGCAGAATGGTGTAAAATAGATAAATGTGAGGTGAGAGCTAGAAGCACCAAACACTTCCTGCTGCTCCCTGGGTCACAACATAGACGGGTGCTTAGCTTCAAAATTGTTGCTGAATTCTTAATGGTTCCTCTTCACTGTGCCAAACTGTCCTTTATACCAACTGGCTGACAACAAAGTGATGTTCCCCCTGCAACTAACTTAAGCCAGTAGATTTGCAGCATTTTGGAGTTGCCATATCTCAAGATGCTGTCACATCATTCCTTCTAGCAATAAAGATCTTATTGAACCAGAGAGTCAGTCAGTTTTCCCATATTTAAAGCTAAATGGAAGGGGAAGAGTACAAAACTGGTAGAGCTGAAAGATGGCATTGTACAACGGATATCACGTAAATGTGAGTTTGTGTCAGGAATTATTTTTTCTCAACCAAGCACAGAGGGCACAAAGCCATTATTCACTCTATGCATCATATGTCACAGGATGAAATCACCTCTAGCGGACTGAAGATGGAGCTGGAATTATATTCGATGTTTCCATATGTTAGTGGTTAATGGAAGAAGCCCAGAGGTCCAGTCCTGCAGAACTGAGTCACGCAAGGAAACCCTGTCAGAGGCAGCTTTGGTGCTGATGGGGTCCATCTTGCACAGGCAGAGTGGAAGTGCTCCACTGCGGAGTCCTTACCCTGAGGGAGTGCTCCATGGTTTAACTGCATATAGCTCCACCCACTCACAAATTGTCAGCCTAAATGAGGTCAGTGCTATATATGCATCAAGGACAACAGCTACCTACTATTATAATGTACATGTAATAAACCATTTTTTAATATGAAAATTTGACATCTGTCCACTCTAATGGAGAAACTTAGACTTGCATGTAATTCAAAACCTTCTTCGAATAATAGAAAGAAACTCAAGTATATTCTTTGATCGGAAAACCTGAATATTTAGTTTTGTCTTTACTCCTCAAGGTGTTGTCATAGTCCAAACTTACAAATATATGCAATAAATGAAGCATAAAGATTTCTTTCCTTTTTAAGGGTATGAGCAGTTTTGGTCAGAATCAGACCAAGGGCAAACACATTTTTTGGTGTGAGGAGGACACTCTTGGCAGGCAGGGATCCCATCCCAGGCATCCCACCACTGCTGCCTATCACCACTCACATTCTCAGAGGATACGACCCCTCCGATCTGCTGGAATAGCAGCTTGCATAATTGCTCCCCACAGATTTTGTCAAAACTCCAACTAAAATTCACAGACTGCGTTTTTCTAACTGAGGTCTGAACTGGATGACAGAGTTTTCACACGCTGAGTATACATCAGCAGGTCTGGAAGAGCAGTAACTTCCAAGGTGGGATGGTCCCTGGCTGCTCGTGACAAGCAGAGGGGTTTGAACTTAGTGGTCTGTGTTGGCTCTGAGCAGAGCAGGATACTGCCCTTGCCGTGAGAGCGGGAGCCTGGGCACAGCTGAGCTGCTTGTGCCATGCACTGGAGCACAGGGCAAAGATCACCTGGCTTGTGCTCAGCAATCTGACTTCAGAATGGGATGTCAAAGAGCTGTATCATTTGGCCTCAGAGACCAAGTGTGGTGCTGAGCTGTGACAAATAGACGTAACAACTCCCTTGGAGATAGGTTTGGCATCTTTTATGTGCAGTTCCATTGCAGCATATTTTACAGCCTATGCATCTCCTGAAGACCTTGTCTGTTCATTGGTTACTATGCCATAACATATTTACTTCTTGCAGATGATTAGCAGGTCTTGAAAGTATTTTTCTAAAGCTGTCTCTTGCACATGCCTCTAAGCCTAATAAAGCTCTGTGTTTTTGTTAAGCATGTGTTGCTGTCTGCTTAACTGTGAAAAACAGAAACGAAAAACAGAGAGGCTGCTGTGACTTTGCCAAAAGGTTTCATGTAAGTATTAAAAAATCAGCAAGCAACCAACACGTCCTCATGTTCCCAGTCAGAAAGCAGAGAGTTTTGCATGTAAGTGATTATTTAATATAGTGAATAAATCAATCCTCCCAACATATTTCGTCAGATTAATGAGGTTCAATACACCTTGTGTGAATTACCTGTTTCCTCACATCAGGTGTTTAAATAACTGAGCAAAATTAGCACTGAAAACACTGTAAAATATCAGTGGGGAAAAGCCCATGTTCACTGTCCATGAACAACATGTTTTAGCCGCTGTTCCTTAAAACAGAACTGACATAATGTGAGCCCCACTATTGCCCTTGCTTTCTTTCATCCTGGGCCTGGATTGCTTTCATGGATATCTCCCACTCATGTAAGTCAGTTTGCACTGTTTGGTGCTTACTTCGTGTAAAAACACTGCTGTGTAGTGTTAGGGGATTTCAGCAGACTGCACTGAGCCACATCATCTACATGCCACTTTTGAAATCTGCATTCAAACAAATTTGAGAAGTCGACCACCTTGGTTTTTTGGTGATCACCAGCTTCTGCAAGTGCTGAAAGTGCTGGTGAATTATCTGTGCACCTCCCTTGATGGCCAAGTTTGACATCCTCATGTGTGGGAAGATGCCCTGTCCAAATGAATGAGGGACTACTAAGAGAAGTACAACTGGGAGGAGGTCCTGGGGCACTAGAGGTGACGGGGTCAAACTGCCTTCAGTCATCTCTCTAGTTTTTCCATGGAAAGTTTTGGAGCTATTGAGATGTATATCTCATCTGTACGAGATGTATGAGATGTATATCTCATCTCTGCAGAGGGACTTGATCTCACTATATTACACTAGTACTCTTCCACAAATGCCACCATGAAGCATGAAAATAAGGTACCAACCACAATAACCATTGTCTTTCATATCTCTCTGTGTTTCTTCTCTGCCACCAATCCAACACCCGTGCATATCTCTGCAATGCTCTGATGTTCTTTCAGCCACTCTTTCTCTCTAAAAAATGTCAACACATCATAAACACACCATGTGGTGTTAGGAAAATGTCCTCTAGTGTATTCAAGTACTTTATCACCTCTACACATGGACAAAATTAAGCATCTTCCTGGGCAAATAAAAGTCTTATGCTAACATAACATCAGCCGAGGAGATGTCAAGGCATGACCAGGAAGGCAGTACTTCAGCACCGCTTCTGCGTAGAGGGCTTGGAGACGTGGGGTATACTGCCAGCAAGCCCAATGCTACAAACACATACAAGTAAGCCCTGTGGACACAGGCAACCAAAGCTTTTAACATGCCAGGAGAGGTGTGTGCACAGAATTTGATTTGCCTTTTCAAAAGCACAGGACGGATGTCAGCATCCAGTAGCACAGACAGACGTTCCAGGGTAATATTTCAAGCAGGATATGAAGCGGTGACTGGAGAGATAAGCCAATCCCACATGAGCAACTTTTTGGTCACTGAGAGAATGAAGTCTGGACTTTTAATTGGGAATAGTAGAGCTGTCCTGGCTCCAGCAAAGTTAAATGGGTTGTTTTGCCATGGCTGCAATCAAGGATTTGAAGGCTTCTGGCCAGGTCTTTACTACAAAGCTTTACGAGCATAGCTGTGCTGGCTACGAGCATGGAAAAATCACACCTAGCAATGCCAGCAAAAGCCCTGATCTGGGTACAACTGTGCTTTCAGAGGATACTTCAGTTCGTTTCACTTGCGTCATTCGGGACGGGTTTGAGCTAGGCTGGAAGCAAGCCCCATCAGAGAGGTCCCCACTAGGTGCCTCTGCTGACACGGCTGTGGTGGGGTGACTGCCAGCACAGGCCAGACAGACTTGGGACACCTAAACAGTGCTAAAGTCTCTCAACATGAGGTTGTTCAGATTGAAACCAGCTTTCCTCCAGGGGAAGGTAAATTCTGGCTAGCCAGCCAGCATGGACTGGGTGGTTCAGATCCTTATCTGCAGAGAACTCCTGCCATTAAGAATTAATAATGTTCAGAAACAGGATGGTCACTTGGTGCACGTCAGCAGTCACATCCCTCAAAGGCAGAGCTTCCAGGACTGAAAAAAAAGTCAGATGGGCTGAGGGAACCCTCTACAGAGAAAGAGAGGGAGAGCTGGAGGAGGTGCCTTCACTGGAACAGGGTGACTGAGCCACGGGCAGCTCAGCAGCTCAGGAGATGCCCCCTGGCAGAGCCAAGCAAGCAGCCATCCCACAGCCAGCGTGGGAGCCACATCGCGCTGGTTTTCCCCCATTCCTTTTTGAACAAACGTGGGACATTTTAAAAGAAAGAGGAGTAATGGTAAGGTTAACTGCCAAGTAGATAATCCATGAGGGTAGAAAAAGTAGTGTTATAAATATCTGGCTATTGAACTCTGAAAGCTCAAGCACTTGCTGTTAATTACTTTTAGACTACTTTGATACTGTGTGTGTAAGGCCGATCATCCTGAAAACCATGGCATTACCACTTATGCAGAGGGCAAGACCAGCAATGAAAATAAAAGATGAATCTGTATTTATTTTGCAGGCTAATTAGATTGCTTTCAAGAAATGCATAAGTTTCTTTAAAGTAGATAACAACAAAAATCACTGATCATTAAATGCAACTATTTACAATGTGCACAGAACTGATGATCAGCATCCCCCCATGCTTAGAACATATGATTTTTCATATGTTTTTTAAATATTACATATAATTTTTGCATATTTTTACATATGTATATCTTCTTTACATAGCATCCTTTATTAACGTGAATGTGGTATTGGAGATGTAGAAGTATTAAAGGTATTTAAACACTACAGTATTTAGCAAAGGACATATACAGTAGTTCTAAAGATGTCTGATCTAATGTCGTGTTTGGGTAGCAAAAGGGCAATACCGTCTCACTCAAATGCCATTAAGCTGAATGTAACCAGCCACATGGCAGTGAGACCACAGTCTGTAGTGTTGATATCAACACCTCTTAAAGCCTGTCCACTAAATTCTGAGACCAGGATGAATACACCATTTCAAATTCCCTAATGAAAATTCAGAAGTCTACCATCCTCTGCCATATCAAAAAACTTAAGAATGGATGTTACGTCAGCCCCGTCCTCACTGAAGACACCGGAGTTCAACCATCCAGACTATAATAATAGGTTTTCTTTATCATACTAATTTTTCCATCCAGTCTTCACCATTTTTATTATCAAGATATCTGCATTTCTAAAGAGCCTGTCACTCTAGGTTTTCAACCATTTGGATTACATTTTTTTAAGTTTCCCCTATATAAATAAACATGTTTTCCCTGCTCTCCTTTTTGAGGCTGATTTTCATATGAAGTAAGGATCAACAGCCAGTTTTTTATTATGGAAGATACACTGATATGCCTTCCAGTTTATTTTAAGGCAAAATCTTTTGCAAAGACAAAAGTTGCATTACACTGTAAAGCAATTAAAGATCTGTGTGATACCTCTAGTACTTTAATTGCAGCATATAGGAGGAGATGCAATATTACTGTCACTGAGTAATACTCCTCTAGCTTTCTTCGAAGCCAATGGAAGACTACTATTGCCATCAGTCAGAAACAAATTGGGCCTTGAATATGTACCCATTTAAGTAAATTGCTTGTTAGCTTCTCCCATCAAAACTGTGGTTGAGCCTACCATTGCCAGGGTGAGATAAAACTCACATTCATTTAGAGAGGCAACGCAGAAGTGTAACTGTTGCAGAATACGAATTGTTTTGGCTTCTCTGCTTCCTTCAGCCACCCCCACAGAGGGGAAGGCAGGCAAGGCAAGGCAAAACCAGCCCGCACACAGCTCTGGCTGATAGGAAGCAATGGTCTCCAGCAGCCCAGCATTGCCATTGCTGGGCATGCACCCAGTTTGCAGGGTCTCAGAACAGAGGCTTGCACGCCTTGCTCTGCCCAAACTTGTCTTGACCTGCCTGGAGCTTTGTTTTTACTTGGTTTTCTTGTTTTCACGTAGTTTTCTTCTGACATGCAATTCAAGTAGTGGATCATAAGGTGCAGCTTTCTTGGACCTCTACAAAAGCCCAGAGATCTGCAAGAGAATCCCAGAAGCATGGGGGCATGTACGAACTCCAAGCGCCAAACTGCCTGCCTGTCCTTCTTGTCCTCTCTGAGAAATAACGGAGAAGTTAATACAGAGTTTCTAATAGATTTTATTCCTGGAGAATACAATATGGTCTTTCCTTGGCACATTTACCAAAATGAATATAAAATTTGCCCATTCCACAAACCTCTTAAAAAGCTCTGCATGCAATAAAAGGGTTAATAAGTCAGCTTCTCCTGTGCCTGTAGACATTAGTTTTTATGGCTAAATGTTAAATTTTACAGTTACATACATTTTATATGCACTGATTTTTATTGCCTAGACAGTTCTGCATTTATGAATCATCCTCAGATCCTTTAGCTATTTGAATCTAGGAATGAAAGTTAAAATGCTGTATGGTACTAACATAGTTTGTTTTTTTTAAAAAAAGCAACTTACAAAGCATTAAATCCAAGGCACAGTTAAAAATTCTCATTTTCAGGAAAGAACGTTTAAACTAATGAATACCTGAAGTGACACGTATCCCAGTGAAATCAGCACAGACATTTAAAGAACTAAAAATTGTACAAAATGAAATGTATGAAGAATAACTCGAGAATGAGACAAAGACCCTTTCCTATATGTACATAATTCTTAGACACTTTTTCTAAAAAGCAAACTCTTCTCCCCAAAAGACAAGTGAAACTGCAAACTCTAATATAAACATCACTTTCCCTTACACCCTCGCTAAAATATTTCTGTAATTTCCAAACAATGCCATGTGTTCTGCTACCAAATTGGATCAAGAAGCTCATGCAGCTTATCCATAATGTTGTTGTCAGAACCATTTACGGAACATATATTTCATCCGCAGGGTCTATGTCTTGAAACACAGTTTATTATTCTGGGCTTACGGCAACGTTCAGCGCTTTGGATTCAAAAGCTGCTGACAGTTCATTTTCATTTCTTAGTATCTGCATTTCTGTGTTTAAATCCAGTCGGGGTCTGGCAAGCTGACAACTCGAGGAGTGCACCTCCAGCTAACGACACGGAGGAAAAGATTTTTATTAGCAGAAGATAACCATCAAACTAAATTACACCATGACTCTTTAAGGACAGATAGATACATTTGGGTGGAAACATAAAAGTAATTGCCATAAAACTCATCAGAAAAATAGGCACTTTCATACCGTTTTCAAGTGATATAGCCTTCTTGCTAGCTACAGGGCAGCCAAAATAATCCTTCATTGGAGAAGCAACCACTGGATGTACATTTATTAGCTACCTAAATAATTGGAAAAGGAAGCAAAAATAATTAGGATCAAAAAGTGAACAATCTGAAAGCCGAAATATACCATCAAATGCAAGTGTGTGAATTAATACAGACTTAATCTTGTAAAGTGTTGATCTCTGAACCAAGCCCAGCAAGTCACTTAAGCACACTTTCTAACTATAAACACGTCACACGAGACCCATCGGGGTATGACTGCAGGCAGTTGTTTTAGTGTGGGGATGAGTAGAGACACAGTACCCAGCATCTTGCAGGACTGCACCCTTCATGCTCATTTTATATGTCCTGGAGTGTCAGATTTAACTGCATATACCTTCCAAATATGCAGTATCTACAGACGGAGAGACATAAGCATGCAGATCCAGAAGTCTGCTTCTCTACTTATATACTGGCTATTATAATTTAAATGTTTGTATAGCCACGATTTAGAGAGAGAGTTTAAATGATATCATTTTTGTTAAAAGCACCTCCAGCCCACCCATCAAGCCATAAATCCTTTTAAAATGAATTCTTCAACCTCTATGAAAGTTTTGTCCCTAAACAGGTACTTTTTCCATCATTCTCTATTTTCTTTAATGTTTTCTTATTAGCAATAACTACCACATCTTGCCTATCATGCAAAGCTGTTAAAAGAGAATTAAATGTCACAGAAAATGCTGGACATTTCCTAGGGATTATTGCATGCCTTTAATTTCTTAGTAAATTCAGGTTGATTTAGGCATAGGCAGGAGTTCTGTTGCAAGGATAAAAGTTGCCGACTACTATGAGCGTCTCAGAAACTTCAGGGATGAGGTACAAGAGTTAAGAGACATAAAGCATGAATAAATTCCAGCATTCCCAGATGTTTCCTATAAATGCAAAATGAAACCATAATGTGATTTCATTATAGTCAACACCAATTTCCATTTTAATCCTATTAAACGATCAGCAGATCATGATAGGTGATCCTGATAATTCTAGCTGTCTAATGTTTTCCCATGAAGTTCTTGTTTTCAGTGGCTTATATTTTGCCAAACACAACCATTTAGACTACATTTTCCTTCTTTACCCTAGCTGGTTATGTTTTTGTTTTGATTTTTAGGTTTTGGTATAGCCAGTTCAGCTGTTTCTGAGAAGTACGGGGGAAAAAAGTCAATAACTTTGCAAGAGCTTGAACTAATATTTGAGATGCTTTTTTTAGTGTGCTCTTTATGTTTACATATAGCAGTAGGGAAATGCAACTTAGCAAAATTTGTGCTGTGCCCATGAAAAAACCCTACTTTGGGCAAATGAAGAGATTCTAAAATATATATATTTTATATTTATATACATTATATATATTTTCTATATATCCATTTTTATTTATATTTCTATATATACACTGTACATAAACATTTATTTTTATATATATAAAACACATTTGTATACATGGTGATTGGCAGAACTTAATGGATGTTTGCTGAAAATATCACTGGGCATCCCATCTGCCCTGAGCATGCTTCATCCCCCCTGAAACAACCTACAAATACCAGGTATAGCAAGCATACCATGAGGAAAAGATTCATAACTCTGAGTGAATTTTCACTGCAGAAATCACCCTTTGACCAGGGAAAATAAACAGTTAAATAGGGGGCAGAGGGGAAATCTTCTTAGCTCTAAGGAATTTGCTCCTGATTCTCCGCTGCTCCAGTGCAAAGTGCACTTCCCTGAGCTTCCTAACCCTGATCCCCCTCCTTCTGTCCTGAGCTGCTGGTTTTTGCCAGCCCACACCACTCCTGGGTGGTCCAGAGAGGGCCAGTGCAGAACTGCAGAAGCCAGCTCTCTTACTCCTCTATTGGGAAGAGTTGACTCAGTACCACATATTCCAACAGAAATTAGTCCACATATTGCTAAATTGCTAACTTAACACCCCAAGTGCACTACATGCCTATCTGTAAAAATCAGAGTAAGATTCACCTCAAGAACCAAGAACTGAACCCACAGTTCATGATCTACATTACTGTCCTATGATTAACACACTGATCTCAGCAACCCCCAAGGTGTCCTTCAAACCTTTGCCGGGCGGCTCGTCTGTAAAAGTGTTACCAGCTACTTCTTGAATTAATCTAGTAGAAGTCTGCGCTGTGTAACTAAATGTCTTTAGATCAGTGCTACAGACTGTCCTTTGTGGATCTACTAAATGGAATTAGATGTGGTAAAATAATTTAAATTTTTTTTTTTAAGAGATTTTAAAAGTGTTAGAAGACTACATTGTCTGTAAGACTGAGTATTCCAAGTTAGGAAATATGAAGATTAAGGTTGCTCCTTACGAAATTGTCACCTGGGAAGAGATGTGTTGGACTGATGAGCTCTAACTGTGCCATCCCTGTTATCTTGAAGTATCTTCCTGCAAGTGGGTTTGATGTGGATGACCTGGGCAACAACGACTATAGCCTGAAAGGCTGTAACTACATGAACACATGATAGTTGCCTGAACTGACCACCACTTTCATCGGTGAGAAGGATCACTGGAGATCAGCACGTAGCTGCAAGAAGAACAGAGAAAACTCATTTATTTTAGTTCTTTGGGAACACAGGAGTGACTGATTCAGCTCCTGTCCCTTTCACAGAATCACAGGATGGTTGAGGTTGGAAGGAATCTCTGGAGGTCATCTGGTCCAACCCCTCTGCTCAAGCAGGGCCACCTAGAGCCAGTTGCCCAGAACCATGTCCAGATGTTTTTTTAATATCTCCAAGGTGGGAGACTCCACAACCTCCCTGGGCTCGATTACCCTCACAGTGAAGAAGTGTTTCTTCATGTTCGGAGGGAACCTCCTGTGTTTCAGTTTGTGCCCATTGCCTCTGGCCCTGTCACTGGACACAACTGAAAAGAACCTGGCTCTGTCCTCTCTGCACCCTCCGTTCAGGTATTTATACACATGGATAAGACCCCCCTGATCCTTCTCTTCTCCAGGCTAAACAGCCTCAGCTCTCTCAGCCTTTCCTCATAGAAGAGATACTCCAGACCCTTAATCATCTTCATAGCCCTTCATTGGACTCTCTCCAGTATGTCCATGTCTCTCTCAGCACACTCCAGGTGTCGCCTCACCAGGGCTGAGCAGAGGGGAAGGATCACCTCCTCGACCTGCTGGCAACACTAAGAACATTAATTTGTGAGACTGTATCATATGTATCATAATCAGGGCAAGCAAATTATAACTCTAACTTTTAAGGATTAAATAGTCCTGATTTTGCTTTTTCCTAAATTCTGTGTTCTTCATTTTCCCATCCTAACTTTTCAAAGTAGCTTTCTGAAAGTACATAGTATTTGTAGGCACAATTAATAAAATATATGTACTGGAAATACAATCCCAGTTTTGGATTTAACTCTTAACAATTCTATAACCCAAAGTCATAAATTGCATGTAAATATTTAATTACACACATCTAATTGGACTAGGAATGTGCTTTTTTCTGATGTAGATTTATGAAATTGACTGTAAAAAGGGATGCTACTTGACTCTCCTTTCTTTTTTATGACAGAGTATAAAGCATTGTCAGTATTTTAATATATTGAATATTATTAATGTTTAACTGGAGTGTATAACTTTTTTATTAGAACTTTTCCTTGAATAATTGCTTCAAATTAAATTTAAATTCTTTTTTAAATACGACAATGCTATGGACATTTCAATTTCTCAGAACATTGTTAAAAGGAAAGTTAAGAGCAGAGAGATATACTGGAGTTTTAGCATTCGCTGACATAGTGGAAGCATTACGGAAGAAACTTGGCTTTCAAAGGGTCAGTGTTAGCTTCTTCCTATGTTTTACATGGAGTAGATTCTTAAAAAAAAAAAGCACCAAGCAAATATAGAATAAATGAAATAAGCACACACCATATCGCCTGGTGGAGAGTTCCATTCATGAACGCCAGCAGTGTAGAGGCAACCTTCTTACGCCACGAGTCGTCTAAGGCAAGCTGCCTCTGGCCACCATGCTTCAGGCAGATGGAAAAGAAACAGTGTGCTGGAAGAGGAGCCTTGGCAAGTCCCCCGTGGCATGTCCAGAGCTACTCACGGGGCCCTCACCATGTGCTGTGCCGGAGTTTGCTGCCTGAAAAGCCCTTGCTGCAGCGTGTGCCCCGTGCCCAGCTCCTCGGCATCTCAGCTTGAACTGTCCATGACGGGGAGGTCCCGGTGTGTTTGCTTGGGCTGAGGGGCTGAAACCTGGGAAGCACCGCTTGCACAGGAGCTCCTTCATCAGCTGCCTCCACTCTGATCAAACCTCTCTTCTGCTCCTGGACAGTAGTTTTTCAACCTAGCTGGCCTCTGCCTAGCTCACAAGTACTAAGATAAGTGCATCAATTAGCTTAAACGAGTAAAGTGATTACCAGAATGACCGGATTTAGCATTAGTGACTTCTTGTAATCTCAACATTTTTCTCACTGTATCTGCTGGCTAGGATTTAGCTTTTCTTAACAGCCCAGCTACCTTGAAGTCAAAACATCACCTGATAATGACTTTTGCTTGTCGGATATGGACAAAATTTAAGTTATAGCTTAAACTAACTACACAATCAGTGGGGATGCCACCGCTCAAGTCAGACTTCATCTGCTGCTAAATCCAGCCCCTCCCTTACATTAACTGGAGCAGCTGGCATAGACCTAGTGTGGTTTCACAGCACACATCAATGCTGCTCGCTGCAGGGACATGCAGATTCCTGAACTACTTTTAAATAAAATATATGGGTAGGGGAAGCCATACTGCCGCATTATAACAGAGCTCCACATAGATTAATTTTACTCAAGACTGCTGATGCAAAACACAGCGCTACTGCAAGCAGTTTGCTTCCAGCACTCAGCCTCCCTCATTTACAGCTTGCCTTGGGTAGTTTTTATACCACACCAGAATATGGCCCCGGACACCAACGTTTACAGAGTACGGTCCCTCCGCTCTCATCTCGCCTCTGCATAATACGTGTCAAGGATTAAGCAGAAGTATTAATGGGTTGGAGCTCTGGCCCTGAGGGACAGGGATGGGGACTTGCTGCTTGGTGACTGGGGAGGGACCTTACCCCCCCTCCTCCCTCTGCTGAAACCAGCCCCAGGGGAGCCCAGAACCTCACAGGGGGAAAACATGGCTCTGAAAATGTGTACTTCTGAAATGTTGCGTGGTTGTTGGGGTTTTTTGTGGTTTGTTTTGTTTTAAATCGCAGAAAGCTGTTGGGGTTGCAGTGTGTCCCATCAATCAGCACACCACGCAGTGTCTATATTAAACATCCTACCAAGTCCCATCGGGAGCGTGAAATTTCTGATGACAGAAGATAAGAAAATATTCAGCAGATTTTGTTAAACAATTTGTATGTTAAGGGACTGAAAGGTCAGCGAGCAGAAATTCTGTTTTATCTTCCTTGCATATATATTGCTTAATGATTACATCAAAAATGTTACAAATACAGATGCAAGTGAAAAATATGACTATTCATAGGCAGAGATGGGAAAACAGAGGGTTTTGTTATACTGTTCATTTTAGTCTCTGCACAACAGATTCAGAGAATGGTTGTGCATTGCTACAGAACGGGAGAGCTGCTTTTCTGCCTCTTATGGGTATTTTTGATCTTTTGCCTTACCATACCTGCAAAGCTTGTGTAAAATTACTGGTAAAATACGTTTTTTATCAATTCTTGGCCATCTCCAGTGCAAAAATGCATGAAAAGCTAGTTCATCCTTCAACTGGCAATATTAGAGAAGTGTAAATTAGTTACATTTCCATCCTATTGACCGCTAAGGGATTGATCTTGTCTTCAAACACTTGCAGGGATGGGTGGTGCCTCAGTAGACCTGGTAAGACTAGTTGGATAATTAGTGCTGAAAAATCTGTAATTCACATTTCCTATTTCATGGAGTAGATGTATGCCAGCCTTTCTGGAAAACAAATTCATCAAAGGAAAGGGGAAAGACCAAATTCAGACCTTGTGTGTAGGGACTGTGCCTTGCCTCAGCTGAATTGAGTCAGAAGTTTTAGCAATGAAGCTTCCGTTATGTTGAATTTAAGAGTAGTTTTCATTTCAGCAAAAAGAAATGAAAAAGAATAAAGAATTTTTAATGCATAGGGCAGGCAACTGGTCACAAGGCATTTCTGAGCTTTTTGCTCAGATCTGTCATTGACTTCTTGATTATACCTCATGGGTCTGTTTTATTTTTTTTAGGAAAAAAAATGCAATAATCAGAATGTTAAGAAAACGGGGAGGTTTGATTCACTGCAGCATGATCTGTAGGGTCATGTTGCAGGCTGAGTTAGGAGACCTTCAGTGTATTTCAGTCCTTCTCTATATCCATTTTGCCATTTGTCTTTATTATGTCCTGGCTATAATTCTGTGGTCTTCAGGGCAAATGATCTATCTGGCTGTATGTGTACAGCGAAAGTAGCAGTGCAGGATCGAGACATCTGTGCTAGCTTTAAATAATATGTCTCACTAAAGAGGACATTCGTACAGGCAAAGTCACCAGGCTTCTCTGAGATGCATGAAGGTCCATGCTGATGTGGTGAAGACGCTTTTGATGCCTGAGCTAGCTCCAAGCCACGATGCAATATGCAGCATAGACTTATCCCCATATAGGAATTTTCTACAGGGATGGTACAAACAGAGCATCCACCTCATGCTGCAGGGGACACAGGAAAGGCTGCTTACTCTTTATTGATCCTTGTCACAAACCCCTCTTCTTGGTGAATTTGTGTGAATAGGGTCTGTAGGTACATACCTGTGTGCATACAGAAACAGTTACCGGAAAACAGCAAGAGGAAAAGTACACACGGAGAGATAGTGTGTGGAAGTCTCCCAAAAGCTGATAAGCTCTGGAGACTTGTGGTCCTGTTGAATCCAAGATAGCTGATAAACTCAGAACAGCATGAGTCTGCAGAGTGTGTCCAAGGCCATCAGCATGCAAGAGCATCAACACCGGGTTTTATAACTCAGATCATAGCCAAGGAGGTGGCGGCTGCTATATGCAGACACAGACCACAGGCTACAGGGTTTATATACGCCTGGGGAAGGAAAGGACTTCTGAACACCTTCCTAAAAACCACTGGTGCATTGGTATGGCCCTCCACTTCTCAGTAAACACCCAGGGTTGGCCTCCCCGCTGCTGCTCTAGCTGGGTAGAATGAAGGACTGAGGGGGATAATTGAATGGACGGTACCAATAGTTACCTGCTATTAATAGTCACAACTTGATTCTCTTATTAATAATAGTTTAATTCACAAAATGTGTTCCAATAAATATTGGCGGTAGTCTGTATCTCCCCCTGACTGGTTCCCCTATCTGCAAAATTTACCTCCTTCTGCCCCACAGTTGGAGACAAGGAGGCAATGCAAAGAAGATGCCATACTGTCCTTGTAGGGGAGGGGGGAGGAAGGGAGGATGCTCTGGGCGGGGGGAGGCAGGAGAGAGGAAGGCTTTTACAGGGGCAGGGAAGGAGAGGCCAGCAACATACCCCAGGTATCCTGGGCTAGCTGAGGTCACTCATGACATCTAGATACTGATAGAAATACAATACGTATATCAACAATAACGGTGGCATTAAATTACCGAGATCCTTAGACAGACTGTGCTACAGGCTGTTCTGCCTCTTTCATTCAGTAAAGTGGGTATAAGCGGGTAGTCATATACAGATTACTAAGTATTCCTGTCCACAGATGACTTTTTGCAGAGACTAACTCATTTTTGAATGTGGTTTAATTTCTGGAAACAGAACACCTCAGTCCACAGAGTTTTTCTCTCATTAATGGTGTCAATCGGCTCATGAATGGACAATAAAATGTTTGCCTTTATGTCCTCCAGCCCTGTTGCTAAGAGCTATATACAGTAACAAACTGTTCACATAAATTTTCACATTTTTCTTAGCTAAAACCTCAACAGGAAGAAAAAAAAAAATCTGCTGACATTGATAAAGAATTTGAAAAAGCTCCTATGGTTTTTGCCATTCCAGACTGCCAGTTTATAGTCTGGGAACATTATCGCAGCTTCATTTCCACAACAAAAAGGCCCCATTCTTTTCTTAAAGGTTTGACCGTTCATCCTGTCCTTGGTGTTTTGCATCAGAAATGCACTTGTGTTGTCAGCCTTTCTATTAGCACTCACTTATCGAGGGTGCCAAAGAAAAGTCTAGGAAAAGGACAAGTGTCTCACAGGTTACTATAGTTTCTTTTGTGCTCTGAAAATTTGCAGACTTCAGGCGTTTAAAAATGTAATTAACATTTGTGCATATGATAAATTTACAAATTGGGTGAACTTTTCACACTTGAACGTTAACAATTTCCATTGCCTGTTCTCCAGTAAATTTCAATCGCTGGTTATTTTTACTCCACGGATTTTTGCTGGGCTGTAATCCTTATGGGTCGTACTGGGCATTTTACAGACACAGAACAGGAAACAGCCATTTAAATTTTCAATGTAAATCCAGCAAAATAGAAGGTATTTTCCCCTCAAAGGTGAAAGAAAAGGATTTCAGTTATTGCAGGCTGGTAGGTGGGAGGCATCTTGCTAATATTACATTGAGTTCTTTTTTTCTTTCACTGTCATTTTATATAGTCATGTAGTTACAAGTTATGAAAATGTATGAATAATCCACTTACGCTACGTCAACTTGCTGTGTAAAACACAGTCCCATAAGCAAATCAAATATGATCCTGGACACATTTAAAGGTACAGCAAAATTAATGCAGTCGAGGATGGAGAGATCATACACCTAGAGATCTCACATAACAGAGTTCTTCCACCAAAGTTCCCCGATTAAATTCCAGAACAGACTAATCGTTAATGGAAATTATCATCTTATGGTTACCTGATGTCCTACAAGAAGTGAGTCCCATGGTTTTAGTGTCGTCTAGTTTAAAGCATACTGGTGTCTGTATCACAAAACTGTATATCACAACTCTGTATCACAAAACTAATCACAGTTGTGATACACAGTTGACAGCCTGGTTGGCCAACTCCGCAGCAAATCCAATAACTATTGCATTAGCCTCTGGTGGCAGCATTTGCAGGTCAGAGTGAGGTAAGACAATAATATCAGATCTGCGCTGTGCATATTCCACGGTAACAACCTGAACTTCATTCTCCAAGGCTGCCAGGATGACACCTACCAAAGGTGCCAGTTCACACCGTCCTTACAAATGCAGTTGAGGCTTTGTCTGCAGGAGGATATTACACCAACTTGAGCAATTATAATTAGAAAGAGACAGACTTAAGTCAGTACCACTGAATTTTGTTGACGGTCTCTTTAAAGATTGGTGCCCAAGACAAAAAAAAGATGCTGCAACATAGAATTTGAGAGTAAACACCTCAGCATTTTAATAACTGCAAAAGCCATTTTTGCTGGAATGCCATGAACATTATTGCTGCAAGATAAAATGAAGGACAATCCTATAAAACAGTACATAAAAAGACAAAGACATTACTTGTCACACTGCTTATTTCAGGGCTAAAATGCTGGCTACGTGTTCCTGTTGCACTACTTTAATGTTCCCAGCTGGCTTCTGCAGGGGAGTGCTTACTTTTTCTCACAAAGGAATGAGACTATTCCTTCATCCAACACGATTCATATAGGAAACACAGAAAAACTGTCTCCCTATTACCTTTTTGTTCCCCATCTCCCTGGGCTGGTGAGACAAAAGGATACTAATTGCAGATCACTGGCACTGATACGAGATTTTTGGAAAGCATTGTACATAAATCAATGTTGAATCAAAGGGATATAATAAGTTCAGTTGAGAAGCCTCACCCTGTTGCATATATCTGTAGTCCCTCTAGTATGTATGTGCTGGTGTTAGGTGTCAGCATCACGACAGCATTAAAGGCATTAATCTGCCTGGTAATGTCAGAGACAGGATGAAGAAACAGGACCCAGAATATTTACTCCTCCCCAAACGGCAAGGAGCCTGGAAAGAAAGGACAACAAAATGAAGACCCTGGGAGTCAAAAAAAGCAGGAGGGGTTGTAGGTAAATTCAGAGAGGTTCTTGGACGGATAGATTATCCAAGGCATTCAAAAGGATTACAGATTAAGACTCATGAAGCAGGTGAAATGATTCAGATCGGAGGAAGGCATGGTTAGAAAAGAGAAGGTGAAGATGAGTTTAGCAAATTTGTTTTAGATAACAGCAAAAGGATGCTTGGAAATGAGGGCAGAAATGGACAAGTATTTTAGTAATGAAGATAAATTGTCGTGAATAGGCTTGCTAATGTCACATGGAATACAATTATTTGATTTAATAAGTGTGTAGATGGAGAGGCAAAGAGAGAATGAGAAATCAAAGGTAAAAGTAAGGCTACAAGATAAGGAGGACAGTAAAATTCTGAACAAACAAGGAAGGGAGAAAAGAGCATCCTTGGGACAGCTACAAAAGTCTCGTCTGAAGAGAGTTTGAAATGGCAAGGTAACACCAAAGAAGGTATGTCAGAGGCAAAAACTCACAACAGGAGGAAAAAAAGTTGTAAGTAACAGAAACTGTTGGGGAGGATGAGTTAGTCAAAATAGAGACTATAAAGATAAAAGGAGGAGGACTGAGGGAGAAAATCTGAAGGGTGCCAACAGATAGTGGAGAGGGAGTGGGAGGATCTACCAGAGGAGGTGCTGAAGAGAACAGTGTTTGAGGTAAAAGTAGAAAGCAGAGAGCCCAGGCTCGCCAAAGGATAAGGTGGAAAGGAAGATGTGGAGAAGTGCCAGTGGTCCTGAAGACTGCATTAAGGGGGATCTGAATTGAAAGAAGCCCTCTGGTTTGGCTAGGAAAGAACATCGGTGAAGGGGGTCTCAGCAGATACTAAAACTAGATAATAGCTAGATAACAACGTTATTATGTACTTGCAGATGACACCTAACTTCCCTGCAACAGGACAAGATAAAGAAATTGTAAAAAGAGCTTCCTAAATACATTGTTCCCTCTTCCTTGTGTAGAAGAGTACCAAATAATAGATGACATGAGAATAAAAAATGTTTTTAAAAAAAGGCCACCTGCCATTGTATGCCTTAGCATAATTAAGCTCATTTAGTAGGGCAATGACTTCTCTCTTCTACAGGACCTCTTGCAGGCTGATCTTGGTAAAGATGTTAAACAAGCAATACATTTTTAAAAAGCGATCACCCTTCAAATCACGCAAACCAAAAGACTGAATTTTATCTGTTTTGAAAATGAATTTTTTATGCAACACAAAATGGGCAACACAGTAGTCAGCTTTCTATTTAAAAATGGCATGGTAGGAGGATGCTTTCAGGTTGGTTTTTTTTTCAAAGATCACTTATTCTTCATGGTTTAACTACAGAGACTGCCTAGCCTCATTAGGAAGCTGGGTTGGCAAAAACTTTGGAGAATCTATGCAAATCTATACATTAATACATCTGATGATTAATAGCGTGTGAATTTCTCACAACTCAGATCCACTTATATCTAATAAGAGGCAAGAACTCTGGTAAAACTTCTAGTCAGAAAGAGACCCAGAATCTCTTTCCAGAAAATGTTTGTTTTGTCCTGTTTGCACTAGTCTGTCCTAGGGAGAAATGCAGAAAGATATAATTTCCCTACTCTCGTCTCTCATGTGGATGTTGACAGAACTTCTAACTTGCTTTTGAAATCTTCATTCTGAGAAGAGTTAAAGGAAGTGTAAGAAGATGACAAAATCTGGCAGATGAGATTTGGCACAAAATGCTTGAAAACCAAAAGCATATATGACTGATGAAGAGACATGGGATCCTTAGATGCATCAGAAATGTAGAGAGAAGAAGATGCATTGCATAGAACAACTCACAAACCTGTAGTTTTTCCCATGATTCAGAAACCAGTCATCTCAGCTGAAAAATATCCTGGGCACCAGAAATCCAGGACAAAACCAGGCTGGATTTTAATGACTGGAATTCATTAATAATGGTTGGCTGTTTGGTAGAAAATCTGCTGTGGTCCAATTGCAAGTCCTTGTGAGTTTATTCTTGCATGGAAAAGCCAGCACAGTGTTTGACCACGCAGTCAATGGTGTGTGGTGGTGGCTCTTCAGGAGCTAAGAAACACATGGCTACAAGGCTGAAACATTTTCTTACTCAAAATATTACTAGGGCACCTGTGCTGATGGTGCATGGTAACTTGCAATTTTGAAACTTTCATTGTATTTGTTCTATGAATCATCACAGGATTTCACTCTTCAATTTTCTTATGCTGGCACCTTTGACTAGCAGCTAAGTCACATAACTACGTACATGATCATTTTATAAATGAGAAGAAATAAACCCAGGGAGAACAAAAGGAACTCAGGATTTGGGGATTTACATTTCATTTATTTTAAAACTGCTAGAATTCTATTTAAGACTAATTATACCCATTTAAAAAAAAATAGGATATACTTATTTTTAACAACATAATTTTTGTGGGATCTACAAATTTGTACTTCATGCTTGCAATTTCTTTCCTATTACTAACCCTTTCTTCAAACTGACCTGACCTGGCTGGGGTTAGGAGCCATCCCAGGGAGATTTCAGCCTGTAAGGTGGCATTGGAGCTCCCTTTCCTCCCCTGCCCCCTTCACCCGAGTACTGGAGACATTACCCTAGTGCAATTCTCCCCAGAGCCTCACTGAGGAGGGAGGAGAAGGAGAGGGTAGCCTGAGAGCCCCAGAGAGACAGACAGACAGACAGACAGACACTGCAATACCCCTAGAAGGCCTTGAGGACAGGAGGAAGGACTAGGCAGAGCAGAACAGGCTGGGCAAAAGACCAGGAGTGCAGATACCATACTGGCATCTAATGATCCTGATGCTGTTGCTTAGTGGATAAATTCAGAATCACTCGCCCACTGTACATTGTTTTGTTGCCCATCACAAGTGAAAAGCTTGTGTCAATTTTGTTATGCTAACAGAGGCCTCTAGCAGGAGGACAGCAAATGCCAGACAGATGCTTTCTGCAAGGATAGTTCAAATGGCTTTACACAAAACTCTTCTTCGGAGTTGGGACAGCTCAGTGGACCCAGCTGGCTAGTGGTGTGGCTTTTCTTCCCCCCATCCCTAGCTAGTACAGGAAACTATGCAGAAACACTATGTACTAGCCATGCTTGGGATCCGGAGGTTCATGAAGCTGAGGTTGATCACAGAGAATGGCTGCACTTCAGTATTGGCATTGCAGAGCTGGGACCAAGGTCATTTATTCCTGAGAAGAGACAGCGTAGAGCTAGAAGAGTGCATTGTGCACAGCACGGGTGCATGCACAGGATTTTATGCCAAGAGATGGGTGAGGTTTGCCAAGCTTTCAGCAGCAGGGCAAGTCGGCATGTGAAGATACCATGTGGATGAAGACAATCTCACTGTGATGCTGTACAGCCACCCACTGACCAAAGAAGTTTTAAAAACAACCTTGTCCTACTATGCAAGGATTTAAAGCATAAGCTCTGACATTAATCTCTAACATTATCATAATCTTCAATATTAAACAGTTGCCATTTTATTTCAACTCTACAGGGATTCCCTACAACTTCTTTCATCAGGAATGGCTAAAACATTCCTGAGACCCCTGGCACGAGTCTGGCATATGTAATGTATACTGGGCCTGCTTCTTTACTCCACTGTATCAGTTTTATTCCAGTGTAAAACTGATATAATAGAGAACCAAGCCTCCAGCTTCTGTGTTTGAATTGCCAGACCTTAGCTTTACTACAGAAGAAAATAAATCAGTGTATCTGTTACATATTTCTTGTCTTCCTTATCTCCAGAGGCAAAATCATTTTGGATAGGTGCCCTAAGGAGCAGAAAAGACCATATGTTTTCAGCTTTTGTGATATTTGTTGCTTCTTGGATCAGAAGATTACACAGTAATCTCAACAATAAAATAAACTCCGAACAATAATAAACCTCCAAGGTTTTAGCTGTGTGAAGAAAAGCCTCCTCAGTGAAGACTTTGAAAAGAAATAGGAGGTGATGGAGAGGTTAATTTGGATGTAATTTCATTCTTAAGGTGATTTGACTTGTGACTGGGAGCAGCACTACTGAAGAAAATGCATTGAACCTCTCTGATGGGACTGAACTCAATCACTAACAAAGGTCCTGTCAACAAGCCTACAGCAATGGTCCGCAATTCCCTGGAAGCATGGCCAGTGAGCAGGTGATGTGAGCATTGCACATGTGCAGTCTTCAGCAGCACAGCCCAGACGGGTACTAAAGGTTGCTCTGCCCTCTTCTCTCCCATCACCACTTCTCTTTGCCCAAAACAGGCCTTTAAAACTGCCTTCATGCCTCCCTCCAGCCCCAAACTTCACAGTTTTCTCCTGATTTCTAAAAGGATACGCAAGTATAGCCTTAGATACGAACTTGTTTCCCAAATCTAAGTTCTATGAAAAACAGGTAGATCCTTAGTGAAAACAGTATTTTTCCTCATTCGTGTTCATGCTGCAAAATAATAGCCTATTTTATACGCACACACAACTACAAGGGCCCCTCTCTCTCCCTCTGAACAAACATATGCTGATACTTGAATGGCTGTGGTTAAACTGATGAGTGAGCTAGAAGTACAAACTGCTGGCATGAAGAGGGTTTCGGAGCTGGGTATGCATTTCTCACAGCTGTTATGTTTTCCATAGCAGGCATGAAATTAACTCTTTGAAAAGACACTTCCTTTTTGAAATTGTTACTGGCTTTGAGAAAAATAACACATTTCAAGCTTTCTTTGCACATTGTAAGGAAACACAAACAGGTTACAAACAACATTCAAAAAATTCTCTGCCGATCACCTCTAGAAACCTGCAATTTTATGTTAAAAAGACTCTTGCATTTTCTCCCATTAAATCCCTTCTGTCTCATGTCTTCTCAGTGCTCTGTTTCTGCTGTATGTGAAAAGGTATCTTAGCAATATAATATCATGTCGGGGGCAAAATTCTTCTGTGATGTGACATACTACCACAGTACAGTTTTAGGAATCATCTGAGCTGGAGACAGATACTAGTTTATTTTCAATGATGATCTTAAAAGGTGTGTTACACTGTTCTAGGAAGACAAGAGGAAAAAAAAACTTAAGATACAAAAAAATGCCACAGGAAACAAACTGTAGAGATACACTTTTTCATAAAGGTATACTTAAAAAATATGTTAGAGGATCCAAAATATGGAAGTTCTCTTCTGTACTTACAGGTCTTTTCTGGTAGATGTTCAAATCAAAATCTAGCTGAAGAAAATAAAGCTGCTATAAGAAAAGTCCCTTTCTATATTGGACTGTCTTCCTCAGCTACAACATTTTGACTGCCTGTCATACAGATCTCTTCGTAAAATGAAGTCTGCACCCAGTGCTGTCAGTGGTAATGTCTCCCTAAACATTCCAAAGGGACCTTTACGTGGTCATCCATGGTGCATTTATCTTCACATTTGTTATCTAGAAGTTGGCCATCTAGTTCAAACCAGTTGTCCAGGGAACCTCTCCAGTCAGTGGAGGGAGACAAGTATCTTCACCAAGCAAAGATACACATCTCAAGATGTGTGTTTGGCACCAATAAGAGGAACTGCCCTCTGGATGTACCTGTGTCAGCCCACTAAATGTGAAGACAGCTAGCTTAGACAATCTCAACCTTTACATGACTGAACATAGGTGAGATAAAGTTCACCACAAATGTACTGTTGCACTGGGGCTGCTGTAAGGCTCAGATTCACTCCACCTTTGTTCAGGTACACTTGCAAGGTACCTACGGGAGGAGTCGTTTGCCTGAGGGACCTTCTATAGCGACTGGAGAACGAGAGGCACATCCTGAGAGTGAGCCATACCACAAGGCTGCACAGAAGAACATGAAAAAGGCACTCTTAAAGTCTGTTCAGGCCACCTAAGATCTGCTGAGAGACTACAGCAGGAGCCAAGCACGAGCCTGTTCCATTTCAGGCAACCTGGACAAGCGGTTAACATTATGTGGGATGAATCCCAACTTAAACCCCACTAAACTGTGGATTTCCACATGTACTACATAGCACTAACTGCAATGTCATACTTCGATAAATAACACCCAATAATAAGGCAAATCCATAGTTGTCTGAAATAGCAGCTCTTAGAGAGTTTTTTATAGCAGAGCAAACCAGATGTTAACTTTATGGATGTGATAAACTGTTTTAAAAATCGTAGTACAATAGGATTTCAGCTGTTAGCACAGATTCTGCTAAGTCATCTGTATATGTTCAAGGAGAGAATTCGTCCTTAATGACTACACTTCTGCTTATTTTTAAGTGGCAGCTTAAAAACATCAGCCAGCATGAAGTATTGGAGCCAAGTGGTCTCCTGCTATGTTTATTAATTTCAGTGCAGAGCCATTTTAGCTTTGTTTTTTGCCATTCAGATGTCTGTGCACCGTATTCCCCAGTATTTCTGCTTGCAGTGGTGTGGTGCATGGAGATATGCACAGAGCTTGTGTGTCAGACAAAAGCTGCTGAAGTGTTTCTGGCCCAAAGCTTGTCCTGGAAAGTATCAAAGTCAAGTATCCAAACGAAGTATCCAAACTAGCACACCAGGAGTCTGGCTAACCCCATAACTTCAGGTTGTTACAGTTTAGCATTCTTGTCCACCTCACAAACTCTGCTCACCTGTAACACCACTCTCAGGGGTAAGCAGACTCAGCTGAATGCAGAAATACCTTTCTTTCACCAATCTCCCCTAGTCCAAGTCCTACTCTGAAGCGCAGCTCCTTGGTTATTTCTGCTATTGCTAGTTTAACTGCTATTATCTCAGTCCTGTTGGATCATGGCACAGTGAAGTCAACGCTGCTGCTAAACTAGGCTGGCCTCCACTGTGCAAAGACCCAAGGCCAGATTAGTCCAGTCCTTCAGTTTAACTCTACAAACCTCATTAGTTAAAATTAGATATCCCCCCTCCTTCTCCTTCTCCTTTTCCTTCTCCTTCTCCTTCTTCTCCTTCTTTCTCCTTCCCTTTCTCCTCCTCCTTCTCCTCCTCCTCCTCCTTCCCCTTCTCCTTTGACTGCATCTCCTTACCAAACTGTCCATACAGTCATGCAGGAGATGCTCACTACAAGCCACCTCCTGTTCATTCGTTCCCTTTCATCACTAAGGTAAAAACAGGATTCTACTGACATCTGAGGAAAACATAAGCAAATACATAAAGAGAAATTATGAATATCAAGTAGTGTAATTCATACAAATGCATCAGACTAAAAGCTACTTTTCTCCCTATACATGGAACAGAGACTTCTATGCTTCTAAATAATATTTTTACAATGTTTACATTTCATCTAAATCGACTTTGGGGCTCTCCCTGGGTCACTGTGGACATTTTCCCATCACCAGTGATTTTCAAGTGTTTTCCTATAGTCTGATTTTTTCTGTGCTAAGGTAACAATATGAAGGTAAACTTACCTTACTTTGAAGGAACATTAAAACCAGATTTATAACAGCATGTGGTGTTTAACTGCTGGGAGTTGAGGACATTATATACAAGAAGTTTACTGGAAAGCTCAGAGCTAAGGGATTTCTGCAGATTAGTTACGACACCTCGGGGAATATTTAGATTTTGAATCAGAACTCAGGTGGGTTTCAGTGACATCAATTTTATCCCGAAAGGAATATTATCACACTACAGGCAAATAGTACTGGTTTGTTCCTATATTAGAAAAACTTCATTTTTATAAAAAATAATGTGCTGACTAGGTGAACTTCTCTGCTGTGATGAAAGATTCTATAAGGTTTATGCAAAACCTTATTCTGAGGATACATAAAGACCTCAGAATAGGATGTGAGGGGGTGTGTATACATATATGGCTTTCATCCTCAAAACACCATACTGATAAAGGCAAGAAAAAAACTGGGATTGTTGTGCCCTAGTTAGCCTGTTAAATGTTCACACTAATAGATATAGTTACTAACTGAAAAAACAGCTCTTGATGTTGAGATTGTTACATATCGGACTCAGAGATAAGCAGGATTTGTTAGAGCGAAACTAGAACATAGGTAGGTAAGTAGGTAGGTGATTATATACTAGTATTGTTGCCAAATTTCAACCAAAGGCAATTCATCTCTTTCCTGGAATAGAGGGAGCCATGAGATAGGAAAACTCGTTATTTATTCCATGTTAAACAATTTAGATGGATTTAGCAGCTTTAGTTTTCCAATGCTTGAAGCAGGAATTTGGAGCCTGGCATAATACAAGCATGGTCCTACTGATCTGTGTCTGGCTTTCTCTGTGAAATGCTGCCTACAGCAGAGCAAGCTATTAGCCTGAATTTGAAAGGAAATGAGGCTTATTCAATTAAGGTCTCTGTCAATCCTTCCCTAATAACTTTTGAACCAGATGGCCAGTTTAAAAAAAAAAAAAAAAGACAAGGGGACTGAAGTCTCTGCAGTGTGAAGTTCCTAAAAGCTTTCAGAAAAGAAGCAAATACAAAAAGAAGGAAGAATTAAATATTGCATACCCAGTGGAGAAGACAAGTGAGCTCAAGTTACCTGTTGTGTTTGGCCTGCCAGGCAGCCCCTCAGCAGCAGTACAGCCAGGGAATTAGCATCCCGGCAGCCCAGGATCAGCCACAGTACACGCTTTCTCTTGCCTTGCCCATGGGAGGAAACTGAGAACAAAGCGGGGGAAAAAAGGCCTAAGGGAAACAAGGGGGGAATATTTTAAGAAACGGCAAAGTGCTAGGGGCCATGAGGGAGGCCAGTGCTCTCCCAGGTGAGGGTAGAGGGAATATGTAGTAACAGAGACACAAATTGATAGGAAATGAGATTTAAGTAGTTCTGCAGCTCATGTGGCTTCCTGCTTATTAAATATAATCATCATGGTATCATACATAAGCATTTTCACTGAACTGAGCTTTTGCAAAAAGATCACAAAAAATTGTGATATGTATATACATATACATATATACATGTATGCATTTAGATCTGATTAACCCTGCTTTATCTGAACGTCTGGTACACAAAGACATTTCTGGTGGAAACAAGAAGGGCACTTTAGGCAAAGGGAAGAACAACAGTAAAAAGTGAAAATTCTCCTTTTCTTTCCTAACAGTGAGATGAAATTTGGGCTTGCAGTATTTAGATTTGAAATTACTACTTGCAGCTTTTTTGATATAACTGTTACAGTGAGCATGAAAGCTCTTCCAGCAAATTAAAACTAATTCTAAAATACCTACAGTATCACCAGAGTCAAGAATTCCTTTATCTTTTGCATCACCTCAATAGAAGGTGAGCTTGAAAAATGTTCCGCAATGTAACAGATGAGTTTGCAGACCTAAAAAGAAGGGAGACCAGTATGGCAATGCCAATTTTTTTTACTGCATCCTTTATTATTGTGCACTATATCTTAATTTCTCCTACTGCTTTCATGTTGCTGCTATTTCTATTAGACAATGTATGTTCTATAGCAAAATGTGTTATCATAGTATCACAGTGTTGTGGTTTAACCCCAGTCAGCAACTAAGCACCACGCAGCCACTTCCCCCTCCCTCCTCCCAGTGGGATGGGGAGGAGGATCGGAAAAAAAAGGTAAAACTCATGGGTTGAGATAAGAACAGTTTAATAACTAAAGTAAAATAAAATACACTACAAAATAATAATAATAATAATAATTGTAATGAAAAGGAATATAACAACAAAAAAAGAAAATACACCCAAGAAAAGACAAGTGATGCACAATGCAATTGCTCACCACCCGCTGACCGACGCCCGAACAGCGATCCACACCTCCCGGCCAACTCCCCCCTGTTTCATATACTGGGCATGACGTTCCATGGTATGGAATACCCCTTTGGCTGATTCGGGTCAGCTGCCCCGGCTCTGCTCCCTCCCAGCTTCTTGCACACCTGCTTGCTGGCAGAGCATGGGAAACTGAAAAGTCCTTGGCTTAGGATAAGTGCTACTTAGCAACAACTAAAACATCAGAGTGTTATCAACATCATTCTCACACTAAATCCAAAACACAGCACTGCACCAGCTACTAAGAAGAAAATTAACTCTATCCCAGCCAAACTCAGGACACACAGAATAAAACACTGACCAGTAATGGATGTCAGTAGAAAATGCTGGAATCCCTGTAGTGAAGAATTATGGGGCAGACAATTTGGGGACAACCTGCATATAGGAGAAAATGTTCCCTTGTTTTCATAACACAGTGCTAATGGCTTTATGCAATGACATACAGGGTTTATACTACTGGGGAAAATTCTGTCCAAATGTGGGGATATTATATACATAAATATCAAGTTTTTTACATACCTTACTTAGCCCTTGACCTGAGTCTGACCATGAGTGCCATGGGTCAGTCTTGCATTAGATGCTTCATGTTTTCTTTTATTAATTTTATAAATATTGCCTTCTAATTGCATTGGAGGTTCCACTGTAAGCTTTTGCTAGTGGCTAAACTTTGCAGCCTATTACAAACTAGGGGCAGGCTATGTTCTCATCTCCTTCTCAATCTTGCCCATTTATTGACCGTCTTTAAGGCTAGAAGGCCTAGTCCACTAACTTAGACTAGGATAACTTAAGCAAGATAAACCCCACTGGACGCTTCAAATCCCAAAGATGTAAATAAGACTTTTCCCATGGATCTTTCCGGATAGCAGCTGGAGGCATTAAAAACCTTACTGTTTCCTGGCACCCTGGGTCTCCGGTAGGCTAATGGTGTGTATGCTCCTCTTTTATCACTTGTCTTACAGTATGCCTTGCCTAACTCCCACTCAGACCCAGCCCCTCCTGTCTTTTGATCTCAGTTTGATTGCTTTGCTCCTTTGCTGACTAGATTCTCACAGCTTACGGGGAGCTGTGATTGAGAAAGTCATTCAGATCTAGGCCCATCACAGTGTAATTTAGGAACAAATACAATCATCCGCACCACAGTATATGAGTTTAGAAAAGGTTACAACTCAGAAAAATTGCTAATGCTTTTTTTGTACTGAAAAGATAACAAAATAGCTTAAACACATTTTAGCTATCTGTATTTGAAATAGAAATGCTCTTGAATAGTGATTATCTGTAAAGATTCAGGAAATAAAATCACAGGTTTTAGGAATGTCGAATAGGAAACAATCTGCCAATCATGTTATATTACCCCTTCACAAACTAACCAAGCTTTATATTAAAAACAGTTGAGGAGTTCTTTTGACCCTTTGTCCTGGTTTCAGCTGGGACAGAGTTAACTCTCTTCTTCGTAGCTGGTACAGTGCTGTGTTTTGGATTTAGTGTGAGAACAGTGTTGATAACACGCTGATGTTTTAGTTGTTGCTAAGTAGCGCTTGTCTTAAGCCAAGGACTTTTCAGTTTCCCATGCTCTGCCAGCAAGCAGGTGTGCAAGAAGCTGGGAGGGAGCAGAGCCGGGGCAGCTGACCCGAACTAGCCAAAGGGGTATTCCATACCATGGAACGTCATGCCCAGTATAGAAACAGGGGGGAGTTGGCCAGGAGGGGCGGATTGTGGCTCTGTCATCGGTCAGTGGGTGGTGAGCAATTGCATTGTGCATCACTTGTCTTTTCTTGGGTGTTATTTCTTTTTTTTGTTGTTATATTCCTTTTCATTACTATTATTATTATATTATTAGTAGTAGTATTATATTTTATTTTACTTCAGTTATTAGAATGTTCTTATCTCAACCCATGAGTTTTACCTTTTTTTTCTGATCCTCCTCCCCATCCCACTGGGAGGGGTGAGGGGGAAGCGGCTGCCTGGTGCTTAGCTGCTGGCTGGGGTTAAACCACGACACCTTTGCATTTCCTATCCTAGAGTTGTAGTTTTCTGATGTTTGGAAATTTTAATTTCTAACCTCAGTTTTCCTGTGAAAAGGTTATATATGTTTGTCTTTGAGTCATTACTGCCAGTTGGCTGAACTGAATCTTCACCTTCTCTGGCATTTACCTCTCTTGCAAGAAAAACCCCCATCATATCCCTCTGTGCTTTTGTTTCGTTAACTTAGATACACCAATCCCTTTTATTCTCTTGACATAAACAGGTTCCCTGTTCTCCCTATTCTCTGAGTACTCCCATCTCCCAGTACTGCAAGTCAAGTCTGTGTTTCTAGGAATGGAAAACTGTAAAGACGATATTTATACCAATAAAAAATTATGTAGTACCACGGCAGGAGGGCACAAGTACAGAATCATCCATACTATCAAAATGCTAGCCTGTTCCCTGGCACAACTTTAGTCCACACCATTCATCATCCCTCTGGACAACACACAGTTTGGGGGACAGAGCAAATCATGGCCATTCCCAGTAGATGCTTTGAGATGAATCCTGGACTTCTCTTTTAGGCGTGGCAGTTGGGAAGGGGGAATGCAATTCAAGCTTATGAGCCATTTATTTACTAATATAGAAATAGCCACAGAATTTCAGACATTAATGAGACTTAATTTACATGCTGTCAGTACCTCCACTGGAGATACTTTGATACAGTTGATGATTGCATTTTCTGTTTTCATAGACACATTACATGGATGACATCACATCAACCCACCTTTTGCAGTCGAGGCCCTTAGAAGCTGCTTTTGTTTACACTGCCATTTAATTATAGCTGAACTAATTTCTGATGACTCATTTCAAAGTATTTTTCAATGACCACCTTTTCAATAACATCACATCACAAAGCAATCTAATATAGTACCATTTCTGATTGGTTCTGTGGCTATTTGGTGCATGTTCTTGTCAGATACCAGGCTCAGAAATATCTAAATTTTATCATTTGTTCTCCAATCTATACCAGAATGACAGACTAACATGTAAGTGAATTGCATCTATGTCTAAATTGAAACCTGAGGGGAGATCTCTGGTAAACTTCATTCACTCCCTTCAGGAAACTTCCTTTCTTTTTTTAACAATCAATCATCAAAAGGGATAGTAAAACTAATTTTTTTCTCTTTGTATCCCTTTTTATAGGGGATATTCATTTATAGGCTCTAGCATTTAGCAATCTGTTCCACTCCAAACTGCCTTTAACATTTTTTCTGAAGATGCGATTTCTAGTTACTTATTTCTGAACGTTTTATGCTTTACAAAGATGATTGTTATTCACTGTGTCGCTGTTGTTCCTATAACATCTAGTTTCATATCCTGCATTGGTTGTTCTAATTTCTTTCCTTTCTTTTGTGTAAACCCCTTATAATTACCGTATAGATACTTCAATTGTTTTTTACTGTTTATATCCAATTTCTCAGACAGATGAGACAGTCCTTTTTATATCTCTTTTTCATTAATATAAATACTTTCTTCTAGCTAGCAATGTTTTCCTACTCTTTAACCTATTTTTTTTGTGTACTTTTTAATCAAATTTTGTTTCCTTTGTGCTAAAACCAGATATCTTTTCCACTCATAATTCCTCTCACTTCTTCACTCACATAACAGACTCCCAAGACACCAGTATCCCTGGCGCTCAGTACTGTTATCATAAATGTTTTCTAGGAAATGGATATCCTAAAATCTTTTTTTCACAGAGACGATCCTTGGCGGCATTATATTATCATGACTACGTCACAGAATTACAAGGAGCTGCTGCAGATCATCAAGTCCAGCCTTGCTGCTCAAGGCAGGGCCAGCTTCAGAGATAGATCATGGGGTGTGGAAGCAGCAGCAGGGAGGATCAAAGGCAGGAGGAGAGCAGTAGGAATGACCTCGTATTGAAGGCACCTAGAGATTAGCGGTTCATCACGATCCTAGCACACAGATAACAGCTTCTCAGGACACCCAGATCAGAGACAAAGAACAGTGAATAAATGCTGACAATTCATGGAGGTGGGATAGGATGGAGAAAGTCATCACTGAGATGCCCTAAAGGGTACAAAGAGGCGCGTCAAAAATCAGCACATAGCTCCCAACCTAAGAAGAGACCAGGAGACAAGATGAGGTCTCAATAGCTGGTGTCCTTGTCTTTCAACAGGACTCCTGGACAGACCACCTGGATTCAAGCATCCTGACGCCTGCATGCTGGACAGACTGACTACCTGGGTATACGTGTCCTGGTGCTTGTCTGCAGGGCTGTGAGAGAGCATGAGTGAAATCAGTACTGTTTTAAAAGTAAATCACCTTCCAGTCCCATTTCCAGGGGGCAGCAAGAGCGTGGTTGCTCCATGAGGCGAGACGAGCCGGGAGCTGAGGGTGACCACACACAGGCAGAGGCAGTGCCCTCACTGACCGGGCACCCTCCCACCACCCCTGAGCAAGGTGAGCAGGGCTGGGTCGACAGGAACAGGGTCTGGTGACAGCCCAGTGACCATCAGATGAATGCAAAGTGATGGGTCAGGTCCAAGATCAGCCCAGAAGTCCCATTAGCAAGTCAGCAAGGGACAGGGCTGGGCAAAGACTTACCCACAGCATAGCTCAGGCAGGACTGAGCAGAAATGGGACTCCAGGGCCCCTGGGAAGAGGGCGGGGGTCCCAAGTGAGGCTCATCAGGGCAATTAAGGCTTATTGGCCACTCAGGGCCCTGACATCCATACAGGATCCATACAGGATCTTTCACATGGGCTTGTTAACAACGTTGCAACATTACTTCCTACTCATCCAGCTTATTTTTAAAAATCTCCAAGGCGAAAGATTCACAGACCCTTGGGCAACCTGTTCCAGAGCTAAATCATGATCATGGTAAAGCTTTTATTCTTATGTTTAAATCAAAATTCCCCTCACTGCAGCCTGCAGCTGCTGCTTCTTGTTCTTTCACTATGTCAGCCCTGTCTTTTCTAAAGCCCCCTTTAAATAGTGGAAGACTGCTCTTAGAGCCCACCGGAGCCTTCTCTTCTCTTCTGTAGGCTAAAGTCCACTTTGCTTTGCCTATTCTCATATGCCATATACTCCCAACTCCCTCACCAAATTGCTTAGTAGTCCTCTGCAGTCTGCTGACAACTCCCTTGTATGGGGCAGGGCCCAGCGTTTATAAAGTGTTTGAGATGTGACCTCACCAGTGTTAAGCAGAGGGTAAATGGAGAAGGTAAACGAAGGCTAAATGAGTAGAGGGCAAATGGAAAGAGATGCTCCATTTCCTAAGCATCTCTCCCTAGCTTGCCATAATCATCCCTGATCTGTTCCGGGTCGTGTCATTTGCCCACAGAAGAGTGACAACCAGAGGACACTCTTCTGGTTCATCAGTCTACAAATGTACATCAAACTACATCTTGGTCACTCTTCAAGACCGCCATAACAGCCAATACGTCTACAGCTTGCTTATGACCTTGGTATATGAAAATCTCTAACATCTTCCACTTACATGCTTCCAGGCACCTTCAGCTTAGTCTATATGTAGCTGTAACTTACTTATAACATTTATTGATCATCTATTAATTTCACATGAAGTATTTATAAATGTGCCCTTCATATAAAGTATGATTCATTCATCTACAGAAATTTATTGTTTGGGGGGATATATTATATAAAACATCTTTATTATTAACAGAATGAAATTACAGTATCCTGTAAAAATCATTCATGATTATAAAGACAGAGAGACTATGCTGACATGTTTAATAGTACTAGAAATTGGATAGTATAGCTATTATACTGTATATATAATATATAGTTTTTTATGGCTGAACAGCATTTGGCTTCGTTCTTTATTTAACAGCTATTTTGATCCACCATGTTGCTCTAACTTCTATCATAATTCTGTATAAATCATGTAGCCCACTTAAATGGTTTAATTAATTGTTCTACTTGATCAAAGAAACAAATATAGCCATACCTATATATAACAGTAAAATATCCAGGAGAAAATTTCAACAGATGATAGATAGTCCCAGACACTTTGTACTGAAAAGTATTTAAATGACCACTTTGAAGTGTAAAGCAACTGCAAACAAGAATTGTGAAATGTAAGAACTCACAAAGGAAAAGTGCATAGCTAAAGAAAAGCCTCATTCAGTGAGAAAACTGCCTTTTCATTCCTAAAAGATTTTAAGACCTGATACTTACCTGATATGAAACACTGTATTTCTACTAACTTCCAGTACTTGATTTAATGGCAGGCTGATTTATGCCACTGGGCAACCTTGCTCAACATCCATTAATGTTACATAGTTTGACTCAGAATCTCTTCCACATTTTTTCCCAAGATTTCAGCCTTGCCCACAAGGTTACCTTGCAGTAAGAATATTCATTATAGTCATGTCACACTAATGGGGATGCTTCATCCATGTTCAATGAGCTGACTTTTACTTTACCATGACGCATTTTTTCTGTACAGAGAATGGAATTTATTTTGAGTGACATGCTCAGCTTGGGGCAGAGGTATGCTGCTCTCTTCACTCCCCTTTCAAACACCATGCTTTGGGGGACAGCTTCTCTGAAGGCTTGGAGGACACTTAACAGAAGCCAGTTAGGTTGGAAGTCAATGTAATTCTGAGTACGGAATAAAATTTTTAATTTTTATTTTTTAATTTTTTAAAATTTTTAAATCAAATTTTTAATCAAAATTTTTAAAGTGTCAGGATTTGTTTCCAGACATCACTTATATAATTGTATCAAAGTATAATCCTGATATAATTTTCCATACTCTTTCAAAAGAGTCTTCTGTGCTGCAACAACAGTGTTTGGGAGTGTCATGGTTTAACCTCAGCCAGCAACTAAGCACCACGCAGCTGCTTCCCCCTCACCCCTCCCAGTGGGATGGGGAGGAGGAAAGGAAAAAAAGTAAAACTTGTGGGTTGAGATAAGAACAGTTTAATAACAAAAGTAAAAATAAAATACATTACTAAGAATAATAATAATTGTAATGAAAAGGAATACAACAACAAAAAAAAGAAATAACACCCAAGAAAAGACAAGTGATGCACAATGCAATTGCTCACCACCCGCTGACCGATGACAGAGCCACAACCCGCCCCTCCTGGCCAACTCCCCCCTGTTTCTATACTGGGCATGACGTTCCATGGTATGGAATACCCCTTTGGCTAGTTCGGGTCAGCTGCCCCGGCTCTGCTCCCTCCCAGCTTCTTGCACACCTGCTTGCTGGCAAGAGCATGGGAAACTGAAAAGTCCTTGGCTTAAGACAAGCGCTACTTAGCAACAACTAAAACATCAGCGTGTTATCAACACTGTTCTCACACTAAATCCAAAACACAGCACTGTACCAGCTACGAAGAAGAGAGTTAACTCTGTCCCAGCTGAAACCAGGACAGGGAGCAAGGTACAACTTGTAGCTTCTGTCTTTGAGATGTCACCACTGGATGACTGCACCTGTGAGGGCCAGACACAGCCGCCGACGGTGGTTTTCAAAACCGCAGCTGCATATTGCCACTGCAGCGTCAGAGACGGATAACAACAGTGGGAACGGCTGTTGGAGCAGCTTCATTCTGTGCAAAACTGTTTCCAGACTTCTGAAAAACACTGATAGGTACATTCGGTACAGTTAGCCCCGTAGCTGTCATGTAACCAGAAGGAAGACGGGTACTTTCCCGGTGATGGGTGCAGAGCCTGCCTCAGAAGCCCGGTGGCCTAAGAGCTTCTTTGTCTCTGCTGAAATGTGGTTATTTTCCCCTGAAAGCTCAGCACTCTGCATTGCTACTGGGAAGTTATGAGGTAGAGACAGCATGAAATCTTGTGATGAAGACATTATTTAATAGATAGCCACAGGTTTTAGGGCTTACCAGGAGACTACTAATAGTTTTGCTGTGTGGCAAAACTCGTAGGAAAGCCTACAAGTATACACTTACCAAAGAATCAGATTTGTCTTCTTCGACAATTTTAACTCAAAAGACTTATGCCTACCAACACAGCACAACTATGCTTTGAGTAGATAAGTAAAACAATAGTTTTGATGTAAATACAACTTTTATGTCAACACATGGAAAATAATGATGATATTAATTGACATCACAGGAGCCTGAGAAGTCGGATAAAAGGGAGGGAGGTAAAATCAAATTGCGTAACAACTGGACCAACAATATACACTTAACACTCTCGTTATGAATTCTGAAATTTTCTAATCCATCTAATTACTACAGTGCGCCAAAATCTAGTTAATTTGTATTTTATCTTCCAGAGATGTACTAGCCTCAGAGCCACACTTAAAGAAAGTTTCATGATTCCTCAATGATTTTAATTATGTACTCTTTTTAAAAAGTTCTCTATTAGAGAAATTTATGGTGGGTTATAATGGGTAAGAAATGGTGAAACTCCTTGCGCATTGCATTTTGGGAATGCTTTCAGACATTATCAATAACAGATAATTTTCATATACAGCACCATTATACACCTTTCTGGTTCTATGAATCAGACAAAATTATCCTAACAGCATTTTAGTATTGAACTACTCCCAGGGCAAGTATTACATGAGTATCACCATGCTGACAGAGATCTCATGTATCCTTTCATTTCTACAAAGTTTACATCAATGTAAGACTGTTCTCAATTGAAACGCTGTAGAGCATCAGCACTCAACATATGTATGAAGTTGGTGGATTTGACTGAAAATCCATTTAAAAATCAATGTTTCTTTTGTATTTCTGATGCTTGCCTTCAGCCTCTCCCTCCCCTGCAGAGCTGTCCCTGTGCTCTTTTCCCTGGACCATCTACTACCAGCCAGTTTCCTCATCAACTTTAGAAGTTAAAAATGACCACAAATTGCGGCTAGCAGGTTGGGACGAGAAAGGCAGAAATGTGTGGGAAGTGTAACAGAATACAGGAGAGAAGAAAGACTGCAACTGAGCAGCAAGTTGAAACCTTCAGGCCCAAGAAAGCATTACGGGTGTTTATTAGTTAAATCTGAAACCTATTAAGCTCCAGTATGCAAGAAAAACTTCATCTAATAAGCTGCAATTTAAAAAAAAAAGCCTTTCCAGAAAATTAATATTACAAATGGCTAAATGCATATTTCTGTTTACTGGAAACAAAATGTGTTAGGAAGAGAAAGGGAAGATGCTTTCAAAGTTTTCTTCTTGAATAACAACAAACTTAAATCTTTTAAAAATTGTACAGCAGCAGAAGTGGGCTGATACATAATTGAGTCAAAAAGGCCAGTACAAGAATGCTGAGTCTATAAATAATTTTAAATTCCTATACCATTTCTCCTGAGCTGGGAAAAAAATCCTTTTCATTCTAAGAAACAAAACTACAGAGACCTTGAAAACCTCAATACAAACAAGTTTATTTGTACTGATTATGTGGTGCATGATTTGCCGTGTCAGATTCTAACAACGTTCCACCTATCCAGTATTAGCAAACGTCGAGAGCTGAATTTCCATTGCAATTTCAGAAATCTAAACTTTTTTTTTGCATCAGTTATATCTCTTTGTGTTCCTCAAATGAAATAAAGTGGCAGAAAACATTTTTGACTTGCCATCTAAAGAATTCCCAGCAAATATAAAACCTTTCTGCCTGGAGCTACTGGCAAAAGGATGTATTGTGAACAAAAAGCCGAAGGGCCAAGAATGCAATGTTTTCAGTTATTCGCATCTTTCCTGTACTTCACATGGGATCTGAGCCAGGTGGCCCATACTGAAAATAGGAAGTCTAAAGTACCAGCTAGAGTGCAAATGTTTGTCTTCTAATGTTCAGAGCAGAGTACCACGCTGATTTTGTGGTGGCAGCTGAACACCAGTTTCAGAAACTATTACACCTATGGATCACCTAAAGGCAGTTGTGGCTTACAGTTGAAAACTTCTGTCCATGTGCACTTGGAGCAGGAGGTCACTTTCTAGCACGTCCCGCTCTTCTATACAGCTGCAGCAGAGCTGACTTGATGTAAACAGAGGCTGAAATTGTTCCTCAGAGAAGGTCCAACACTGGACAAGCTTTGGATTATCTGCCTTGAAATGTTGATGTTTTTAGAGTACACAGGCTCTAATCAAATTACAAATGATGGTATTTTGTCTTCTGCTTCACATGATAGAAGCACGACTGTGACTGTCCTGAATTTCTCCTTTGATGGCTCAAAAAAGCAATTTATCTGGCAACCATGTTGCTAGTACTTTGAAGTGACTGAGCACAATAGCTTAGATTGGAAGGAACTGGAAGATGGGTGTGTGACTTGAGAGAGGATCTGGATCTCAAATTTCAAGGGAAAATGTTTATCAGGGAAAAACGACTCCTTCAGTTATTCAAAAGGAATTACAACATGTTGTCCTTTCTCCTAAGAGAGAGTTATTTGTATATATGAACTAAGTTGTTCTGCACTTGAAAATCGTGGTTGTATTGCCTGATAGATACACTTGACCAAAGCTGAAAATGAAAATAGGCTTTTTGCCTCAGTTTCTTTCTAAATGTCACTGCATAATGTGATCTGCTATATGCTAGCAAGAGTGTACATAATAGTCACAAACTTGCTTTTTTAAGTACCATCTGGAATGCATGCATCTGAGCAGAGCCAGAGGAGAAATTCAGCAAAGTACCGAGTGCTGCATACAAATCAAACAGTGTGCTGCTTTTCTTGTGGCAGTTCTTTAGAAAAAAAAAAAAAATTGGGGGCAGGAAGATGAGTTACGCTGCCTGTCTCAGGCCAGGACATTCAGGGCACTTTCCAATCTGAGTGAAAAAAAAATGTAAACAAACATTAGCAATGGAGAATATTTTTTTTTTAAAGAACTGATCTTCATGAGAACCAAAGTGCAAAAGGCTACCGTTGAAAAATACCTGACTTAATCATAAACATTTGAAGGAGTCATGCAATAATTTAATATACGATTAATGAGAGCTCATTTATGTTCTTTAAAACTGATAGGTCAGTGGATGGAACTCAATGGACATGAGTTCCAATACACTGTATTTTGGTCTTCCTTGTTTACTGTACTATCATTGTTTTAATTTTTAGCAGAATATCTGAAAATTATGCTGAAGTTTAAACATCAATTTGCTCATGAAGTGCATTCACCTCCACAGTAAAAATGAAATATTTTTATATCGGGCAATTAACCTTAGTTTTGGACCATGTAAATGAACTGTCTTGATTTTAATTTTGACGGAAGGTAGCATTCTTGTTAGATGAAGCAGAAAAGTATCAAACTAAAAGACTTTGGAAAAAATAAGCCATATTAAATTAGACTGGCATCATTTTAGAATACATTCAGGAATAAATTAGAGGACAAGATTACAGACTGATCTTCACAGTAGTCACATACTGCCATGAGAAACAGATGTGATAACAATTCAAATCCTTTAGATTTAAACTGAGCCAAATTTAGACTATAAACTCTCTGGGATTTGCATATACTTGCTTCTTTGAAGTATGTACTTTTAAAGCTCTATAATAACTAAGTATGGAAAGACTGGAAACTAAAGTTTGGAAGAATTTCAAACTCTGACTACAGAGAGTCATCCGGAAAGGACTGGACCTATGTACTAGCTCTATGCTTTTAATTAGATGGTAGGTATTACCAAAAACTTAACTTTAAGCATCCTAGTTTTGGTTTCAAAAAGGATGTCTTTTATAGACAGAATTGCTTGCTCAAACGGTATAGAGCATGACAAAAAAACCATAATCTGAGACCCATTTTTTATTAGTTTATTCAAAAAATGGGCATTGATTAAGGAAAGGGTAGCGACAATTAAAAAAAAATTATCATAATTCTCTCCCATCGTTAATTTCTGCTATCAGTCAAGGGCAAGCTGATGTAGGGCTTCTAGACAGGCAACCAGCACACACTGGCCAATACTAGCTAGAAAAGCAATTTTGGCCAAAAGCCACTAATACTCAGTGTCTGCCGAGACAGAGAAAGAAGGATTTCTTATTAAGATGCATGCAACTGAGATAAGTACTCAGCAGGGCAAGAGCCAAAGCAAGGTTATGCTATAGACTTTTCAGTAATAATGTGGGTCGGGGTACAAAGAGTTTAGATTTCCGTCTCATACAGTTGTACTTTACTGGTGTGACCTTTTTTCCCCCCCTGTGAGTGGTTGTTTTCCTATAGCAGCAAACGATGCATCTTTGCTGGTCCACACTTTTGGTGGATTTGATGCAATCCAGTGTATCAGCACTGTTACACTAATTTAAGTTTCTAATCAATGGTCCAACGGCCTATAGCCTAGACACTCCCTGGTTCAATGCCTGGACCACTAACCCATTTTGTATGGGGATAGACGAGGGAATAAATAGTGGTGATACAGCAGATGTTTTCTTGCAGAAAAAAAACCGTGAAACATTACTATACCTAGCAGAACTCTATGTGGGGCATACAGAGAATCAATATTTGTTCTGAATAAAGGTTCTAGTAAGATATTAATAATGAAAATGAATGTTGAAATCTGCAAAATTGAACCTGAGGAAAGAGAATCGGGACTGAGCCTGCATGTTTTTACATATTATTTGTTATCATCCACTAAGATATATTATCTGATGTGAGTGTCACAAATAGCAGTAATACTTCTTAAACCCTTGGGAGGCAGATTTTCTTGGTATTCTAACATTATTTTTGTAAACTGATGCCCCATTACACAAAAAATACTATTTCTGAGAGGTTATTTTAATAAGGTTTTTGCATTTGGGGTGTCTTTGGGCTAAAGACTGTTTGTTGTTGATCTAGAATGTTATTTTATGTACTTGTAGCTTCAGACCAGAAAAATCCTATTCTCAAACGCAGCCTCCTTGCTTTACCTTTCCATTCCTTTTACCTAGCCATTAACTCCTTCTGCTTAAGTCCAGTTGTAGCCACAGTTCCCTCTCTGTTACATCCCAGGTGATTATCATAGATCAGCAAATCAGAAACAAGAAAAGTTTTCTAAATCCTGTTGAAATCAGGTTAGTCCAAACAAAGAAAATGCATGGTGCATGCAGCTGTTCCCAACCTAGTCAACAAACACCCCCACAGCATAAAAGAAACACCTGCAGCATCCCAAAGAGGACAAAGCTGCAAAGCTCAGAAAGAAGACCTGGTATGTTAACCTCCTTAAAGAAGTAGGCTCTAAAAAATGATGTTTGTTTTAAGTGAGAACTTCTTCTTTTGTTTTAAAACAAGTTAACTAAAAATTCAGAGTCACCTGCAAGGAAGCGCTTTTTGTTTGCTGGGTAAGGAGCGCTAAGCACCACACGCAGCCAGGCTGGGCCCCACGTGGAGCCCACGCGGGACTCGACGGTTGCGCTACGCACCCTTGACCGAACGGGGTCCCCAGGCTGGGCCCGACCACGCAGCACCGCGGGGCGCACAGCGCCGGTCAGGCACACGGGCACACCGCAGGCAGGCCGCCCGGCCCGCCAGGCTGCCTGACCCCGCTGCAGGACGCGGCCCGGGACGAGGCCCCGTGCCCGTGCCCGTGCCCGTGCCCCGCCGCTGTGACGCCACCGCCGCCGCCGCAAGGGAGCGCGAGCGGGCCGGGCCTGCGAGCGGGGCCCGCCCCGGCAGCCGCGCGCTGCCATCGCAACCGCGCGCGCCCACCCACCAGCCACTTCCGCCTGCCGCCGCTCCCCAGCGCCGCCGGAACGGCGCTGTAACGCTCAGGGAACCGCGCAGGCGCAGTTACCCCCATCCCTGCCTTGGCCCCGCCCCCCCGAAGCCTGTGTGCCGGTGTCATTCATCCGACCTTTCGTCATCCCCGCTGCCCCGCCCCTTCTCTCGGGCGGCCGACCGGAGCGCCGGGGACGGGCGCATGCGCAGCTGGCCAGTTCCCACTGGGCGCCCGCCTTCTCGCGGCCCCTTGGCGCGGAGTGGCGGGGCGGCGCGCAGGCGCAGTGGGCGGCGGCGGCGGGGCCCGGGGGGAGGAGGGGGCATTTTAACAGTAAACATCCTGCCGATTTGAACGGCTGGTTTGGGCGGCAGGAAGGGCTGCGGCCGCCATCTTGTTTGTTTGAGTGAGCGGCTCGGCTCGGGGAGGAGGAGCGGAGCGGTTACCGAGCCCGGCCTTGCCAGCCGCCGCACCAGGCTCCCCCTGCCCCGGACCACGGTAAGCAGCGGCTCCAGCCCCGCTCGCTCCTGCCGGTCGCCCCGGCTCGCTGCCGCCGTCCGAAGGGGCATGGCGGGGGGGGGGCGGCCGCAGCCTGGCTCTCGGGGCGCTGCCGGCCTACTCGGGCTCGGCTGCCGGTCCCCTGCGGCTGGGCACGGCCGCACCGGCTCTTCGGCCGAGGCCTCCCGGCGGGGGCGGGCGAGTGGCAGCGGGAGGGAAGCGGAGGGTGAGGGCCTGCCTGGCGGCCTGGTGCCCGGCGCCGCCTGGGGCTCCCCGGGAGGGGCAGGGCAGCGGGGCCGGCCCGGGACCCTGCGGCGGGGCCGGGGCTGGGGTCGCGGGGCCGGGTGGTTGGGGTGATCTGCGCCGAGGTCGGGCACAGCGGGGCCCCGTCTGCGGCCTGGCGGCGACACGGGCAGAGCCCCGGGGGGGGAGCGCAGCGTGCGGCCGGGGAGGAGGCAGAGGGGGGTGTGCGTTCCGTGGTGGAGACGGTCTGTAAGCCTGGAGCGGTCACACGCGCGGAAGGGCAGTGACCTACCTCCCCGCTTTCACGGGGGAGCCGAGGGAGCAACGTGTTGGGTCCGGTGGCCGGGATAATGTATCAGATCCTCAGCTGTGGGTTGGCAAAAGGGACGGCGTAGCTGCGGGGCTGCTGCAGTCTGGGGAGGGGGAGAGGAGGAAAGTTGCATCTGCCTGTCTCTTATTTTCTAATGTAATTTAACCTTTCACTTGGATAAAGCAGACTATTGAAAGTTCTTGCAATCCTGACTAGTAACATGAACTACCTTCTGGGCACTGTGACTGTTGATCTCCAAATAAAAGGCCCCTTTAAAAATGCCTACCTCTTGGAAGAATTAAGATCTTACTCTAGCAGCTCCTATGGACACTCTGATATAAGTCTTGCCATAGTTTTTATGATTTCTCTCTGATCCTGAATGAAAGGCTTCTGTTAAGTATAAAACAAGGTGTTGTGTTTTTAGCAATAACAAAGGAAGTTTGGGGTCACTGTGACTTACTGGCATGGCACTGTTTCAGTGAAAATGGCTTTTTGTTAAATTTAGACACATGGAAGAAAATATTGTAAATTTGGAGAAGTTATTTAGGCCCACATTGTGTGAATGTGTGCAATAAGCATATGCTTTCATTAATCTCTTCCTCAGTAAAACTCGTTACATCGAAAATGGGGAAACATCAAAGGATTAGTAGGGCCAAGCTTGCATTTTATTTTGTGAAGATTTTTTTGTAAATATTTGACATTCTGTGAAACTTGGAAACACAAAGCCCACTGATCTAAAGTTTTAACTAGAGAGGAAGTGAGTGTGGTGGGGGGAATAAAAGGAGGAGCAAAAAGTTGGTGAGACCTACAGTAAACTTAAATTACCACACAATTAAATTAGTCCTGTCTTGCCATCAGGGTTGCTGATATCATGGGATTTCCCACAGAAATGAGAATAGTTGCCTCAGTTAATAAATGAGTTTAACTTCTTTGAGGCAGAATGTTAGAAAGTTAGGTTTTTACATTTAGGCTCTTTGGGTGAACAGTGCAAAGGAATAACTGCTGCAAAAGATGGAGTAACACAAAGAATTTATTCTCTTATTCAACTTATGTACATTGAAGGAGTATGTGAGTACATGGTTTCTGCAAGTGTATTAGTTTGACTTGGAACTGGAATTGCGCAAAACAGGTTGGGATAATTGAGATAGGGCCTAAAATTAAAAAGATTCTTTTCCACTGGATGAGTGGACATATTTAATCTAGGGGCAAGGGCAGGATACCTGCTGAGGTTTAGATGGTGTTCATAGGGTTCAGTAATCTCAAACTCTGTACAATAATTCTGAGTGATCTGCCTTTTGAGTTAGTAACTTTAGTGGGGCGCTGGTTCTAGCAATTTGATTATGTAGGTGCGTAGTATATTGTAATTGAAGAACAGTGAATGCAGTTCCTGTAAAGTAGTGGTGTGTTTTGAGCAATTATAGACCTGGTAGTGCAACCTCAGCTGTAGGATTTCAGAAAAAATGTTAATGGAAAAACCAAGACCTGGAGACAAATTTAAAATGCTATATGCATTTATCAAAGGTATGTCAAGTTGGACTAGTTCAATTTCATCTTTTCAATAATTGATTTTGTGGACATAAGAAATTGAGGTGACTTGTCACTGAACTTCAGTAAAGCTGCAGGTGCCACAAAGAAATATGTTAAAATTCAGAAAAATGCGGATTAACTAGAGAATTATAAAGGTGGTTGAAGGAAGGAGATGAAGTAAGGTAGTGCTGAAAAGAGGCATTGAGCTGTAAGGAGTGGAGTTTGTGAAGACTGGTGCTGTGATTAATTTTTTTTTGTTCAGTGGCACCAGGTGTTCAGTGTGCTAATGAAACCTGCTAGTGAGACAACATTAGTAAGTGCCTGCACCAGGGAAGTTTTAGACATGTAAGAAGGACTGTATAGTGAAGGATTATGAGTTAAAATTGAAGAACACAAAGTACAGTTGCAGGGTCAGGGTAGTCCTTCTGGACTTCTGAAGTTCAACAGGGCCAACTTGGACTGCTGCAGGTGCACAGGGTGAGCTCACTCTTCCCCAGATCACCCAGGGCTGGCTTGGCTTAGCAAAACAGAAACAGGGACAGCATAGGAAGAAAATATGTGTGTAGGGGGGAACCAGCAGAGAAGAGAGATTGAAGGATAGCATAAGAACAAATGAATTAAAATGACTGGCTGATTTTTAAACTGTAGTATGGAAGTTATCTGCTGATCAGTGGATGAATGTAGTTCTGGAGTAGCCTTACAACAGGAACAAAAGTAGGTGACAATAAAACAAATTGAAGACTGAACTTAACCTGTGAACTGGTGTGTGTATACATAACCTGACCTAGTAGAGTAACAGGCAAGTGGATTTAATGGGCTAGAGTGAACCACTGTCAAATTAAAATACAGTAAATATTGTATCTGTTGTCTGCAATATTTTCAGCTGTTAGTTCATTAAGCTTCTTTCTGAATGTCTTGAAGGATGGGACTCAAGCTACGCGAGAGTGCTTTTCAGAGTTTAAATAGCCATTCTAATACTCACAAGGATTTTAAGACTTAATATTTGTGAATTGGTGGTTAAGATGAAGTTCATAGGTAGCATCTACCCAATTTTCTTGTTGCTTCTTTGGGACGATCAATTACCAGATACTCAGATGAGGGAATGAAACAGGCAGATTCTGGATCAGACCCTGTGTACTATTTGTATTGTATTAGTTTCACTTTACATGTTCAGTTACTTTGTGTATAGAATTATAGCCTTTTTTACACTTCTATAGAAAGAAAAATATTAAAAATAAGATTATGCCATTGTTGAGGACCAATTTAGGCAGAGGAACCTGAGGACAATTGTGGCACACTGAAGCAAATTCAAAGATAATTATATCAAGTTTAAAGTCTTTTAAAAGCACAGTTTGGCAAGATCGGGATTTGGTCCCACCTGATCTTGTGTGGGTACATATTATTGCTGCCTCAGAGCAGTGCAAGCAAGACAGAAAAATGAGTAAGTTCTTAGAACAAGTTTTAAGGTCCTGGTTCATATCCAGTCAGTTTCAAAAATTAACAGTTATATTTTACCTTACAAGCTTTTTAAGAGCCATCAGCTACCCTTTTTCTTTTGAGGATTCTTATGAGTTGCTTTTGCAGCCAACAACATATGTTTTGCATGTCTGCATGAGCGCTCTGCCACTCCAAGAAACTCTTGGTTCCTTTAACATTCATCCCAGTCTTGAATTATGCCAGAAAATCTATTTCTTCTCCTTTTATGCCACTGCATCAGCATACTGCCCTATGAATTAAAGATCAGACAAAAAGCCTGAAATAAGGAAAAGGATTATCTGAAAAGAAAGAAAAAAGCCTGGACAAAGTGAGAGCAACTATTGGGGCCTGCTTCAAGCAATTGTGCTGATGCTCTAAACAACAGTAGCTGAACTGCTGCAGCTCAGAACCTTGAAGGTGGGATTTGTACAGTTGCTGTAACCCAGGTATTACCATGCAGAGCAGAGCATCTGCTGGAATTTGGAAGTGGCAGAGACTCATATTGTGTCAGGAAATTAGTGCTTCAGGGAATAGAAGTATTATTTGTTAATAACAGTTCAGATTAAAACACACTTTAAAATTGTTTGTAGTCTGATTGTCACTGTTTCTCTTCATGTATTTCGCTGTGGCAAGGCTTCATTAATGGATGAAGAGAAACAGACGACCTCTGTCAGAAGCTAGTTATTTTTCGTTCTTATTCACTCCAAAAGTTTAAGTACCCTGCACATGTAGTATAATCTTCTCATTAGCCTTACAAGCAAGTTTTAAGTTTGATTCATAACTCCAGTACTGAGTGGTAGTCAAACCTGGGAAACACCACAAACACAGGTGACTACTTACTGTTTCTCTGCCTTCCTGAGGTGCAATGGTTTTCAGCCTCTGTTCTTTGATTTAATTGCTAACAAAGCACATGCTTTGAAACCCAGTCACATATGTTAAGCCCCCTTATGTGGAGTACTTTGACTTGGATTGTCAGTTCTTTAAGACAGCAAGAAGTTAACAATGTGTCTGTTTAAAAAAAAAAAAAGGAAAAAAGAAAGTTGTGAAATCATTAGCCTTGGTGTGATCGGGACACCTCAGGTTTTTGGGGAACCTTGCTTCCTCTTAGATGTCTTAGATAGTTGTTTGTCTTACACTTGCATTAGCCTTGCTATCTGGGATTTAAAGTGGTAAGTTGTTTCTGTCTGAGTTGTCCAAATGGTATGTTTAACATTTAACAGGAAATCTTCAGTATATTTTCAGGGTTACAGTTAACTGTATGTTTGAAGTTTCGTGAAGCACGTGCTATGTATTTTAATGATTGTAAAACATTGGTGAATAATTGTGCCAAACTATGAATCAAAGTACCTTCTTTTGCAACTGTTGTTGGAAGTTTTTGGTGGAGTAGTACAAGTGATTTTGTTAACTGTATGTTTGTGTTTTCCCCTGTTCCTCATATTTAGGGGTAATTTACAGGCCTGCTGTTGCCAGAGCAGTGCATGGTTGTGGTAGCAACTCAAGATACCAAAATGCTGTGCTGCAAAGTTATGTCTCTGCATATACAAAAACACTGTGAGGCCTTTGAAAATGCACAAGGGATTGAATTGTCTGCTGGCCTTTGAGACAGTGTGATGTCTTTCAAAAAACACTGGAGGGGGAGAGAGGGGGAAGTAGAATACCTTCCCTTAGATAACTTTTATTGATCAAGGAGACTTCCAAAATTGTTTCGTTGTGCTTCCTAGAAAAGCTTGCTCATGTCCATCTTTGTGCAGTGCTGTCCTTAGCCACCACACAATCTCAACAAATAAAAACGGCATTTTAACTTTTTGTTAATCTGCAGCTTTGTTATGACTCAAAGGTATCAACTTCACTCCTAAGAGTAGTTTTAATCCTTTCTGTCTACTGTGTTAACTCAAGCTGAAGCTGAACATGGCCTTTATTTCCTTTAAATCCTCTCCACTGTGTCCATTCTTGATTATGAACAGAATGAGTGGCCAGTCCGTCATTAAGACAGATAAGCTTGATAATCAGTTCTGTTGTCCAAACAACTCAGTTCTCTGTTTAATGCAGCTGAAATTCAAAGCTTTCATCATCTTGCATGTTGAACGATACCTATGAGTGGGTACAAGTACGGAGTATGGTACCACTACAAAGATGATTTTCCCTATCTTTTATATTCCTTCAAATCCCATTTATTAAAACAAAACAAACCCCCCCAAAAAACTGCAAAAAAAAAAGTTATTGGCCTTTACTTTCAGAGATCTACCCCTAGATCTACAATTCTTCATGTGTTATCCAGATATCTAGAGGTTGGCTTTGCTTCCACCAAACCAGTAATGCCAGTGCTTCTCTTGCCCCATACTTGTTTTTCTAGCAGTCACAATTGTGCTTCTCTCTTTTTTGTGAAGCATACCCTATAAATATCAACAGCTCTGCCCTAGCTGCTTTGAAACTTGTTTCTTTTACCTACAAGTAAATTGGTATGGTTTGGGAATTGGCTTCCTGAGAATCTCTCCCTGACTGTCATGTTTACCAATGCTTTGTGTTTCCCTGTGTTCGCTATTTGCTTATAAGTTGTTGGCATGCATTTGGGAAACACTGGGGTTTTTTTTATGGCTAGAAACTGAGCCTTACACTGGCTCTGCCCAGATTAAACTGCCATGCTTTTACTGTTAGGTTGTTGTGCTTCCTCTAGCAGTTTTTCTGTAGGCATGGAGGAGGTAAAAACTGAAATGCACTTGTTGCATCTCTCCTGTTCTTCTCTTTCATTTCTTTTTCCCTAGTTACAGATATTGCTGGAGAAAAAGCTGTTTGTGGAGAATCTTCCACCTCTTTAAAGCAAACTTTTTGTTTTCCTAACTTGTAGTTGAACTGAATCATATGCTTACCTCATGCATGAAATTGGCATGTTTAGATCATAAGACATCATGCTGTTCTGCTTCCCCATGGTTTGATATGTTGACATCTTATCAGCTGTAAGAAGGTAGTTACTAGATAAGTAGATAAAAGGAAGTCTGTTTTTCTGGTGAAGAAGAAAGAAGAAAATTAAATCTTCAGGAAGTTTGGAATAATGCAGTCAATTTTCTTGCCATTTTTATCAACACTTAAAATAAAAAATATGAAGCATTACTGAAAGGATTATGAAATGGAGAGCAGTCTATTCAGAAATGAAGATATAATTGTACTTCCTGTTTAAGAAAATATGGTGAAGTCCAAAAAGTTTAGGACTGTGTATTTTATAATGCTGAATGTTTTACTGAAACAATGTAGAATATACACTGGTATAGTATAGTAGTAGCTACTGAATTAAGAGTAGAAAGAAATGGAAGTGGTAGAAAACTACTGTGGACTGAAAACTGAGAAATGTTTGTTTGCATTATATGAGTTTGGTATCATTACCATAAAGTTTAATATATTTAAGATTTTTTTTCTTGCGCAATGGTAAACATTTCTAAATTATGTAAATGGTCATTGGTTGCTGTTCTTCCTGCTTTATATTTTCTCTGCAGTAAATACATACGGTATTACATGGCCACCACTTTTAAGTGTTGGCTTCTTAAATATTTTATACAAATAGTCTGACCTTAATGATTGAAAAGCAAACATGTGCTTTGCTTACTGTGGATAAAGGGTGTGTTTACAAGGATGTTCCTCATAAAAAATTTTCTAGAAAAAAAAATAAACTTGCCTTTCTCTTTACAGGTTTGCACTTTGTTTTAGACATCTGGGACCATGTTCTATGCCCACTTTGTCCTGAGCAAGCGTGGGCCGCTGGCCAAAATCTGGCTGGCGGCCCACTGGGATAAGAAGCTAACCAAAGCCCATGTTTTTGAATGTAATCTGGAGAGCAGCGTGGAGAGTATAATTTCACCAAAGGTATCTATTTTACACTGATGTAATGTTATCTTGTAGTGAAAAGAAATTGTGTGTACAGATGGTAGTTACTATTTGGGTCACTGAAACAAGTAAAATTCTTAATGTTGCTATTTTAAATGGTGGAAAGGTCTGTTCGGATTTGAAATACTCTATTGACTCTTCGATTCTGAAGAGTATTTTCTTGTCAATTTTCTAGTGCTTAAGTATCATGCAATTTAGTTACAAAACGTTTTGCTTTGTATAAATGGAGAACTTGTATCTTGATGTACCATGCATCATTTAGAAGCAAACGTTTGGAAGAGAGGAAAGCCCAGGCTTTCTAAGAATTAACTTTTGAAGGCCTTATGATGACACTCTTCCAGTACTGCTGTTACTGGGAGCTGTAGAAATAATACTTAAGATATTCTTGTTTATGCTTGTGACCTAAGTTCAAAGCATGTTTCTGCTTAACTACAGCAAAAAGATCTGAAGTATTGTGGTAGCTTGTAATGTTACTGGTTACATGAGGATAGTTTTCCATGTAATAAAAATACTACACTGTAGTGTAAAAGCCTTGCTTTTGAAGCTTTTAGTCTCCGGTTTTCTGGGAAGCAAATAGATAGCAACAAAACTGAAAGAACCTAACACTTCTGAATGGCTATTGTGAAACCAGAGGAAATTTTGAGGAACTTGGGGTATTTAAATGTTTTTTTTTTTCCCCTCTGCTGCTCATGAAAATGAAATTTTCCATTTAAGAACTAGTGGACTGATAGGGTTGTGACTTTTGTCACTTAACAGATGTCTGAATGTCTTATAAGAAAAGCAACTGTTTGAAAAAGAAAGAAAACTTATTTTTCCTTTTTTTTAGTTGATACAAATATAAAAATCTTTCTATAATGCTACTCTGGATTTTGGAAGAACTGTTAAGTATAAGCAAAAAATGTATAGTACAATCACAGAGATGCTTACTATTCCAGAACAGTGATTTGCTTCAGTGTCAGCTCTGGAAGGATTTAGAAAGAAGATGATAACATTCATGGACTCACTAGTGAGCTGCAGCATTGTTTTAGAAAAAGAAGAAATTGATAGGCACTCTTTCATATATTTAACTTTGTGTAACTCTTTCATCAGCTGGAATTTTAGGAAGACATTGTATGCAATAAAAACTTTGAATTCTTAGAGTTTGAAGTTAAACTTTGTATGGCTTAATCTTTCTGGGAGACAATTGTTCCATGTACCCTTCAACACAAGTCTCATGCTCTTTCAGACTAAAGTACTTAAGAAGAGTCCTTCCCTGGATTTTTTTTTATCGGTTTTCTGTTCCCACAGCAGATACTTGATTACATAGTAGAGCAGTGAGGTTAAAGAGGAAAGGAACTTAAACTTGTTTTAATGTGACAGTGCTTGTTTATGGACACCCCATGTCTTCCGCTATTTCTTTCTGATTTTCTCCTTAACTGCAGGATGGAAGATGGAGAGGTAACAAGTAACAATTTTTAACCAAATTTTGCTTAACCAAATTGTAATTTATGGCTGTCCAAATTTTTGTATTTTTCACTTTTTCACAATTAAAGTAACAAAGTTGTCAGAAAAAGATGTGGTAAAATGGGTTTTGTCTTGTCATCTTTTTTACTAGGCAGAGCAGCGTTCGGGAATTCCTGGAGTGAGCTGCCATTAATTTACTAATATTTGCCAGGTCATCCATAAATTATATGTAGAGTATCATCTTGAACTGTAGACTTTGCATTCTTTCTTTCTTCAGTTTTCTGCTGATTTTTGTACTTGTTTTGGATATTTGATGTTACTGAAAAACTCATGCAAAGCTGTATGAAATTTCATTAAAGGAAAAAAAGTAAGGCTACATCTAATTCACTGATTGTACAATATGTTTTTAGGTGAAGATGGCACTTCGAACCTCAGGACATCTCTTACTAGGCGTTGTTAGAATCTACCACAGGAAAGCAAAATATCTTCTTGCAGACTGTAATGAGGCTTTCATTAAGATTAAGATGGCTTTTCGTCCAGGTATCTGTCTTTAAGCACACTCTGAAAAGTTACTTTGTTATATAATGATATTTATTAAGGGATACAATTCTACTTTCCTATCTCTGTAGAAGAGTTACATAAAGTTATATAGGATTATAGGAGAAGTTATTTTCTTTAGTGCAGCTTCAGGCTGGCTGTGTGACTGAGTTGTATGCTGAAAAACATCTAATTGAATTCTGGACAAAAACTTTTCCTGTTAGTGCTGATTCAGTAAAATCTCAATTATGATTTTGGCTGTTGTTGGTGTATGATGTTAAATGGAAATATGCTACATGGTTTTTACCTTCTGTCACAAGTCTGAAAAAGGCCAGTTGCGTGTACTGAATAGAAGCACAGAAGGGAGCTTGTTTCCATCAAGGGTAAAGATTGCCTTGCCATGAGTTACAAAAGAAACGTAGAAGTAAGCTGTTTTTTTTACCACTTTCACATTTTAGTTTCTGGAAATAATGTGAACTGTAATGTGCGCAACAAAGATATTTTTCCTTTTGTATGTGCGACACATAACTTCCCCCTCTATTGTTGCTTACTCTAAGATTTTCCATGAAGACAGGGAGCCATATTAACACCTGAAATGACTTTCTGTCCAGCAATTAATTACTTGGCTTACACATGGTTGATAGTTTTCTTTAATTCTGGCCTGGGAAACTTTTTTCCAGATGGAGTGTAGCTGTGGCAGTGACGCTGCTGGATACTCACAGCTGCTGAATCATATTCTACCTTTTTAAGTTTGTGAGTGTAATAGATTTAAAAGCTGAGCTTAAAGAAGATTTTTTTTTTTTTTAAAGGCAACTCTTGAAAGCCAGCGCAACAGTAAATTTGAGAAAAGTTAAGGTATACAATGCCTTTATCTTCATTTCCTGGTCTTCACGTTGTGATTCAGGCATTGAACTTTATGTAGCTTTCAGTGGCAATTTGTTGACTGTTGCCATTTTTTTGTTTACTATTGCATTTAACTTCCCCGGGTGATGAGAACACATGCATTTGTCTGATTTCACGAGGCAATCTGTTTTCTCAATTTTCCCAGTCCCAACAGAGCGCAGGTAGAAGGTGAAGCGCCTGAAAACCAGATTTACAAAAACTGGCATGCTGACCTGAAACAAGTTGAGGCACTTGTCTTTGTTCTCAGTTTATCAGCCTTGTGGCTTAGGCATTGTATTGATCCTGTCTGCTCTCAGAATCATTTACATGTTTTATTTTCAGCAGCCAACAGGTAAAAATATTGGATAGCCCTGAAAGGATGGACTAGGTTTCTTCATTCCTAGCCAAGTACCAACATGAGTAAACTACAGACTGATGCTTGTTCCTGGTCTCTCTGGACAGTGGTTCTTTGATTATCCATTGCGGAGGGGAACACAGTGGGCAGAGTGTTTCTGAAGTATCTGTACCTCAGAATTACCTGTGTTGTGTGGGTCAGAAGGCAGAACATAGAGCTCAAATCTTCTGCAAGTTACAGAAGGAATTGAACCTGCATTTCCCATGCACTTTCCAGTGTCCTGACCGCCAAGCCTTTGAATAAAAGAGAGGCACCAACTACTGGCACTGTTTTTGTATGATGCCTAATCTGATAGTTATGCTCTGAGATTGCCCACTCAATAGCAGATTAAGCATCTCAGGCGGATAAGAAAAGGTATGTACGTGGTTTAGGTAATCCAGCTTTTTTAAATGCAGAAGCCTAAGAGTTTGTGTGGCCCAAGTACGGTCGGTACTGTGCTGGGACTTTTAGAGCTAATTGAACTGACTAAACGACCAGTAGCAAAGTAGTCATACTGTGTTGCCACTGCTTTACCCAAACCAGGCTGCCGTGTTGCCACTGCTTTACCCAAACCAAAATATAGGACTAACTAGGTCATCTGGAGCATCATGATAAAATGATTTTGTAGCAGGTACCTGCATCGTGTTGTGATGACACACAACACCTGTGTTAGCTGCGCAGCTCTGCACTGTGCTACATAACATTATCGAGTGATTTGAGGCTTCCAGGGTTATACAAAACAGTACAAGGGCTTGAGGGTATATATTTTGAATTTAGACTGACTCTCAATACTAACATTATCTAAAGTTTCTTCACAGGTGTCTAGCATCAGTTCAATTCAACAATTTAAAGACAAGAAGCTCATGCAGAGAGAACAATGCTGAAGGCACAGGGAAAAATGCTTCCTTGTAAGGAATGGGAACTCATGTCTGAGTGTTCTTCTTTGCAGGGGTTGTCGATTTACCTGAGGAAAACAGAGAGGCTGCTTACAATGCTATTACCTTACCTGAGGAATTTCATGATTTTGACCAACCACTTCCTGATCTAGAGTAAGCTTGGTTTGTTTTTTTTATTTCCATGCAAATGATGTTTGGTTTTAGTTGAGGAGAACCTGGTTTTAAAGTCTGTAGGTAACTTGTATTCTTAAGTCTTTTAATATGCCAAGGAGGTACGCAATCATCTTTGTATTGATTTTAAGTTCATAGTAGCATGTAATTTTAACCGAAGTTAAAGCTGTCCTTACAGAAGCTTTTGAAAAACTCAGATATGTATTATCATTTTCTTTTTTCTTCTGTGCAAGGCACTCTACATCGCATACTTTCTCAGGTTAGACAAGATTAGTTTTAAGGAAATGTCCTTTTTGACCTTCTGTAGTTGCACTTTTAATTCTTAAAACTTTTTAATATTAATGGGTTACTTGTAAACATAATAACAAGTATACAACTTGAATAGTTCTTGATCTTTAAAAAATTGATGTTACCCTTTTGGATTATTCATAATGGAATTTCTGGGATACAGTTTGCTTTACTCAGTGTTCTATTTTGTTTATATTCAAATTAGAGTATATACTAATTTGAAACTACATAAAAATTCTGTGTTCTTCTAAGAAACGTGCCTTAACACACCACAAAGAGTGTTAACTTGGTACTGTTACTAGATATACTTTTTGATAAATTATATTAATAGCTTTTGAAGTTGAAGGGGGGGAAGTCTTTTCTTGTGTATTAATTTGGCCTTTAAAATTAGTGACCCCAACACAGCAAGGAGTAAGAGAGGTTACTGATATGTTTCCCAGAAACTAATGTAATTTGGATGATAGGTTTTAACCATGAATGGTCTTACTGTTTTAAGTAGTGTTTTCTATTCTGTATTCGCCATCAGCTTTTTCATTAGTTGACTTAAGTGTATAGTGTACTTTTTAGGAACTAATTTCACATTTATCTAAGCAGGCTTTATCTGTTAATTTTTTTTTTTAAACGGAGATTTTTTAATAATTGCCTTCTGTTTGTTTAAGTGATATCGATGTGGCCCAGCAGTTCAGTTTGAACCAGAGTAGAGTGGAAGAAATTACAATGAGAGAAGAAGTAGGCAACATCAGTATCCTCCAGGATAATGACTTTGGTAAAAATCTCGTGTTTTGGTAGTTTTGGTAACTGTAAAGTTATGGTTTTGCAATTACTATGGAATGCCCACTAAGTACAAAACAAATTAGATCAAACATACTGTGTTTCCATACATTTAATTTTTAGTTTGTACATGTCAGTTTTTCCAAAAAGCCTGTCCTCTAATAATCAGCAAGCTTCTAGCTGCCTATATAAAGCTGAAGAATATTCAGTCATGTTAATTAGTGAAGTACTATGTCAATTATAATTTTCAAAACGTGGTGTGAATATGAAGTCGGCCATTGCTTTAATCATAGGCATGTTTTCAGTCAGAAACTGTTACGAGATTTCGAAAGCTGAAGCAGTCAGTGGTGACTAGTTTGCTTCTTTCTGTATCGTTTCAAGGACAGTGTTGTAAGATCTGAATCAAAGCCTGAAGACAGTTGTATTTGAATATCTAGTTTCCAGAGTACAATAATGTAATCCATAATTCAGTAATCTTTTTGAAAGTATAATCTAGGTATTGATGGTGGTGTTGATTTGGTATTGCTTTGCTCTCTGTACGTGAAGTGCAACCTCGAGGCATAAGGCACAACTTTTTTGAATTCCTTGGAATTCTTTGATTTCAGTGCAGCTAAAATTTAGTAGGATCTTGCTAAAATCAATTCAAATAAGTATAATAAAGTGCTTTGAAGAGGAGATGGTTATTTTTATAATTGTTTGAATGGTATTTTCACTATGGTATTGCTGGGCATAATTCCTTACATCTTGTCATTAAGTCTGTAATTAAGATAACTTGAAATGAAGTCTGGTCTTACATTTGGGCCTTTAATTGATGAGCTAGGTCTCTTGCATCTCGGTTCTTTAGCATTTATAGCAGTGAAATCGTATTCTTGCAGGTGACTTTGGGATGGATGATCGTGAGATGATGAGAGAAGGTAGTGCATTTGAAGATGACATGCTAGTCAGCACCAGTGCTTCCAATCTCCTACTGGAACCTGAACAGAGCACCAGTCACCTCAATGAGAAATCTAATCACCTGGAATATGAAGACCAATACAAAGATGATAATTTTGGAGAAGGAAATGATGGTGGAATATTGGGTATGTTTGAGAAATTTGTTTTTCCTCTGTCCTACCTTCTGCCTCAATAATTAGTTCTTGGGCGGACAGGGGGGAGGTTGTTTCCTTTGTTGCCAAGGTCCCTCTAAATTATGCCTTCAGCAGTGGAATTCTGGTTTGTGAGTGCTACAGCAATATAGATGATGCATAGCATGTTAAGTGTTGGCATATTTCAAATGAAGTAAAATTAAATCATCCAGAGTTTTTTCCATTCTGTACGTAAGATTCTTTAGAGAAAAATCAATATGCAACTCTTCTTGTTCTTTGACTCCTTCCAAGGGTTTAATTAATATGTTGAGGGTTGTATTGAGTGCTTCTCTGTGAAGTACTAAGAAACCTGGTAAGATGCGAATATGTGGCAAGTATATTGTAATAAAGGTTATCTGTAAGCTCAAAATCTGAGCTGAAATGCGCCTTGAAAAAGCCCTCCTTAATTGCTTTTGTGTCAGCATTGAAAGTATAGGTTTCTCTAACCTTTGGACTGTCTTTATCTGTGTTTATAAATTTGTCTGTACTTTGTAAATTTGTGTATAGTTGTTTCATGAATTTGTGGATGCAGAACTGATTCTTTCATATGGTTGTTTCAGATGACAAACTTCTCAGTAATAATGATGGTGGTATTTTTGATGACCCACCTGCACTCTCAGAAAGTGGTGTAATGATGCCAGAGCAACCTCCCCACGATGATATGGATGATGATGATAATGTATCAAGTGAGTATGATCTAGGGCTAGATGTAGAATTACTTGTTTTCAACTAATGTAATTGGGATTCTAATTCCTTACAAGCATGTTGAGCTCAAAAGTATGAAATGTGGTAAACCACTTCCAGGTGTGGAGGAGGGGATGGGAAGGGTAGCACAGTTTCTTAATATTTTGACATAGTGCAAGATACTTGTTCTATCGGCAGTGGGCGGACCAGACAGCCCAGACTCGGTAGATCCAGTTGAACCGTTACCAACTATGACTGATCAGACAACGCTTGTTCCCAATGAAGAGGAAGCCTTTGCTCTGGAGCCTATTGACATAACTGGTGAGTATTTAGCAATATTTTACTTGGGTCATCAGAGACCACCTTAGCTTGACGGAGTGGAAATGAATGTCTAGCACTGCTGCTACCTCTGCTTCTCAGTTGGAAGAGAACCCAGGGAGCAAGCGCTGAATTCCTTTTATTCTAACGGTAACCATCCAGTACTTTCCAGGTAGGTAGCTTACATTGATAGTCTTGGAGGATACTGGTTTGTAGTTTCTGCAGTCAGTATGTATAGCGGCATGATGCTGTAGGTTTTGATAAACATGCTAGTTAAAATACAATGAGTTGGAATAGAACTCATCATGTCTTTAATTCTAATACAGTATCTGTAGTGCAGCGCAGTTCTCCATACGCTATGTTTGATGGCCAGGAGTGACTGTTTACACGGAGAATGAGTGCTCTTCTAGTGATTCATAGCTTTAATGAGTTGCTGAATTCAGGAGATGCATCTTTGTATTTGAAGTTCTAAATAGTGAAATTCCTTGTCTTTTTCTCTAATGCAAGACACTTTCTTATTTTAACTGGTACTGTATTTGGCTCATTATAAACAGATCCCTGCTTTATTAGAAAAAAAATAAGATCTGGAAAAAATGTAGTTTGTCCTGTGTTTTCAGACTGAACTCCAGGCCCTGATTTACTGCTCGGCCAATTAAAAAGCCCTAGCACTGCCCTCTGGTGGCAAGCTAGCAACAGAGGTCCTAGCTGATCAGCTGGGACCAGCAAAGACAGCGTTTGCCAGAGCTTCAGGGTCTGCTGCAGAGTGCCAGGCTGTAAGCAATTTACAGTAAAGTCATTCTAGAGCAGGATGAGAGGTACAGGTAAGATAACCACCCACACTAACACTACCAAAGCTCAGATAGGGCTTAGGGGAAAAACTTGGTGTGGAATTTTGACTCTTTGGTCAGAGGGACCTTGCATCTCAGGGGTTTGCTCCTGAAGAACACCAGCCTGACAAGCAAGCCATGAGGGAGGGAGACATGTTCAGCTGAGGACATTGAGGCTTAGGTAGATTCAGTAGAACTATGAGTATACACAGAAGAATTTGTAGGTTATGGGACAGCATTCATAGTGCTTGACGTTTCATAGTGCTTATAGCTTTTCATTCCTTCTCCCAAAGCTGACATTGCCTTAGATTCTTGAGGCAGCTTTATACATGGGCAATTAAGACCTATAGAGAACCTGCAAGATTATTCTACAGTGTGGTATCTGTTTGAGCTAACCTTCATTACTTGCTAAAAATCTCAACAGTCAAGGAAACCAAAGCAAAGAGGAAGAGAAAGCTGATTGTGGACAGTGTGAAAGAACTGGATAGCAAGACTATTCGAGCCCAATTAAGTGACTACTCTGATATTGTGACTACTTTGGACTTGGCACCTCCTACTAAGAAACTGATGATGTGGAAAGAAACTGGCGGAGTTGAAAAGCTTTTCTCTCTGCCTGCACAGCCTTTGTGGAATAACAGGCTACTGAAGGTAATGTTTTTGTGTAGGTTCGTTTCTAAATGGACTATATTTAGGATTGTGCCTCATATATAGTAAACATCAGCATATGAATAGCAATATAGTGATAGCAGCATTCATCATTTAAAAAAAAAAACAAACACCTCATTAAAACAACTAAGATAACACCAGTGCTTAAAATATTGGTCAGTAACAGAAATAAATGAATTTTTTTAATGTTATTGCTGTTGGAGAGGAGCTTAAAAAATGGGAAAGAAAGATGGCCCATAATTACTTGATCTGAAATGAAATTAAGGACACAGAACTACAATAGTGAATAATGTAACCTTTCCCCTGTAGCTCTTTACTCGTTGTCTTACACCCCTGGTACCAGAAGACCTAAGAAAGAGGAGGAAAGGTGGAGAAGCTGACAACCTTGACGAGTTCCTTAAAGACTTTGAAAACCCAGAGGTTCCCAGAGAGGAGCAGCAACAACAGCAGCAACAGCAGCAACGAGATGTCATTGGTTTGTGTCTTGTCAAAGATGCTCTGCTTTCCCTCAGAGCTTGTTTTTCTTTTTTTTTTGTGCTTTATATTGTCACGAAAGATTATGAATGAAGCAAAGAGCTTTATAATGGTTGTTTAGCTTGATATATAGTCTGTGACTTAAAATAGCTTTTTTGCCTAGAAGTAGAAGATCCTTAGAGATTCGGTTTGATCCAGTGGATTAAGTGGGTATTGGATTGGGTTGTATGCATATCTATCAATTCTATTCAAGTCACCGCAAAAGCTATGCGGGCTGTTAAGAGTGCTCAATTCTAAATTAATAGTAGATTGGACTTAGTAATGTAATTTGCAACTGTGCCAAAGTATCTGAAACTGGGTTTGCTGTGGAATGTAGATGAACCTATTCTGGAAGAACCAAGTCGTTTACAAGAATCAATGATGGAAGGCAGCAGAACCAACCTGGATGAATCTGTTATGCCACCCCCACCACCTCAGACAGGTGTTAAACGCAAACTGCAGCAAGTAGAACCAGAGCCAGTGTTACCTGTGAGTAAGATTCTTTTTTTTATTTTTTTTTATTTTTTTTAGAATGAGAAGTGGGTAGTGTCTTTTGAGCAGGAAGTGACACAGATTTGAGGCGCTAGCTTTCTGTGGTGTTGTGAGATATGCTGGGTAGCATCAGAATCACTGTCTGTCCTTGGGTAGTCTTTATGATGTTTTTCTTAAGTGGAAAGCTTACTGAAACATTTAAAATGCAGGTAGAATAAAGAAATGGTACTGTTTCCTCCAGAAAAAGCCTTCAAGGCTTAAAGTGTATGGCTTACAAAGCTATCAAGTTCTGCTTGGCAAATGTATGCGAACAGCTTTCACTGATGAAGAAAGGATTGTGCTAGCTGCACAAACTTCTTTTTTAAGATAGTCCTAGTGTTCCAGGGTTAAAGGTTCAAAGAAAAACTTGGATCTTCAGGAGAGATTTCCTAGTTAAGTTATGAGTAGACTTGGAAACTAGCTCATATCTATCTCTTCTGTAAAAGCTGTGATGCAGTGTGAAAGGAAGCCATATTTGTGAAGGTGAGAGGAAGTGAGCAAAATGAAAGGTGTATTCTTTTTCTGAATGCTTACGTGGTGAGAACAGTCCTGGTTTATGCTGTCTTTCTCATATTTGTGCATTTTTTAACCCCACTTTTCACATGTTTCTTGGCTAACAGGTTGTTTGCTGTAGAATGAGACTGTTAGATGTTACATTATCTTATTAAAAAGGGTGGCAGCTGCTGCCCCTCTTGGCCATGTCATTGGGTGAAACTGGCATCGACTGTACTTTGTGCTGAAGTCAATGCTGTTGGTGTGTGTTGGGAATTCTTTGATTACACCAACCAGATCAGGCTTCTAGCAATGTGCCTGTAGCGATACCTGCTGTATGACTAAAACAGAGGTTATTTTGAGCTCTTTTAGGGTATGCGTAGAAGCAGTTTCAGCTGTCAAGGTAACTTTACTGGCAAACACTTAACTGTGTATAGATTCAGGGGGAGAATGCTGTATATAATTTTATTAAAACTGACTACACAAATCCTGTTAAACTGCTTTTCTGGATTTTCCTCTTGATATAAATATCTTCTGAGAATGATACTTGAGCACCAAAGTCACCCAAACATTTTTGGAAACTTTACAAAGTACGTACGTTTTAATGCCTTCATGCTTGTATTGCAAGGAACAACTTTTTGATATTTTGAAGATGCCTTGTTCCACTGAGTTAGTGTGTTCATTTAGCACTGCATCTGGTTACGTGGGATTTTAAAGTTGCATGTGCAGATCCAAGAAATGAGATCAGTAGTTTGGATGGTGGACTAAGTGAAGTTATTGGAAAGCTTTTTTCCTTATAGTGGTATCATAATTTCTGGTTTGAGTGGAATCTAAAGGATTATATACATGTATGGACAGCAAGACAAAACAAATTGCCTTTCATTTTTAAAAAATGAAAAATTCTGACAAATGGCTAAGATTTAGAGACTTGGGGTTTGTGAAACTGGTTTGTAGCATCAGCATTCTGTTGTAAAAGCACTGATAAGATGATGCTGTCAGTTTAACTGTATTGTGTACTCTTTAAAGCATCCACCATCACAACAGCTGGAAATACCACCTGTAGAAATGCCTCCAGAGGAGCCCCAAAACATCTGCCAGCTAATACCAGAGCTAGAACTTCTGCCAGAAAAAGAGAAGGAGAAGGAAAAGGAGAAAGAGGAGGAGGAGGAAGAGGAGGTAAGAACTCTATGCAGAAAGGGTTTGTGTGTTCCCCAGCACTGTTTGACTTTGGATTCATTAAATGGCATGAGAAATAAATCTTTAGTCCTTACTTGGGAAATAACCTTTGGAAATGTAGATTTTAAAATTATTCCATGACCATTTTATATTACTTATATTATTCCATTTTATAAATTGCATATACATTCTGCTTTGATTTAGAGGGTTCTCCTGTTCTCACACATGGTTGGATTAAACCACTCTATATATTTATGATGCCTTATACAAGAAGTCTTGAACTTAATTTTATGGTTCCATTTTAAATAGTTCATGCCACTTAATAAAAGTATGATTTTGTAAGAAAACCATCCACATCCTAAAATGTGATAACTGAACTTGTTTCTTAGCTACAATATTTAATATTCTGTGGATATCAAAACAAACTTCATTGATTCTTTTTTTATTTTACACCCAAAATGCATAATATTAAATTAGTTTTTTAAAAACTGTTTTATTGTTGGAAAAATAATGTATCTGGAAGTGAAGTATCTTTCTGTAAAAAGTCACATGTACAAAGAAATGCGAATTACTTTAGTCGAAATGATTCTCCTAGCAATGTAAAAAGCTGTTAGAATATATTCAGGTGGAAGGGACCTACAATGACCATCTAGTCCAGCTGCTTGACCACTTCAGGATGTTGCTGGATGCAGAGAAATGTTACTTTAAAAGTAGTACAATGAAGAGGAAGAAATACATACTGACTTAATTTTGAGGAATAAAAAAAATTGGCCAGTTTTTCTGCACATTTTGAGGTTCTTGAGTTAAGACTGGAAACAAAGCCGATACTGCTTGCATGTGTCACTTTCATGGTGATTTTTTTTAATTGCTGATTTGAAATAAAGTTCTTATTTTAAAAGCCATATATAACACATTTCCATAAACAAATACTGTTCTGTGTAAGCGAGTGCTTCATAGGACATGAGGAGCTGAGTTGTTACAGCCGGCCTCCGCAGCTTTTAGCAACAACCTATTTTCCTTTTCAATGGTTCTGTTTCCACAGTGAAATGAGAACATGTCTGTGTCTGTTAATGTTTGCAAAATAAAAGCATTGTTGATACCGTGTTCAGTACTAGCAATCCCAGATTAGACTGAAGTGTCTCTTCTCATTCGGCTGTCATGACTGAACTTCTTTGTTTTACTAATTGTCAGCATAACATTTTGAGGTATAATCATAGTGGCAGGCAACCTTACTACGGTGTATCATCTTACATGTGTGTCTTCCTCCATCCCACTTCCTGCCTCTCCTAGATGTATCCTGTGACTCAAGTTGTCTAAACCTTCTGGCTTGATGAAAAGAAAAAGCTGCAGTGATATCTAGAAATACCTCTTTCATTTCATAACTCAGTGGATGAAAAGATTGTTTTGTAAATGCGTGAATTTTGGCTGCTTGCAGGAAGAAGACGGCACAGGGGGTGATCAGGATCAAGAAGAAAGGAGATGGAACAAGAGGACTCAACAAATGCTTCATGGGCTTCAGGTACACATGATAATTTGCTTTCTCTTAAAGTAGCTTTTAAGTGTGCCCACTGACACTTTTGACTTGAGTTAAAAGCTTAAGAAAGAGCGTTCTTTGCAGTAGATTTTACAGGCTTAAAATATCAGTTCTGTCTTAAAGGGAAGAAAAAAAGCTTGTAATTGATTAAATCATAATATAATTGTCCCTTTTTTTCCAAAGAACATTTGAAGCAAAATTTTTCGCTTAAGTGTTTTTCAACCTTTATGTCCACACTTGGTGTGCAAGTAAGACTCCCAGAAATTCAAATTTTAAAATAATTGGGTTTGACTGCATTTTTAATGAAACCTTAGCACCTCTGACTTGGTGCTATGTGACCCTAGGCAAACCCCATCAAGGTATAGGGATAAAACCATTCTACAGGATGTTTACAGCCGACTAGGCTAGTTTGAAAACTTCCATGCTATGATAGTCTGAATCTAGAACAACTGTGGGAATCTGACCTTGGCTGAGGTGCGGCATTACTTTTCAGCATGTGGCTTCAGTCTGCACAGACAGATAATCTTTGTAGGATGGATTCTTGCTTGCTAGAACTAAAGAGCTTGTTTCTGATAAGATAATTGAACACCCCTAGTATACACTTGAACTTAAGTGCAAACTGCTGTCTGTTTGCATATAGGTCTCTGAATGTGTACTTCATACATTCTTGAGCTACCTTTGCCTTTCAGTCTAGGTCACGGTTCCTACCCCTTTGTTCCCTTAAACATTTTGGCAACTCCTGAGATTATGCTGTCACTGAAGTGTTTCAATTCCATCTCTCTAAGCTGTTTTTTGTCTTCCAAAGTCATCCTCACTTTTTTGTGAAATTGAAAGGCTCCGTCTCTGCTGATAAAAGCTCACTGTTGTGATCGTATCTCTGAAGTTCCAGTATAGTGGATTGGGGGGGGCGGGGAGAAATGCTGCTGAGTTTTCAGTAAACTGAGATTTAGTAATATTTCGTATTCTGTTAAGTCTCTCAAAAGTATGATATAATCAAGCAAAAGCTTTACATTTCTGGAAAATGTTACTAGAGTTATATCGTAAGAATTACTTGCTTACACCTCTAAACAATGAAACCTTAATTTTAAAATCCTAAATGGCCTTTATGACACTTAAATACACTTAAATTTAGTTCAGATTACATTGTAAACTAATGTGATTTAAGTTAGTTCTTTTGGATACCTGCAAGAATTCTGCTAGTTTAAGTAAGATTGTTTTAAACTGTTGTTGTGGTTTAACCCTGGTAATCAGCTCAGCCCCACACAGCTGCTCGCTCACTACCCCATGTGGGATGAGGGAGAGAATCAGAAGGGTGAAAGCAAGAAAACTCATGGGTTGAGATAAAGACAGTTTAATAGGTAAAGCAAAAGCTATGTGCGCAAGCAAAGCAAAATAAGGAATTCATTCACTGCTTCCCAACAGCAGGCAGACATTTAGCCATTTCCAGGAAAGTAGGGCTTCATTACACGTAATGGTTACTTGGGAAGACAAATGCCATAACCCCGAATTCGTACACACACCCCTCTTCTTTCCCCCAGCTTTTATTGCTGAGCATGATGTCATATGGTATGGAATATCCCTTTGGGCAGTTGGGGTCAGCTGTCCCAGCTGTGTCCCCTCCCAACTTCTTGTGCACCCCCAGCCTACTTGCCACAAAACAAAAACATTTTGCTCCCGTCCAAAACATAGCACCATATGAGCTGCTGTGAAGAAAATTAACTCTGTCCCAGCCCAAACCAGTCCAACTGTTACTTAAAAGTAATTTTTAAAGTATACAGATGTTTAGTCGGTAATGATGTGTAATGTTTTCCTCTCTGAGTGTTTCCTCACAATTTCTGAAAAGAGCTTCAGAATTCTCTTTGGACCATATCTAGCTTTTTTCAATTCTTTCTTCCATATGCCCAAAAGAGCATCACACTGGATGGCTGAAACATTAAGTCTGTAATGAGATTCGAAGTTAAGATCTGTTTAATATGAAGTAATTTGATTTGGCCAGCCTAATATCTTTTCATCTAGTAGATATTCCAGAGCAGACGGTTCTGTTTTAAATTGAAGACGTCAGTTGTTGTTCTAGCCAGCAAACAGATGTATTTTCCTGAATTTTTTTATATTCTGGCCAAGACTTTGAAAAAATGTAAGCAACTTTGGGTACTTAGTTTCAGACAAACAGAGGAGTTTTAGAAATAAACAGGCTTTCACCTTGGGAAAATTATGCATCTTTTAAAGAACATTAGCTCTTGAAATTTTGTTTTAAACAATAGATCATTATTATTTTTGGAGTTATTTTTATTTTGAGAAAAAAACCAGGATTTTTTATTTATATTTAAAAATTTGTCCTGTAGTCAAAAAAGACTGGCTAGCTATTGGTACAGAAAGAAAATCTTGTGCTATACTACAGTGTTTCTGGAATAAGTTGCACAGATTCAAGAGTGATTTTTCACACATCTCTGGGAAGCCTGCTTGGTTTCATTTAGATAAGATCCATATAGAGATTTTCATGTACATGTTGTAATGTCCCCATCCAATGTCAAGTCCTTCCCAGTCCCTCACGGTGTCCTGGGGGTGACCACAAACAGAATCTTGTCAACGGACATTCTTGTTTGTATGTAGTTCTCTATTTAATTTGTGGTATCAATGTTTGTGTTTTTCAGAGAGCTCTTGCTAAGACTGGAGCGGAATCTATCAGTTTGCTTGAGCTGTGCAGAAATACGAATAGAAAACAAGCAGCTGCAAAATTCTACAGTTTCCTGGTACTTAAAAAGCAGCAAGCTATAGAGCTGACACAGGAGGAGCCTTACAGTGACATCATTGCAACACCTGGTCCTAGATTTCATATTATTTGAATGGTTAGATACAGCAGAGCTAGTGTTCGTTTCACTAGTGCGTACGTGTATTGCCCCATCTGTAGGGCCCACAAGACCATTGCTGAAAATTTAGATTTTATTGTCTGTATAAAGTCCTTGGTTTTCTTTTTGGGTTATTTTGGTTTTTGTATTTTAAATTTACCACTTAAATTTTTAGTGAAACTGCTGGAGTGGGTGGCTTGAGTTCCAACTGCAGAAACCAGACAGCTCAAGGACCCAGATGAAGATTGTTTTAACAACTCAGAGCAGATGTGTGCAATATTGGTGCATGTAATGTTGAGTATCAATGGAAATGTCTTACGATAATTTGACTAGTTGATTCAATAGTGATATTTTTAACCTATACAAGTAAACCTGAATGGCCAACCTATTGTCTGATTAAAAACTTTGCCAAACTCGTCTAAAATGTTCGGTCTGCTTCTCATAGTAGTGGGTTTTTTTTCCCCTTCCCTAGATCTTTGTGCATACCGTGGGTCTCTTAAAGCTGCCAATATGAAAGGTAGTGCCTGACATGTCAGCTTGCTTTGTCACTGCATTTTTGCAGTCAGATTTTTGTAGCCCTTGATGCTAAGGGGAAACGGGTGTCTGTGGAAAGCACTTCCTCTACGTGATACTATTGCATACATGAAAGGATGGAACATGTGTTAAGCATTTTAGATGAGACATTCCTTTTCATTTATCACCTCATTATGGTCCACTACTGATAATGGCTAATTACTGTTAATAAGCGTCAAATAAAAACTCTAGTCATTTCATTTAAACCTTTAAGATATCAAAATGCTTTAGGTTTGTTAGAGCTGTATATAAACTCCAGACTTTTTAAAACAGACTTCTAGATTGTAAATTATCTGACTTTTATTAAGCAGGCATATGAAGATAAGAATAAGAGAAGTTGAACCGACTGCCTCTGTAAAGATGCTAAATTCAGATACCACCTGTACCGAAAGGGCAACAAACTTGAATATACAGTACAAATGGGCACAGTTCCACTTAATTGTGTAGTGTATTAATGGCTCTTTGGATATATTTATGGTTTTAGTATCAGTTTTTCCAATAATGCACACTCCTGTGTTCAAAACATTTTATCGGTTTTGCAAAAGAAGTCCCATTTGATTTTACTTATAAAGAATGAAGCTTTACTGTTAGACCAGGTAGCACCAGAAATTATGTGAATATGTTGATTATGGAAACCTGTCTTAACTTTTTTTAGGGCAAAATTATTCACACTGAAGGTTCTGGTTTTAATGTTGGCACTTTTGTGAAATAATTTTGGGACTCTGAAATTTCAGTGTATACTCAACTGTAAAATTATGTGAATGTTTAAAAAAATCTGAGACTACATGATGACCATGTTTTAATAATCCTTGAAAAAGTTAATTGTATAAAGTTACTGCAGCTTTATTTTCAACATGATGTGCCTGTAAAACCATGATTTTTCCCCTTTGTAAAAAGAGACATTGTAGATAACTTGAATGTTTAATTATAGAAAAGGTCATTAGTTTCTTGTTACACATTTTTAGTCTGTTTTTGTTGCTTTTCAAGGTTAATATTCTTGAAAATAGTTGATGCTGTTATGTATAACTTTTCTAATAAAAGTTGTGTTATAAGCTGTTATGTATTAGCTCTGTATCTTGTTTGAACACCTTTCATTTATGTAGCAGGGACCCAGCATTTACAGGTTGTTTGTTTTGGTATTAGGAGTGGAAGTGTAACGATTTAGCTCTTTGAGAGATTTAAAGCTTGAATATGTAAATAGATTTCTTGCCATTAGGAAGGAAGAGTTATTTTACTGGCCATACTGTGGTTTTGTTCAAGCATTCTACGCTAGGAATGTCTGTGCGGAAAATTAGGGGAGACTGTCCATAAAATGTGATTCATCTCCATGCCAGTCCCTTCTGAATGCCGGAACGTATCCAGCTTGAATTCTTTTAGCTCTACTGTTCCCTTGCTTCTAGAATTGCCTCTGCATATGGGTATGTCAGTGCTTCCGAAGTTGTGTGCTCCTGGTGGATCCAGACACTTGGATCCAAGCCTGTAGAAGCAGCGCGTCTCCCGTGGAGTCACTCGGGTTACCTGCAGAGCTTACACAGAGCCCGGGGTCGTGAATTCTGTTCGACATGGGCTGTCTCTGGAAGTTGAAGAACCAGCCTGGATCCAATACGCTGACTTAATGCGGGCTCCGCACAGAAGTGGCTGTACTGCTTTTGAGCTACCTGTGGAAGCCGTCGGGGTGACTTTGTTTCTGCTGTAAGGCTTGTGGGATGCAGGCTGGCCTGTGTTGAGCTAGCCTGAGTGTGTGCGTATGTGTACAACTTGCCTGCACCGGAAAATACGGACTTGATTTTTCATTCCTTTGGTTGAAGCTCTGTAAGGGAGAGAAGTATGGGAACTCAGGTACTCAGACTAGAATGAAAGGTAGCTTTTCTGCCTGTTTCTTCTCTTACATCAATAGTCTAGGACATTTTTATCATCAGTTTTCCTCTTTGTTACACCACTGTGATCAGCACTCATGGCAAGCTGATTTTGCACAAATGTGTACTCCCGATGACACTAAATATAATCTGAGGCAATGAATGCAGGCTCTGCTTTATAACGTACGGGATTTGTTACTAGTTTTGAACATGGCCTGCAAGTAGTACTGACAGACTTATCTTTCTTGGAAGGCAGGCCTTGCAATAATATACTGATCAGCTGTGGAATAAGGTCTAAGGAATGATGATGGACAAAGTATTTGCTCCCTATATTTCTCCTATATCTACAAGAGGTATATTTCCCTACTCTGTTGCTGTGCAGACAGATGAGATGCAGAAAGGCTATCTGTTGCACAGCGTTTATTCTGTTTTCCCTGTGACTGCTGTTCTTTACAAAGATATTGGAGTACTTAAAGTACAGCATCTGCATTTTATTATAGTTCTTCTTCAAATAAATGTCTAAACGGTTTTAAAGGAATTAACCATAAGCATTCAGTTAGTTTTTATTAGATAAGAAGCCATTTTCCTAGCAATTCAGTGAGTAACACCATCTACTTTTCAGAAACTAATCTTGGGAGGGATTTAGATTTGATTGATAACATTACTGTAAAATGTATGCCTTGCTGCTTTACCATTCAGGCTGGAATGTCTCTAGTGTTTGGCTATAGCGTTACACAGCATCAGTGAGGGGAAGGAACTGCTGCGAATACCTCGGTGCTCAGTCTTCCCCACTGGCAGCAGATTTGCTCTGTCTGCAAATCTTAAGTATTTACATCAGTGACTACTATGCATGCACTGCTTTCCAAATTACTCCTTTTTGGTGGATCAAAACAGTCATGAATCTAAAGAAGTATTCCTGCAAGGAGATTCAGTGGTTGAATAAATTCCTGCCCTGCATGTCTGACCACTTTGAAGACGTACCGCTCCAGTTCTTCCTCGAGAGAGCTCTTTTCTCATTCCAACTGGGGTGGAAGGGAGGAAGTCAGGCAGGTAATGGTATCTACATCTAGGTTAAATAGCGCTCTGCTGCTGGGAAGGGTGTGAGTAGAGGACTTCATAATTCACAAGACATTTTATGAGGCAGGTTCTAACTTAGCTAAAAGTATTGGCTGAAGGTATCGCTGGAACTCACGCTTCAGGATTTTAAACCAACTCAGTTAGCAACCTAACTGGCAGCTGTCACGTGCAACTTTGCTTCAGGGACTTTGTTGGAGGGTCAAGTATATGGTGTGAAGGACGTTGAGCTGTGCCCATCTTTTGTAGACACTAGATTGCCTTTTCTGCTTTGGTCTTCCAGCTAACGTGCTCCTACACCTGCAAATAAAGGAAGTCAAACTTCAAAGGGCTATTCTCCACTCCCTGCTGTCATCCCACCGCCACATGTGTGTCTGTGCAGTGGTATGTAACAGATTACTTGGGGGGGGGAGCGGGGGGGGGGGAGTGGGGTTCTGGTAAGTTTTTCTGTTTCCAAAGCTCTCAAGTGTCCACTACTTGTGGAACGTACTTCCTCAAGTGGTTATCGTGTTCCTGCTTGTGCTTTTTCAAAGATTTTTTCTTTTGTTATACACACAAGAATTGGCTAGGCTGTATACTGTGAACTTCTGCAAGATGAATATATAGAAAAGCTGAAGGACCAGGAAATAGGTTGTCCCAACACACAATGAAGAAAGGACAATGCTCTCTGCATTTCTTGCTAACCTCTGAACGTCCCATAAAGCCACCGGAGAGACAAGAACAGGAGGTAGAAAAAGGGAAGGTTTTCCCTTGTTATTCTCACAGGAGCTGGTTTTACAGTTATTTTAGTTCAAAACATTTTCATGTAGAGTCCAAAAAAATCCCAAAACTCAGCTAGGAGCAAATATTCATATTAGCCAAACACTAATGTTAATGTTGTGTTATAAGTAGAATAAAGTGCCAGAAACTTTCTGGGAGAACACACCCTCCAATTTCATTTGGCCCTAGCTATTCCCCAGCAGCCAGGAAGGATACAAGAAGTAGTCTGGCTGTCATGAGCTCGGTCTCTACATGTTCTCCCTTCCCCAGCCCCCCTGCTTTTCTTGTTTGCCCTACTTTTGTTTTCAATAAAAACATTAAACATTATAACATAGCCTGAAACTAAAACTAAATAATTGAGGACTGTGTGGTTGACCTTTAATCATAGATGTTTATAAATGTTGTTTGACGTTGATCAAGAATACACGCGATGAGAAACACAGCTTTGCTCATGACACTTAGCATCCTTCTAGAGCAGATGGGAGTTTAAAGCCAGTAGCGTTCTCCATGCAAGGACTCCTCTCTAAATTAAACTGTTCTGCTGCTCTCTCGGAATACTTTCCCCTTCCCTGCCCTGCAGTGCCCAGGTAGTGCTGGCAATTATTTGTACAATTTAGTTATCTAGGTTTGGGGATGGTGGCAACTGATTCAGGGTAAAACGCACCAGAAGAAACATGGTTTTCTTCCTCCAGCTGGATCAATTCCTACATCCTGCGCACTGGGCAGCCATACAGAAACTTGTGCCAGCGTAACAGAAGCACCACCATGCCGGAGAACAGAGAAGGGAAGGGGTGAGCACTGCTTTTTCAGATGGCTGTGCCAACTTTGTATGTGTGTTAAATCAGTCTAAGAAAATTATTTACAATAATGCTGTTTGAATCCAGGAGTCCCAGCACTGGCTAAAACTGGTGGATTGGCATTTTTATTGTCAACTTGCACACCGGTATTAATATTCTGCTTTTCTAAGGCAGAAGTTGGATGTTCTCCCTCAAATCGGGTATTTCTACGACAGAGCTCAAGTCCAGCCTCTGCCAGAGGATGTGTCTGCATTAGCTTTCTGTTCATTTTGTGAAAGTTAATATATCCAGTCCTCGCGTTACTTGAGAGTAAGCCAGAATTAGAGTCAATGTGCACTTCACAGGCAGCACGCACCACACATCGCAGTGGATTGTTAACTCTGAAACGAAGGGATCGGAATACCATAAACGGTTCCACCGCTGAGCATTTTTGCAGAAAAGTTCAGCTAAATTTGTTTTTGTACAAATTAAGCTGCTTCTCATATTCCTTGACTACAGGACTAATCTCCAAAACAAAAGAAATGCTGATGTTTAAGGAATAAGAAACCAGAGTCAATGTTGTGAGAAAAAATAGAAGGAGAAGCAGCTTAGCGTTTGGATTCAAAAGCCAGATTTGATGCTTAACTTAGGAATGTTTCTCTGATTGGTCAAATAACTGATGAGAGACCCTGAAAATAAACTAAATGTACCATTTTGCATTTTGTAATTACATGAATGCAAACTTGTAGCTAGTCTTGATGATGCTGAGGGAGGCAGCAATGAGCCAGAAAAGGCATGAAAAGGTTTGTTATGGTGGCAGCTACCTAGCAACACAAGCTGCAGGTTTTCCTTGATCATTTCTCAAGACTGAAATAAGTGCAGAAGACATTGGGTGCTTCCAGTGCTAAGTTTCATCTTCACATCTGTCAAAAGCAGTTCCAGTTCGTTAATTGTGGCAGGCTGCTCCCCGCAGTGTGAATTGGGGCTGGGATCTCCTGTCGCCTTCGCCACCGAGCCTGTGGAATTACAGGGAGGCTCTGTTCGGAGCTGAGCAGGTAGCCCTAATACTAAAAAGGTTTAAAACCAAGCCCAAGAAGAGCAGACCTGCCGCATGCAAGAGGAATGTATCAGGAATACTTAAACCATCCTTCACGTCAGCAGCAAAGCCACCGTCATTCCCCCGTCTCGCTCGTGCTGTTCCCTTGGCAGGGGTGACATGACCATCGGAGCGTTGCAGATGTTTGACAGGTTTTACTGATTACCAACGAGCTGCTTTTGATGAGGCACAACGGAGCAAGCGGCTCAGTCTCTGGTGCACACAACTGCGGAGGAAGTTTTTGATGCAGCTCGTACTCCCTGTCCTAATCGCCCAGAGCTGTTCCCTGGAGGGCAGATGCAGATCGCTCCCAATGTGCAGAGCCCGGGGAGGAGGAGGCTGAGCCTACCTCAGAGAGGAGCATTAGGTCTAGCTAGATAGGTATGCATATAACCTTATCTAAAATTATTTGCATTTATGGCAGACTTTGTTTTATGACTCAGTAATGCTGTTTCTCTTAGGAAAAGGCCCTTCTGGCTCAGTGTGATGTGCAGATCATTCACGCCCCGAGGGAAATACAGCGGGTACCAAATCCAGCCAGATGTGCCGGGCATACGTATAGCAGAGCCATAGGACTCTGAAGCCCTGAGGCTGGACTGAAAGTGAGAGGACTGTGGGTTTTCATCGTGAACGAGGTGGAGGCATAAGGTCTGCCAGCTGTGGAGGTGGATGCAGCAGGATGAGAGCCAGGGCCTTGCAGTTCGGCTGCCGGGACAAGGGTATGACAAAGTTACCCGCCTGCACAAAAGATCCACGGGTACAAACACGAACATGCTGTCTCTGTGGTCTTTCTTCAAAACCCCTCTCTATTTCCGTGGTCCTTGAGGCCCAGTTTTTCAGCCGTAACAGAGAGTTTTCTGCTTAATTTAGGGCCAAGACTTTTTCTGTCAAAGGACCAGATTTCTGGAACCAAGGCTACATGTGCTCATTCTGTATTGTAAAGCAAAGCACACCTTTACCTCACATGCAAATAAGGTGTCATCAGTGGAAAAACTCAACCAAAACATGCTTACCATACTGGAAGGAAAGACGAGACTACTCTTAATCTTTAGGTTTTGGTGTTTACATGCTCCTACCTCCTAAGTGTGGCACTTCTATTTTTGTACTAATGTGTGTGGGTTTAGTTAACAACTAAACAACAGCAATTTTTTGAACCTAACACTTTTTTCCTTATGGTAAGAGGAGCTGGGTTGCAAAATGCCTGGATACCTGGCAATGCAGTACGTGTGATTTGTAACTTGTCATCTGTGAAGAAAATGGGCACGTGGTATCAATGTTTGTGTCTGGTTGAGGGAGACAGCACTATTCGAGAAGGGTACCACAGTTGTTGCATTCCTGTAGTGGAGTGACTGGCTCACGCATCATTTCTGAGTACACAGGTAAAAACCTTGGCCTGCGTGTTTTTCTGCCCAAAGGGAAAAAGGATGCTCTTATGCAGCGGCCCCAAGTCTGGTACTCAGCTGTGAGCTGCCAAGAGTTCCCTGACAGCCTTGGACTCAGGGTTTGCCTGCTCCATAGGAGCTGACGTTTTCCTCAGGGATGCACTGTGCAAGGACTTGTGTGTAAACACTCCTCCGTGAACGGCACTTGGCAAGTCACCTGGACTACAAAGTGCCCACTCTCCTTCCCCTCCAGCAGAGGAATTTCCCAGCCTGTCCTACTAGAAAGCCCAATTGTGGCTAACCAGGGTGAAGCCCATGTGAGAGAACCCCGTGAAGATGAGTGAGGTGTGTGCCCTGACATTTCACTCCTACATCCCGTCACCTCAAGCACGTCGCAGCTGCAGAGGAAAGCCAGTACTCTGTTCCCCGTCACAGCACGGCCTGCCGGTGGCAGAGGTGAGGAGTAAGGTGGAGAGAGCATCTCTCACCAGGAGCCTCACAGTTAGGACAGAGTCCTTGCACCCAAGTCACTGATGCACAATCGGGGCTTCATCACTTGGGTAAGACTTAGACTAGGGCACCAGGACGAGGCCCAGGGACCAGAAAGATGTCTGTATGCTACATACTAGGAATGTGAAAACAATGCAGTTTTTAAGGAGAAATCAAGCCGGTTTCACCTGAATGTTACACAGATGTGAGTAATGAATGCTCGTCCATAAGTCTTTTCTGCCTACTCCAATGGAGAAGTACCAAGTTAGCACCAGGTTTTAAATCTGAAGAGGTAACTTAAAATGTTACAGTAAATTTGGGACTGACATTTAAAGCAAAAAATAATGTTTTAAGGTCATTGGACTAGCCTGCTACAAAAACTTTGTATATTTGAAAACTTCAGCTTCTAATTAATACTGTCCAAAGTAATTCTGTTCTGAACACAGGACAGAGAAATCCAGTTTAACCAGAAGGTACAGGTAGCAATGAGGCGCTACATTTATGAAGTTTGATTGCAGAACTAATTGGATCATAATTTGACAAATCAACCACAATACATAGCCTGCAAATGTTCAAAACATATCATCTTATAACTAGCTTCTAGATCCCAGTTAAATGTAGTAGCAGCAGCTAGCATTTAAAATAATCCCTTACAAACTGTAGTTTCTCCATATTTTTTTCCTCCAATCAGCTAAATTAGATCTTCTTTTTCAGGCTTAGGGTTTAGAAGCACAATAAAGTCTGGCAGGTATGAGTTCTTGATGAAAGCCATGTAACGGTGGGCAAAAGGCCAAGAAAAGAAGATTTAAAGGAGTTCATTTCCTGCTGACTGAAGGATTTGTGTGAGGTCACTTGTATTTATCTTCCATCGTGACTCCACATTTCCTTCTGGAAGGGGAAGGAAACTTGTCTTCATGGCATTTCTGCACTGGTACTTTAATTTTAGAGGACCTCACTGTAAAAGAAGGACCAAGAATCTAAGCAGTCCAGGGAAGGATCTTAAATTCTTGAAATATTTAAAGGACTAAGAGGTGGAAACAGTTCACAGAAAAATGTCATCAGCTCTCTGGTACCAACCTAAATATCTGTCTGCCCCACCACTGAGGACTGAGCTAACCTACTCCCTCCATGCCTGGATTGGTCTCACAGAGCCAGAAACCTTTCTCGGAAAAAGTCTTTCTCAGAAATCACATTCCTGAATATTCTTTTCATGAGTCTGCAACTGCAGTCACTTGGCTCTCAGTTATTTTTCTCCAGCATTGGCAATTTGTTGTTTCTCTCAAATGTTCATCTGGCTCTGTTTTGCTTAATCGTGGTGTCTCCCAAAGGTCTGCACTAATGAGTTTCTGCATTCATACCATATGCTTTCTTTGCCATGGAGAAGTTTAGTTGTATAGAAAACAGATTTTGAGACTCTTTCTATTCCCTTCCTCTTCTATCCTCACATCTGAAAGGTCTTCTAGGCAGAAGAGGCTTCTTGGGTCCCTTCACCCTGCTAGTTAGAATCAGGCCACATCTCAACAATGCTCCTGCGTAATGTAGATATGTGGCAAAACTTTGAAAGTAATTGTCCAGTTCCTTCTTGATTTGGATTTAGGTTAACTAGCTTTTTTGGAGCCTTCATTTGAAATCCCAGAGGCAAAGGTCATCCACACACTCAAAAAGAGGTGGCAACTCCAGGCGACAAGAGACACCAGCTTCCTATTGAAGGAGCTGTGCTTCTCAGGGTGGTGTTTACAGCCAGGCGGGACGGGGAAGGACTGCTCCTGAGCAAGGGGAGGTTTCAGATGGTTTTAGGAGGCTCAAGGAAGCTAGATCAGCACCGCAGCACAAACCTCCCAGGAAAGGCCAAGCCAGCTGCCCTGGAGGTAATCACAGCTAGCAAAGAGAGTCACCCAAACTACTCAACTGCTAAAAACAACCCGTAAGAGCTAAATATCCCAGACAGAGAATACAAAATCTCATTTAAAATTATCCAGTTAGGAAACAGCCCAGCAGGGAATGTTCTTTACAAGAAAGTCCTTGAAGGACTATTATTCCCACCCTTTCTGGCAATTGCTCTCTCTCCATTCCCATAAATTCCCATCCCAGGGCACTTCTGGCACAGATCTGCTATCAACAGCAACGCTTAGTTTAGTGAAGCATCACAACTCCAGCTCCAGTAGCATAAAAGAGTTCCCTCCTGCATTTTCCCCATATGAATCACTTTGTTTCTAATTTTCTCTTGTAGATGCAATGGAAGCGGTGTTCACATGACATTCCAGTTTTTCAGATTGTCCATCAAGTTGAAAGTGTACATGAGTGTTGTTTGCTAATCTAGGTCCATGCATGGCCTGTTCCCTGGTACAAAACGCTATCTGTTGGCTGGAATGTAGGGACTTATGGAAGAACCTGGTGATTTTGGTCCTAAGAGCAGCAGGAAGGAAGACAGCTGACTCCAATAGAGCTGTGTCAGGAAACCTTCCGGGCAGGGAGCCATTCACGCACTGTCTGTGCGTGAAGTATGGGAAGATGTCGATTGACCTGAAGGATGGAGACAAGGACAGTGGTGCTGACGTACACTGGGGCTGGGGGAATTGTGCAGAGGAGTTCATATTGGTGAGCACTGGCAACATGTGGCAGAACAGATTTGTTCAGAAGAATTTTGGGGAGGAACAACAGTTTTCCTATAGTGAAGGACTTTTTTTTTTTTTTTATGGTACCAGATTAACAACAGCATCACTCCCTGCTATACTTCAGAAAGAGACTATTTTCTTTTTCCGGAGGCTGTCATTTCTCAACCTGTTTGTTACTGGAGGCTCAGGCAGGTCTGATGCACTTCGTCACCATCCCAGAGCAGCATCCAGGACAGCCAGACTCCTTAGCAGTGGTGCCAATTACAGCCCATCACAGGGTTATGCTGGACTTACCTTTGCATCCCTTCGTGGCACTGAGATGGATATCTCAGATCCTCTTGGTGATGAGAGTCCTGTCTAAGAGACTCACCACAGCTGAAGTTCACTGGTGATGTCCTGCCCGCTCTGCTTTGCAAGTCTACTGGCAAGTAAGAAGAGCGTTAACACCAGAGGATGGCGTTTTACTCTGAGACATTAACTAACTTTCAGGCAATGGTATCAAGTCTTCGCTGATTATCTAGGCACTGCCAGAAGAGCAGAAGACAAAACTGTGCTTATGTCTCCAAGACACCAGTTCCAGTTTGTCTGCTGGAGTTCCTGCTGCTACATTATTTTACAGCATTTGAGATTTTTGCCCAGGTGTTTGCCATATGTATTTTTTCAGTTACTATGGATTTTCTAATGCTCTACTTTTGTTTTCTTTTGCCTGGTTTTACAGACACTTCCCAGTGTTCAGGATGCTTTAATGTAAACATTGGGCTTACCTGTAGGTTGTCCCCTGATAAACTTGACTATCAGTTACAAGCTCAGATTTTTCATGAGCTGGCCAGACTTCTTGAAGCAGACCAAAGTATGTTGCATTAATGTATAGGAAGAGACTTAATCTACTTTTGTATCCATTTTCAATAAACCACAATTTTCTCTGAAAGATCTGCCTAAAACCTTTGTCTCCCAACTTGAAATATATTTCTGAAAGTAATAAAATTTTCCATTACACCAGCAAAGTAGATATTAAATTTTATTTCTCTAAGTATCAGAACTTCCCATCCCTCAAGGGATGTCTTCTGTGTACCTTTGCAAACTTGATAAATGAAGTACAATGAATCCAAGTGATGTCCCACTTTCAGAGCAGGGTTATTATAAAACAAGGGAAAAAGAATGTTCCTACAGTAAGTGGGATCAGAAAAAAATCCCCTTGTGTTCTTAGCATACTCAGAAATTTCTGGCAAAAATTAGGACAAGTTATTTTACTCCTGCACGTGCATGTAACTGTAAGGGCATCTTGCCATACAGAAAAAATCCCTGCGATGGATGACACGACTATATAAAAAATAACAGAGCCTGGTGATAAATTCAATGTGCACCTTTGACCTACTGTCTTTCTAACACTCCATCTCCTTGGGACTTTCTCATTTCAGGTGTCCTAGCCTCCTCAGCTGTGGCTCTGTCTTCCGCTATTTCTTTTTCTTTTCCTTTTTTTTTTCCTTTATTAAATTCAAACTACAGGACAAATGTTTCTTTCTCTTTGTCCAGGTACGGAGATCTCACCCGCTCTAGGCAAAAGGCAGGTGAAAGTCTATCCAATACTAGTGGAAACTTTGCTACATGGACAAAAAAAATCACTCTGGGAAAGCGTGGCATCTTGTCACATGAAGCAAAAATTGGCTGAAATGCCAGTGCTGTTGAAGTGAGTGGAAATTTCCCGATGGATTTCAGTGAAGTTGGAGCTTCGGTCCTGGAGTTTGGGACCATGGAGCTGGGCTGTCTGGGGGACACACCACGGTCTTGGCCAGAAACGCCGGCGATCATGTCCCACGGGAGCTGGTGCTGTGTCAGTTCTGTGTCACTGCTCACTCTCGTTCACCACCAGTACTGGAACAAACAGAAATGGTGTTGTGGAAAGATGGTCTTCATCACCTCATGGGAAGATGTGACCGTCTGCAACCAAGTGCTGTGGTCACCCCAGGGGACTGTGCTGGGCTGGCATCGGCCACTCCTTCACTCTCTCCTTATTCCTTATGCTGAGAGAACACAAATAGCATTCAAACGTTACCATTATGAGGCCATTGGCCAATTTGGTCAGTTAACTTACGTGCTGCCCTTTTGCTTTAGCTGGCAGGGGAGGAGGGAGTCCAGGCAGAGACCTCCTCATCTGACCCACCACCCATGCCGTGACCACTGCTGGAGGCAGGAGCACAGAGAAATACCTCCTTCCCCTGAAATATAAACCTACTCAACACTACAAATGACTGGTGCAATTAAAACTGCAGTCCAGAGAAGGAAGATAGCCCCTTAATTTTTTGCAGGTTGAACAAGATAGATGGAAGCGATGGTGTCTTTCGGGGTTCAAGAGAGACATGGGCAAACTGCCTGTCTCGGCACAAGCTGCTCGCTGGCCGAAGGGACTTAGGCAGAGGATCGGTCGCCGGGTGAATATCATGATTCAATACTGATCGCTAGTCTGTTATTTTCTTTTCCTGTTTTGTTGTCCTATTGCAGCTGTTGTCTGCTGGTTGTTTCCGTGCCCAGTTAAAATCGTCATCGTCACTCTCCTCTCAGGCTGTTTGGTGTGGTGAAGGCAGGCAAGGAGGGCACGTGCCATAACAGAAGCCTGTCCTTGAATCCTGCAATTCAGACTTCTTCTAATTAGGCTGCCCTGCTCAACACGTACCTTGAAAAAACTCTTGTAGGAAATGGATGTGGCTGCTGTCAAAGAGCAAGAATTCAGATGAGGTGTTCGATCCCTCCTTAAAATAACCTTAGACAAAATTGCATCTTCCTTGGACAACGCTTCCATCCAGATATGGCAGCAACCTAGGTAGAGTGGGGGTCTCCGATGCCGTCTGAGTGTATCTCATTCTCCCCGCACTTTGTCAGAAGCAAAAAGAAAATGCTTTTGATGTTAAATAAGATACCCTGATACACAGACACCTGACCTGTGTAGCGGTCAGTCTGGTGACCAGACACATTCCTGGAAGAAGACTCCCAGATATCTGGGGTATCTTGTCCTACCCAAACCTGCAGGCACCCAGCCCTGGCTGTTGTTGGAAGCAGGATACGAGACCAAATAGATCCTGGGTTTTGTCTCCTGCTCCTAAAAACCCACTACCTTCTTGAAACTCATCCTGCCCACCTTGTCCTGCCAAGCTCCAACCTGCACAACAGATCCTGCTTCCTAGCACCAAACCAGAGCTGGCACAGCATTCACGTCTGATGGAAATGTTTCAGTTTCATTATTCCTAAAATGATTTGCTGAACTTGAAATAAGAGTGCTTGGCACAAAAACATGCATAGCAGATACCACAGACCAAGCCAAGGAGCTTGGGGATACCTGTACCTACTAAGAGGTACAGCCAGAAAAAAAGCCACCCGTTTCCCTCTAAAATGTCCCTCTGTGTGCAGGTGACAAGGATATGCAGCCTGAATTGTGATAGTAGTTGGAAATATTTTAAAATCCATTTGCAGGTCACATCTAGCAGGCAGGCAGGCTGTCATCAGCTCTGATTTTGCCGTTTCATTTCCACTCGCTCTCATTCGTGGGGAAAGATCCTGGAGCGCCCTGGGCTGTGATCTGCTCAGTTCTATTTCTGGCTGTCTCCTTGCTGAAGGAAGGTGATTTCTCACATGTGGTTGTTTGCCAATTATCACTAGTTGAGACATACCCCCTGGTTATATTACAGAGAGAATCAGGTGGCAAGTACATATTTACAAGTCTTTATTCTAAGGCACAGGAATACCTTATTGATCTGAGCTTTGAACTGAAACTGTGGGGACTCTCAGGAATCACTTTTCTTCTGGCTGAGTTGACCCAGTGTCTTACTCTTCCATGGAAGACACAGAAAGTTAAGTATCATCTAATATACTTATGTGTGTGTGTGAATAGAGTGAGGGTGGTCCATCGTACAAGATTTAAAATAGCCAAGTGTCTCCTACAATACGCTGTAAAGTTCCCATTGTATTTGATATTAAGCAGGCTTTTTTCCAGTTACTGTTCACCCACTGCACACCAAGCTGTGACCCAGCTGCTTCCTTCATTTCAAAAGCTTAATCTTTTTGGTGTATAAAACTAGTTTGTAAAGCACTTTATCAGGAAAGCATGGATTTGTGAAGGGATGAGTGGGTGAGCTAGCAGTGCTGTGGCCTTTTTGTTTGCTCTATCCCACTCACAAGATGCACGGGATTACCTTTGAGCTCTCTCAGCAGCATAAGTTTGAAAACTGGAAAAAGCATGACGATAAATGAAATATTTCCATTAGCAGGGAGCAGATGGACTCGTTCTGCATCAAAAATTAGCTCAAATATTGACAGATTACAATAACACATCAAATACAGGAAAACAAAAGCCTTGGGGCTGCCACACCGGCTTCTGGCAAACCGTGCTATGGGCCGATCAAAGCTACCTTCCCTCCCCATCATCCGCTGTCCCAGCAGAGTCCCAGGGCAGGTCCCAGGAGTCCCCAGTGCATCCCAGCCGCAACAACAGGACCAGCAGGGCCTTGCTTGGAGCAGCCTTGTCATCAGTGGAGGCTCCCTTCTGCGTGAACGTGCAGGACCAGCTTGGTGAAACCTCCAGCCACTGGTTTTCCTCCATTCTGCAAGCTCCCAGAAGTGGGAAAAGTCCCAGCAAGAGCTGCTGAGAAGAGAGGATCTGTTTTATTGATGCTGTGGACGTTTCATGGCTCATAACCTTTGATTTTTTTTGGCAGCCACCTTTTCCTTTGCACCAGTGTGGTCAGCAGCTGTCTTTTCTTCTTGAAACTTGAACGAATTTGACATATTTCTGCAGTTTCTGTTACTTTGGTGAGCAATTTATCCCAGGGTCTTTACACCAGCTGTTTTCCTCTTCCAGCTGTTTGCACACATCTGATGGAATAATTTCATTAGAGCAGCTTCAAGCTCATTGTAGTGAATGCCCCAGTTTCTTTTACAAGTCATTGAGATGCAGTTAATTTTCTTGCTTGTAGTTTCGGAGACTGAAATTGAGCTGCATCAACATTCTAGTAATTTACAGTTGTTTCTTACCCATCTTTTCATTTATAGACATCCTACTTTTTCTAGGCAAACAATACACCCATTATCCTCCTTCTTTCTATGCATTGTTTGATTCAGAAAATCAAATCTGAGAACCAACTCATAGAGCTTTTCATCTACAAACACATGTATTCAGCCTATGGTGAGTTGTTTTGGCTCCGGTTCAGATAAACAAGAGTACCAGATGTAAATACGATACTTGTAGGGCCGGGCAAACTGAAGGAGAAAACCAGCATCTTTCTGAGAGTGCCAGAAGGATGCACACAGTAAGTGTAGGAGCTCCCTGTTTAAGATATGAGCTCCACAGGCCCGGACTGTGCAGCCTTACTTTGTACCTGGGCATCCGGTATCGGAGATTTCTGTGAGCAGCAGCTAACAGAAAGAGTGCTGAGAAAGAAATAAAAGGTATGATCATGCTGCAAAAAGCATGGGCAACGAGTTGAAAAGTTCAGTAATAGCACCGCATAGCTGGAATGGAAAATGCCCTAAAAATGTATGATTACGCTCTACAGTGGCTTGTAGTTGAAATTTCAATACAGTAAGTGGACTATTTCCTTATCAAACGTGACAGAAGGCAGAGCAGACTGTAAGGTACCATACAAATATGAACAATGACCATTATTTAAAGCCACCCTACTGAATAGTCTGACACCTGGAAATCCATCTACCAGTAAGAACAGTTATTTTGTCCATGCCTAAATCATATTTCCGAACCTTTTCTACCTGTCAGTAGTTAAGTTAGAAATAATTACCTGATTCAATAGCGTGTTTCTGGAAAAATAAGTAGTATGAGAAAACAGGTCTTTTTCTCCTGTTCAGCTTTGTTTTCCATGCTCCCTTCTGTGCCGCTCTCACTCTCCATGTATTATATGAGGGATTCATACTAACCTGAAGGAAGAATCAAGTGGCCTGAAAATACCTTATTCTAAATTACATGTGCACTTGGGCTTCTGACCCACAGAGCAGTCTGATAGAATAAACTGGTGTGGCGGATTTTATTGAAATGGGTTTTATTGAAAAGAATAAGCAAGGCAGTTTACTCTTAAGGCAGCAAGGGTTAATCTGCTATGATTTTGCTAAGTTAATTAAAAATGGAACAATCCCGTGATTGCATCAGCGTTCCTATTAAGACTAAATCAATAAACCAATGGGTTCAAATCACGGAATCACTAAATTAATGCAGTGAGTAATCAAACTGGAGTTCGAGGTTGGCAATGGACAGAAATACTTTGTGTTAGTCCTGTTTCAAGCTCGCATGAGAGCAAAGGACGGAATTTAAGGAAAAGCCAGCTTCCTTTCCATCTGAGGCTGCAGGCTGTAGTCTAACCAGTGCATGAAATTATTTAGCCAGGGAAGAATCATTTTGGTTTTAGGCCCATGCCAAGGAGATGTTGTAATCCCATCCTGTTTCATTTTAAGGAAATGCAATTTAGAGAGTCCTCAGTGGGTCCTCTTTAACACGGCCTCTTCGTGCTCGGCTGCTGCCAGCGGTTATGGGTTAACTGTTCTCTCCGAATACCACAAAAGCTAGAAACTTCCCAGAGAAAAATAAAGACTCCTTCCATGAGGTGCAAAAGAAGTGATACAAAGAGGAGCCCGCTTCCCCCAGACCAACTGCTTTTTCCAAGCACTTGTTCCCATTAACTGCCAGGCAGTGTTCTTCTGACCTGTCTGAGTTGGGGAGAGGCTACTCCACTATTCCACAAGACACTTTTCTTTTTAATATATCCACAACTCTGAATCTGTTATTCCAGTATAAAATGTCCATCAAATTGTTTGTGGCACACAGAAAGCCCCTCATACAGATGTCACGGTGCATCCTCCCTCCAGACCTTCTGGACTAAGTGCCCCTACATGGACGGCCCTCCCTGTCCTGCCTGCCCACTAATCAGCCAAATAAGCGGCAAGACTTCAGAACAGTTTGGAATCATTATTTTATTTTATTGCTTGTTTTATTTAAAGTCCCTTTAAAATTCAAGCTGTCTTATTTCTCAGAAGAGAGAGCTCAGCCTCCTTGCTGTGGCTGTGGCTTTCTTGCTGCCCTGCCTTTATCCAGGCAATTTCAGGGGAACATACTCTGTAAAGCTAAATGCTATGCTATTTTCCAAACATTTCATGCATTTTCTTCTCAAGACAGAGTAGTGCAAGGAAAACAGTGAGCTTTTACCTGTGGAGATTTAGTTCAGGCTTCACTGGTAAAGTTTTGAGAGCCACATTTTTAAAGATGCTTGAAGATCCTGACAGACAACTTGTAGGATTTTTAGTACTGTCTTTATAGCTGATTTGTAAGTTTTTGAGTTTCTAACTCTCACTCTGATCAGTGCCTTTAGAAATCAGGTGTAATGCCTAATGAGTGGGTGCTTTGAGCAAGTGAAAAATTGTCCTGTTCGTTTCCCTGTGCTTAACCCCCCCTCCCTGGTACTAAGCACCCTACTGTGCAAAGCGTCCCGGTAGGTATCTTTTCCTACGTTTATCCATTTTGGTGCATTGCTTCAGTTGAGAGGGTGGCCATCAGATGAACGCACTCTTTAAGAATTGATTAGGACATTATGATAAGCACACGACAAGGAAGCCAAAATGCTGTGATTTTTACCCCTCGCACGTAAACTGGAAAAGTTATTTCTGCCTTTGTTTCCTTGTGTATAACACAGGGTAGGGAACTGTGCCCCTCCTTTGCTGATGTCCATCGTCACAGCCACAGGCTATTACATGAGAGAGAGGGTCAAATCTTTCTCAGTCACAGTGGCTCCACACCTGATGTAGTACCATCAATAATCCATATAATTCCTGTCTGAGCACAGCGAGGTCCTGTGTGGTCACCGGATCACACCGAACAGTCAGAATAACCAAATGATTTCTTCCAGCTGAAATCACTTCTATGGTGTAACGACTGGGAGTTCAGCCTGCTGGGCATAAATACATCACATCTGGCAGAGCCGCTGGGGTTGTGCCATCGCCACGTAACTCTAGAGGGCTGGGTAGGCAATGATACCCCTGCCATAGACTTCTGTGGGACAAGTGAAAAATATACAGGCAGGCTAGCGTGCTTTACTGGATTTGAAATATTTTTAATGAATTAGAAAAAATCCATGGTAAATTCATTAAGACTTTTCCGTGGGGCTCTCTAACCAGAGTCCCACAGCTGGGATTTAAAGGTCCTGAGACAAGATGTAGAAGTTTTCCCCTTGGATGAGGCCCAGAGAACGTACTGGAAAGATAAATGCACACTCCTCTCCTCATCTTCTTTCTTTCTCTGTAAAACATTTAGGCTTAGATCTTCCCTGGAGATAAACTGGCACGGTTTCAGTCATTGCAGTAGAGCTGCAATAATTTACGAAGGGCCTATGCATTTTAAATCACGTCAGTTATGGCAGAGACAGAGGGAACGTTGCAAACCACGGTCCCTTCTGAACGACCACATCCCCTCCAGCTCCTGGTCCCCACCTGACTGCTCTCCCCATCTCCACTTCAAAGCCAGGCTCGGCGGAGGTTTTCTCATCCACCAGCACCCCGGTTCTGACCTGGGGACAAGAACTGCCTGAAGGAGCAGAGCTGCAGCCAGAAGCAGCTCAGTGCCCGTGTGCCTGCCCCGGACAAGCCGGCGTGATCCCGCTCACTGCGCTGAGCACAGGCAAAGTTAAGGCTCCCTGCAGAGCTGTGCCTTGGGGACCCACGCCGCCTCTGCAGCCATCCCCGGGGCTCCCGGGGGAGCTCAGGCGGCCTCGCACCCCTTCCACTTTGCAGCCAGAGCGCGGGGCCCCGCGTCCAGCCTGGCCTCGCAAATCCCCCAGCCTTCCCCCGGAGCCTTTGCAGGCTTTGGGGTTTCCATTTAGCGGCCCTCTGAAGTAATTAATACAGAGGGCCCTATGCTGATTCTGCAGAGCCCATTAATCACTTTTGCTGAGACAGAGGGACTGTTTGTACAGAGTTTGCAGAGATTATCGCCCTGGCTCCGGGATTTGTCACATTGCATTACAAATGGTGTTTTAGTGAGCTCCTCAGTTCCCAGTGGGCCATAACCTGTCTGAGGCAAAGTCAAATATTGTCGAGCAGCAGAGGTTTCCCAAGAAGGGGCTTATCTTTTCCAGATTGCTTGATTATATAAATAGGACTTCAATATGAGATACAAATGCAATTAATTCCTCAAGGGTTACATTTGATAATGGCACCGAAATTAATCTTCAGTTGCAGAAATAACACTGGCTGTTTCATGGAGTTTAAGTAAAAGCCTGCAGATATAGCCACTATCCCACCAAAAATATTGCTTTATTTTCCCTTTTAAAAGAATTACATTATTATTCTTGTAACTTACTGAGATTTCTTATTTGAAAATGTTTTAACAGGGATTAATCCATTAGTAACTGAAGGAAAGGGCACAGCAGCCACAAAACAGCCGAGCTGCAAGCACTGTCCTGCACAAGCAGGGGGCTGAGCCAGTGTTCCCAGCTTTCAGATCCGCTCTCCCAGCCATAATCCGGTAGAAGGATGAACCAAGATTGAGTTTTACAAAGTCATTTGATGTGCCTAAGTATTCTGGTGTGAGTGAGTTAGTTGTCTAACACCGTTGGGGAGCTCATTCTAGATAACATAACGGGTCGTTTCCCAGGGGCAACTGGGAAACTCCCATGTGATTCTACAAGCAGATGCTGATCATAAACCCATTCCTGCGAAAGTTTACCAGCAAGACAGTCAGATAAGGACAGTCATAAAGCCAAGGGCATTAGTGAAGAGTAAATGTTTTCAGGACTATGCTATAAACTTTTCAGCCATTCCTTCTGTCTCAACTGAAGAGCAGAATTTCCAGTCTTGAGTTTTTACATAAAGTAAACTTAGTAACTTAGATACTATTAAAGTTGCTTAAACTTAGTAACTGTTAGTGCTATTGATTCCTTTTTTAGGTTATGTTTTCTTTTCTGGGCCCAAACTACCTATACATGTAAATGCACTCAGCATCTTCCCCAGACTCTTGTTCTCCATGTGGTAAGTGGCAGCTCTGTTCGGTTCACTGTCCATACACCTCATATGCCCATGCAGAAGACTGATGCACCTAAATGTCATAGGTTTTTCTGTGGCTTTCAGAGAGGAGAGAACCTGGCAAGAGATGGAGGAGTGAGAGGAGAAGAGGGGTAAGGAGATGCAGAGGCCGGTGGGATCTGGCTTTGATGCAGAGATGCTGGTGCAGGGGTACAGCCAAAGATAAGTGGTGTTCACATCACTCTCAAATATATCAAACAAGTGGTGCTTACCACTCGGCAGGTGAGTTGGATATCAAGAGAAATGTGTCCAGGGACCAGGACACACAGTTTTGGCCCAATCATAGAAAAAAATGCTGAGAAATCCTTCAGAAAAAAAAATTAATATGTCAAAGTAGGGCATTAGTCTTCTTCAGCATAATGGTACCAGATTTGTTTGTATATAAGCTTGTGTATAACAGGAAGGTAGCTGAGAAAGCCTTAATCAAATGTAGTTCAAAAAAAGCATACATGAAAGAAAAGTTTTATTATTTAGAAGTTTGGTGATTATATATTTTGAGCAATCCTACCACCTGCAGCTTGAGTCAGCTAGCTACTTCAGAGACTTTTGGAAGGCACAAGTGAACAGATGGTGTGTTTGTGACACCATCAGGTAGTGGGCAGTGAATATTAGTAAACTGGCAAGTATCCACCAAAAATTATTCCAAAGCAGATAATTAAATAAGTTATAAATAACGACGACAACAACACAAAATTAATATCTCAATAGTTGAAAAGGAAGGAATGAGGGGAGGAAACAAGATTTTCTTCAGATTAATTATACAGCCTTATTTCTTACCTTTTCCTAGTCCGTTACACACAGAGACCAATTAAAAATCCCTCAGATATTCTACATAACCAAAGCTAATTGTCTGCCATTTTGATATGGTCAAGCATATGTAATAACAACGTTCTAGTTCCCACTAGCATTAAGAAATAAATACAGACTTGAAATCAAGTCCCCCAGACATCACAAGAAGCCAGATAGATGGAAAAAAAGTTCATTGATTGGCACAAAGCAGTGCTTTGTATGAATGCCATATCCCCATTTTAATTTTACTATCTTCAGCTCAGAAGCCTGGCAGGCCTGCCTGGGTTCTGATAGCATCGATCTTGGATTTTTTGTGCAAATTTCTCTCTGACTCAAACTTGACACCAATGGTATTGTTCTTGTTTAGGGCAACAATAAATCTGACTTCTTTTCTACACAATGCAAAAGGAAATACTGCAATTCTGTAAGCATTCTAATGATGATGCAGAGATCTTATATAATTTTTTAATATCCAGATTAATTAATTAAAAAAATCTAATATAAATAAGCAACTCTCATTCTGAAAACTCATTGTGGATACCGAGAGGCAAGGTCTAGAAGTGGGATAGAAATACAGTCACAGGACTTGGGGGAAGATTCCGGCTATGGAAATGCGGCCATGTAGCCATTGAGGACTACAAGAACCTTGCTAGGGCATGCAGAGAGGCAGTCAGGAAGGCTAAGGCTCGGCTAGAACTGAAATTGGCCAAAGATGTCAAGAACAACAGCAAATGGTTCTTCAGATATGTGAGCAGTAAGCAGAAGCACAGGGAAGACACAGAACCATTGCTAAACAGGGCAGGGAAACGAGTTACTTCTCAGTGCAAGGCCACTGTCTAGAATATTTGAAAAGTCATGGAGATCAGGGGATGTCCCTGATGACTGGAAGAGGGCACTGTCATACCCACCTACAAGAAAGGCCCAAAGGAGGGCCCAGGAAACTACAGGCCCATTAGTCTTACTTCAGTCCCTGGGAAAGCAGTGGAGGGAGTCCTCCTAGAAAGTATCACTAATCAAACGAAGCAGGTGATTGGGAAAAGCCAGCACAGATTTACCAATGGCAAATGATGCCAGACTAGCCTGATTGCCTTCTACAACAAAATAACATCTTCTCTTGACATGGGAAAGCAGTAGATGTTGTTCACCTGGACTTCAGCAAAATGTTCAACACCATTTCCCACAGCCTTCTCCTGGACAAACTGGCAAGATACAGATTGGGTGGGTGGCCTGTGAGATGCATAGGGAATTGACTAACAGGCTGCACTCAGAGGGTGGTGATCAATGGTTTTTACTCAGGCTGGCAGCCTGTCACAAGTGGGGTTCCCCAGGGATTGATACTGGGTCCCACGCTGTTCAACATCTTCATAAATTATCTGGGTGATGGGATTGAAAGCACCCTCACCAAGTTTGCTGATGACACCAAAATGGGTGGTGCAGTGAACACATCAGAAGGGAGAGCCGTCTTACAGAGACCTTGACAGGCTGGAAGAGCGGGCTAGCAAGAACTGTATGAAGTTTAACAAGGACAAGTGCAAGGTCCTGCACCTGGGAATGAATAACCAAAGAGCCCAGTACAGTCTAAGAACTGTGTGGCTGGGGAGCAGCCTTGCTGAAAGGGACCTGGGGGTCCTGGTGGACAACAAGCTGTCCATGAGTCAGCAGTGTGCCGCTGCAGCAGCGACGGCAATTCGGATCCTGGGCTGCATCCACAGAAGCATTACTAGCAGTGGTAGAGACGTGGTCATCCCATTCTACTCAGCGCTTGTCAGGCCACACCTGGAGTACTGTGTCTAGTTCTGGCCCCCATAATTCAAGAAAGATATGGACAGACTGGGGAGGATCCAAAGAAGGGCCAGAAAGATGATCAAAGTGCTGGAGAACCTGCCCTATGAGGGAAGACTGAAGGAGTTAGGTCTTTTCTCCCTGAAAAAGAGAAGGCTCGGGGGGACCTCATCACAGTACTCCAGTATTTGAAGGGTGACTACAAAGAGGACAGAGACTCTCTCTTCACAAGGAGACACATGGAGAAGACAAGGGGCAACAGGAACAAGTTGCACTGGCAGAGGTTTCATATCGACATACATAAGAAAGAAATTTTTTACAGTAAGAACAATCATTCAGTGGAACAACCTCCCCAGGGATGTGGTGGAGTCCCCATCACTGGAGGTTTTCAAGATGTGATTTTGAACAGGGTGCTAGATAATCTCATCTAGGCTCTCTTTCCCATGAAAGGTTGGACCTTACAACCGTAAGTCCAGTGTATGGCTGAGTTTTATTTAGGACTTATTGTGTATTGGGCAAAGACTGGGCTCTTACAATATGTCAGTGCAATAGCCAGTTGACTTGTGCGTGCTAGTGATCCCAACCTCTGAAGAGCTTGGGAGCTTAGGGAAATATTTAGACCATCACTCCACAGGCGAGAAGCCAAGACACGTCCAAGGGCAATGGCATTCAGCTCAGGCACCCAGGGAGTCGTGGCAAACCAAGAGCTGAATGCAGAGTTCCTGTCCTGAACCTTTTCTCCCACGACTCTTCTTGTCCACGCTCTTCCTCAAAGAACATCCAGCAGAAAGCAGAGACACTCTGGTCTTCTCAAGTGCGCCTGAATAAGTTGAAATCTGCTTTCCTGTTAGATGCTGCTGTTTGCGATGCAGAAGACACTTCAACTTGGAAAAGAGATACGTGAAGGGAAATACCACAGAGGTCTATGCAGTCACGAGTGACATGGGAAGGGTGACTAAGGAATGACTGCTTAATGTTTCATCCATTACAAGGGCTAGCTGGTAGGTAGCACATTCAAAACAGACACATAAAAGTATTTTTCATAAGTTGTGTTCAAGTTGTGCAACTCTTTACCACAGAAAATTAGAGGCTTAAAGTTTACACAGTCTCAAGGAGAGACTGAACAAATTAGTGAAACAGGAATTCATTGTGCGCTGTTAAAAACAAAATACTTTTCCTGGGTCAGGAACTCCCTAACAAATTGTCAGAAAGTTGGAAAGTCATCTAGGGAAGTACCAAAAAAATGTTTTGTCTATTTTCATCCCATTCCTGAGGAACAGCTTTTGACCACTATTGGAGGCGCGATGCTAGGCTAGACAGATTTTTGGACCGTCCTGGAACAGCCCTGCTTGTATTCTTGGGAGCTGACAGAGAGGTCAGGGGTGGAAAGAGCGAGCCAGGAATTCTAGAAAACTGCTCTCTTCATTTTTTCTGAAAACCTGCCTGTTGAAATGGGTGCCAGTTCACAAAGTGAAAAATTTCCTCAGTGTTTTCTCCAAGACAGTCTGAAAGAGTAACCACCCCAAAGAGTCAAATCAGTAGCATCTTTGGCCCCAGAGGAAAGAACATGGCAAAAAGATCATTCTGGATCAACTAGAAGTCAAGACTGCAGCAAGAAACTTCGAAGTCCCCTACGGAGCTCCTGGAAGGAGATTAGACTTAAAAAATGGGTCATGATTTCCACAGCCAGAAGAGCCTCAGTCTATCCCAGGCTATTGCTGCAAGTACCCTCAGGAGCAATTAACTACATGGATTCACCCTATCAATAATGGCATGAGTAAGGTTGCTCCTGGATTAATATCTGTGTGCTGGGCAGCGAGCCACACGCAATGTCAGGCGAGCTCTACAGAAGAAGGATTTGGCTGCAAACCTGCCAGTGCTGCAAAGTGTGTAATATTGAAAAACCATAAAGACAAGGAGTGTTTGGCATCAGGAGACCTACACTCTGCGGGAACTCTCGGGCTATCAACGCAGGATCTGTGAGCGGGTTAGTCAGTCCAGCTCCCTGTTTTGAAAAGGCAGAAACTGAGTGAGAAAGGCCAATGAAGTTTTCCTAAGGGAACTAGACAGGGTTTTTTTTATTTGTTTATGGTTTATTATTCTGTTCCCTACTCTCCTTGACCGCTAAGCCATTTCTGGTTCACCTTTCGCTACTGACCAATTCTTTCCTCCAGTTAACACCCAGAAATCCTCATATATATTTTTCTCTCTTCCTCTGTTTCTTTTAAATCCCAGTGACTAATCTACTGTCTCTTTTCTTCCTCCCAGCTCTTGGCTCTGGGTTGTTTTTAATTGGACCCTTGTTAACAGCTTCGTTGTTTCCCTGTATCCATACACAGAGCACAGCTGCATGCTCTCCCTCTCAACTGCAGGAGAAGAAATCAGAAAATAAAGTCCCCCCGAGAGAGCCCAGCCTGTCTCTTCTGTAACAAGCTGTAGCAACTTTTGCAAAATGACTGCTTCTGTGGGCAGACAGCTGAGCTCTCCGAGACAAATTTGGGGCTCGGAGTCCACAGACATAATAATTACCAGAAATACATCACAAGCCCCTCTCCCGGCATCAGTTAGGCCATTCCTAAATCACAAGGTGCAGTCTCTCTCTCACTCCTGACTCTCTGGGTACGAAAACTTTCGCTTTCTGTCATTCTCTCTCAGTGCACTGCAATCTTTCTCCCTGAAATTGTAAATGATAACACCTGCTGGGGCTCTTATTTGTTCATTCCCCGTATCTCCGGCTGCTCCCTGTGTGAGATATTACGCCCACACAGAGGTATGAAATATACAGTAGCTGCTTGTGAAACTTCTATATGAAAGATGCAATGCGTATAAATAATGGCATTGTTCCGACGTTCTTCATCTTGTATCTGACAGAACACGTTCAAGAAACTCCAGGAACACTCTAAAGCTGATGGAGAAGTCATTCACACCGTATCAGTGTAGCTGAAAACAAATGAGCAGGACTGCTCTGGACATCCTATTTTCCTTTCACCACCAGAACGTATTTATTCTCCAAGTCATACTATATTCATATTTACTTTAATGATTCATAAACATCCCAGGTTCCAGAAGCTTCTAATTAACTCATCTATTTAGTGTCGTTAACAGATGCTCAGGGAGTGATTTATTGTACAATACCGGATCACACCAACGTATAAATCCAGCCAATTGAATTGGCAGGCAGTCTGGGTAAATATCTTCTGCTGCTGGCAGATGAGACTCTGTCCTAAATTCAGCATTAATGCCCTGCAGACTGGGGCTGAAGCATTATTGTTTTCTTCTTCTATTACTCTGCACATACAGCATACATTGTACTGTACAACACTCGTTATTTCTCTCTTCTTTAAAAAAAGATTTAGTGAGGTACTGCATAGGATTGGGGGTATACATTTATCTGTTTGAGACAAGAAGAAATCAATAGCCCCAAAGAAGTTTTTGCTCAAGCTCCTTTTAATTTACCCTGGCTTTCTGTAGTTTCAAAACCAAAACCAGTCCCTCCGACACACTACAGCACAGCGATCCTAAACTTTATTAGAAAAGTCACATCGGGAACCCCGTCTGTACGAGAGATGTGGCCAGATCTCCAGACCATTTATTGATAAATAAGGGAGTGGGACTGGCCACCATGGCTTTGGGCAGAACACGGAGCCGAACACCGACAACAGCAACGTTAGCTCTACAGGCACTTCCACAGCGGTGTTCTACACAACGCCCGGGGACGCTCCCAGTGACTGATGTTGCTGAATTATTAGAGGGACTCCAGCTTGGTTTCTAGCCTGGGCCAGCTAAACCTCCACCAAACGCTGGCAGGCAGAGGCAGCACAGCCGGAGAGCAGCCGCACGGGGCCGTTCGCAGGCAGCCATGCCGGTGCGCGCTGCGAGAGCCCAGCCTGCACAGAGCCAGACCGTGCCAGCTGGGCTCCCTCTTACAGGCCGCTCTTAGCGTTACTGATTTAATGATATAAATACAGCCTGTCAGCTTCGGCCTGGCAGACTTGTTTTACTTCGAAACTAGGGTGGGTTTTTTTTTTTTTTTTTCAAATTTCAAAATGGTAACAACACATGGTCTGATTGCCTCTGCTTGTTGCCTGGGCAGAAGCTCTCTTCCAAAACTGAAAGGCAAGTTATTTACCTCGCTGGAAGAGAGCTGCAGCTATGCTGCAGACAAATTTTACAGCTTTTCTCTTAAGAGCTCACTCCCTTTTCATTCCAGTTCTTCCCAACGGCAACATTATGACTCAGTTTGTTAACAAAATACTAAGGAAACACAGATAAATATTGTTTTAAATTCCTGAAGGTGGGAGTCATCAGAGGACTGTTAAAATATTCTTTTTTGAAGTAATTATGTTTTTGTCTGTCTATGGTCTTCAAAAACAGGTATATTTAAGCTTTGTGTTTCAACGGCACTGAAAGGGACTATTGGAAATAATTAGGGTGTCTTTTCTGCTCAATTTTTAAAAACAGTATTTTTAGTAAAGTTACTGGGTTTTAATATACTTTTGACTCAGAATGAGATTTTGAAGATGAACCATCTCTGCTGTCTGCTCCAAGCTTTACTTATAGCAGTGCTTTTTGCGGGTGGGTTTGGGGAGGGGGAAGAAATACAAGCAATATTTAAGGGGGGATGGGAAGCAAAACTACATTAGCATGGCACTGTGCCCGAAGTGAAGGAGCAGGGAATATGACAGCTTGAGAAAGGCCATATACATTAAACAAATATGTTGCATTAAGGAATTTCTAGGAGTTATTAAATTTCTCCTCAGGACTCACTATTAGCAATCAATGTAGGAACAATACCACGATGAGTGTGACTGTTTTAAATTTTGATTAAAGCTTTCATCATGAGTGTAGCACCCTTCCTTGCTGCTTCCATCTCTCGCAGTCAGTTCCCAAGGCACACACGGTCTCTCGTATGGAACAATAAAGGCACAGCCCGCTCCTGCCAGCTGTGTTGCAAGGAACGGCTTCGACCTGGGCCTGCAGCAGCAGCGGACCGTGCTGCAAGCACAGAGCACACCGATGCACCTCTCCTGCGCCGGCGGGAGGGAAATCTCTGCAGATTCTAGGGAAGGACCCTGCAGTTTCCACTAAGACCGGCCAACTCCCATCACTCAAGCTGGTTTCTCAAACTCCAGGAAACAACTGTCCTTATAGTTTAAAAAGCCAACAGAAAGCATCATACATTATAGCTGTGTACGTAATCCAGACATTCAAGAACCGGTGCAGATAATGCACGAGAACTACTTTGCAAACGTATGATACATGGGTTGAAGGATTCTTTAAAAAACATGGCTTAAACCCACATAGGTGAAGAAACAGAAAGCCTTCCTTTTAAGAATTGCATCTTGGTTAAGTAGAAATGCAGCCAGAAAAAGTTAAAAATCTATTAAGAGGTGACTGGAACACTGTTAGAGCACACCTGTGCCACAGCATGTACTATACTGCATACCCCTCTACTAGGTCATCTCAGTCACCCACTTCTGCTTCCTAATGCCACCACACATGCAAGGTACAGGAAACTGCTACTAAAGAAAATCAGGTACTTGAAACATTTTTGGCAGCTCCCTCCTCCAACCCAGTTCTATTCTGTTCATAACCTTACAGAACAGTGAAACAAGTGCAACAGGGTCTGAGTCCCACCACCATCAGCTGGCTGTATTTCAGAACTCCTCCACAGCTGTGCTATACTGTGAGGGCATTAGGTGTTAGCCAGTGCTTTGATTCAGCATTTTCAAGCTGCATTCTTCCTATTTAAAAAGGAAGAATAAACTAGAGATAAACTAGACACACTAGAGATGCCATTATAATGTCAGGAATATCAACACAATCACACGCCCTCCAGGATCTTCTTAATAAATAAAGATCATGAACAACAGACATACCAGTTCACATGGAGTGTACAGAGTAATTCAGGCTGGAAGGGACTTCTTAAGGGCACCCGGTCACTTTGCAAAAGAGTTAACTTTTGTATTCAAACAATACAGATAAATGAGACGTTGTGCTCTTTTAGGTCAATTCCACATTCTGTAACAGAACAACTTTCAAAACTAGTAAGAATAGCAACCTAGATTTAGAAAGAAGTCTAGTATCCCACCAAAACCCATATGAAACCCAAGAAGCATTTCTAAAAAATTGCTACCGATCGTGTGAACTCTCTGGCAGGAATCAAGATGCTGGAGAGAACAATGAAACCTGAGAGCTCCTAAATATTTTGTCACAAACTCAATTACTAAACAACAGAATAAATTATTAGGACAATAACCTACAAATGTTGAGATGCAGTAATAACAAGTACCACCTCATAAAAAAAAGTTTTAATACTAACAACTTGATTTCACATATTGCATATTAATCTTTCTTTTTGCAAAGTTCAAACAATGTTCAAGTCCTGCATTGTTTGCAAAGATGGGTTTATTCTTCTTCATTCTTCTGCACTGACTGCACAGCTTCTGCTTTAACTCTATTCCGCTTTCTTTTTCTTCTTTTCTTCTTTTCAGCAGAAGGCTCCTGACCGTCCTGTGTTTTCTTCTTTTTCTTCTTCAGACAGCTGAGAGGATTGGGGCCGCCTGCCCTTTTACGTTTTCTTCTCTTTTCACCTTCTTGCTTTGCTAGTCCTTCTTTTTCTTTAAGCTGCACAATGCTTTGTTTTTGGTGCTCTGGAACAAGCTGATTTGTCTGCAACTTTTGAACAAATACCAAAGATTTAGGAGAAGGTTTGTCTAGCACCATAGTGTTCTGAATAATAAAGAGGAGAGGAACGCCAGCCTTCTTTTTCACTTTGTTTGCTAAATCCTGGTCCTGTAAAATTAAATACTTTAGTCAATATTTTGGGATTAAACGATATTTGCAATTCAAACGCACCTACTTTTAATACAAAACTATGCAGATAAATTACGTTATGAAAAAGATAAGAAACTTAATCTAGCAGATATACATGGCAGTGCCTTTCAGAGCAATTTCAATTTCAATTTCTCTCCTTCTGATTAGCTGTACTTCTGATGGAAAATTTATTAACATTTCCTTTTTTCATGTATCTGTAAGCATACATGCATTTTTTGAGGAAAAATTCCCAGTTCACTGGTATGCAGTCCACCACTTCACAAGAAGTAACATAATTTCTTCTATAACAAGTCATTTTAAACTCCATGTATCTTACCTAAGTATACAGGATTCTACTGTAAACCATTTTACATATATTGTATATAATTTATACAAACAGTTCCAATAACAGACCTAAGAAAAAACCTGCCTTTCTTATTTGTACACAAGTTCTACCTTCATTCTTTAGTTAAAACCTCCAAAATTTCTTAAAATTGAAGTTATATGGTCATTTAACACTTAATTTCACTTTTCAGACTACTGTGCAGAACAGTTTGGGGCAGCGGACATACACACAAGCAACATGCAAATTAACATTCATCAGTTGTTTTTCTACATGTCAAGAGGTAGTCAGTATGTTTTCTACCCTTTCTGCTAAACTAAGCAATATCCTTCTAGCGTAGAAAAATGTAGTTGTTCAAGTAAGACAAAAGATTCCCTACTTCGTAATCAGCAAATACATTTAAGAGCAAGTAAGGCTTTACAAGATTGATTGCCACAAGCTATTTAAAAATCTCATAGTCAAGGTTTCTGTAGGTTTCCTTATCCTTCGGTATCAAAGGATCACTTCAAATGAAATGGAGTTACGTTTCCCATGAGCATTTACCTGTGTAGCGATAAAGAAGTGATGAGGGTTACCTTCTTCAATCATGGAAAGTAAACAGGCTGAACCACTCACAGGATCCTTGCGGTGAGAACAGTTTCGAACTTCAAATTTTTGGGCAATTAATTTTGCTCCGTACAGTGCTTTCCCCAATGATTCCAGTTCTTTTAGAACACATCTGAAAACAAAAGCAACAATGATTTCTAAATGAGAAAATAACTACACATTTTTCACAACAGCAAAAGGTTGATGTGAGTTAACTAAGAATGATCAATGCCTAGTTGTTCAGGCTCTATGATTTGTAAATGGCATCCAGTAATCTGAAAGCAGTAGCCCATCTGAAGACATCAGCAAGATTTCCTCGGTTCCAAACAAGATTAACCAGTAAGAACATTAAGTTATATTAAATGATTTTAAAATATTTCATATCAGTGACAATGCTAAGTCCTTACCTTTATGTTCCGATATCACCTAGCATATGAACTACTACTTAACAAATGAAATTACTTGAATTAGCACAAACTGATTAATCACTGCATGCAAGTTAAACTTGATACGTCCATCACCTTGCTTCAAACTTGCTATCAGAATCTGAATCAAGCAGCAGAAGAAAAAACGATTGTCCATATGATTAAAAATCTGGAAGTTTATGGCTCCGCAAGGTTCCAAATAGAGAATAAAATGCAAACCTAAAATCCTCCTCTGAGCAGCACTCAGAGCAGATGTTCACACAGGACAGCGCAGCAGTCTATGAGGATGCTAGCTTGGATACTCAGAAATGAACAGGAGATGAAACCTAACTTACTCTGGCTACTGAGTCTTACTATTAAATGTGGACAGTGGTAAGAATGTATGGCCTTGAAATACAGCTTCAAGAATATGGTAGCAACTATTTTTCTTTCCAGAGAAGAAAGTTTAGCCTTTGAGGACAGCCTTTGTGGAGACTTGAGTCTGTTCTTTTCGCAAAGACTCTCAAGCGAGCCAGCTCATTTCCTCAGGGAAGCTCTGGTCATGCCATTGAGGTGCTGCCTCACCAACTTAGCATTCTGACAGCAGAGAAAATGAGTCCATTCAGCTGCCCTAAGTGAAAACAGGTCAAAAAGACCAATAGATATTGCTGAAAGAAGGAAGCAAGAAGTAACATTTAGACATGACTAGAATACAGTTTGGATCAAAGCGATTGCCGAACCTTTCACAGCTAAGGTCATGACTCGTTATTTTCTACTGTTTAGAAGTACGGGCCAGTTCTGTATGCTTTGCAAGATGGCTCAGCGTTTCATTTTTGTACCCTAGGGTATACAACTTCCTGATATTTTCAGCAGTTGCCTCCATGATGGGCAGTTGGCTATTCTGTCATTGCAGAAATCCAAGTGAGGAAGATTTTATCATACACAATATACAAATTCAAGTAAAAACAAATGCAACTTCAAAGCAACTTAAGATATTTAGTGTGTATGCTTTACTTCCACGCCTCTGTCTAGCACATCCTTGTTCTCCCTTGGAAACAATCCATTACAGGCAGGATGAAACTCCAGACAAGCAATAAATCCCTCCCTGCCCAAGAGATCTGAGCTTGCCTCTACTGTTCCCACTTCGCCAAGACGACGCTGGGACTGGGAAGAGGCCCACCCAGCCGTCCCTCACACACCGGGGTTACCCCTCGCCCTACCTCATCCCTCAACAGTTTCTGCCACCTTTGGAAAGGCAGCTGGTACTGAAAGAAGCTCCTATCCTTCTGCAAGTTAACTACAGCCCACACCGCCACCTCCTCACCACAGCTACCGCCCTCGGCCCCGTAACCCCCAGAGCCCCACGTCGCCCACCCCACCGCCGGCGGTGCCCGAGGCTGAGGGACCGCGGCACACACCACCCCGCACGCATGCGCACTGCACCTCACGCCCTCCGACTCCAGGACCCCCACCCCCCCGGGCATGCGCACTGCGGCTCCCCGTGGTCTTCAGCCGCCCCCCCGGGCATGCGCACTGGGGCAGTCCGGCGGCCGCCGCAGAGGCGGCGGCCTCCGTGCCTCACCGGGTGGTGCAGAGCTGCGTGGCGCCGTCCAGGTACCCGGGCAGCTGCTCCCGGATCTGGATCTTGTTGCGGAGCGCGGCCTGGCAGAAGGTGCCGTCCAGCAGCACCTGGAAGGGCTCGCGGAAGTGGAAGTTGTGCTTGTAGAAGCTCATGTTCTTCTTGGCGTGCTTCTGCCGCGTCACCTTCATGGCGCCGCCGCCGCCCGCCCGGAACGGCCGGTGGCTCCCCCGGAAGCTGCGCCGGGCCCGGCCGCCGCCGAGCGGGGCGGGGCGGGGCCTTCCGCGGCCCCCCGCCCCCCCGCAGGCCTGCGGGAGCCGGGGGGAAGCGCGGTGGGTGCCGCGGCCGCCTGCCCCGCTGGGCGCGGCCTGCGGTTACGCTCTCGCTGCGGGGAGCGGCCGGCAGAGCCCGGGTCTGGCTGCCTTGTGCCTCGCCGGCCAGGCGGGCGTGCGCCGCGGCTCGGGGCGTGCGGCGCCGCCGGTGCGCGACCGGCGGAGCTGAGTGTGCTGCCCGCCCGCCGTGCGTGGGGCCTGCAAGGGGCCTCGCTCACCCCTCTCGTTCTTCACACTCATTACCTGAAGACTCGTTCGCTACCCTGTGTTTGGCGGTGCCATGTCAGCTCCTGCCGTTTGCTGAGATCGGAAATACAGTTTTCTTTTTTCTAATTCACTGTAATGATTGAATTTCAGTTACTGTCCCAGAGACTGTAGTTTAATCATGCATCGCCGTACTTCCCTTAGGAAGGCTTATTCAATGCCTGCTTATATTGTTTGCCTGTATTGGCTACATCAGTGTAAGCTCTATGTGTGCAAAATTGAAACTGAAAAGCATATATTCTACATTTTAATACTACTACTTTTTTTCCATGACAAATAGAAAATTCAATTTCACTGTAGTCTGGGGAAACGGCTGTCATTCAGAAAGCTAGATTGCACAAACTCCTCCCTGTCCAACGGAAAACATGAGCACACCAGACATTTGGCAATTAAGAAACTGAACTTAATGCCTGTATTTTAGGCAGGCAAAGGGATGTGATATCTTAACACCATCAAAATGATAATTGGAGACATCTCTTGCTATGCAGGTACAACAGGAGACATCTTTCTGCCAGGGACAACTGTATTGCAAGCAAAAAATGGCAGGTACCTGCCAGTTAGCTGTAATCGGTCAGACCGCTCCAACGTCATTTAAGCAAATACCCACCTGTCGTATTGGTCTTTTTGCTAGCAAAGAGACATGGAAAACATCTGCTTCCAAGCAGGTTAGTTAGTGTTAAAAGAAACTGAAAAATAATGCATTTAATTACTATTGTAGAAATTCAAATGTTTAAATAGGAAGATATTTTAAAGTACTTACAGGATGAAAAGTGCGAAGAACAGGCGATGGAGAGTATTTTCCATGGGATCTGATTGTGCTGTTGACAGTATATTTCTGTCATTAAATCCTTCTTTCCAGCTGTCTTCAGGGGACAGTTGCCATTGCTCTTGAGTATCACGGACATACATGGATACATGCCCTACTCTATGAGCTAAGTGATACATTGAATTCATTGGTCTTTATTAAACTTCAGTCCTGTGGCCGACGTATTCCCATGCTGGCATGGTCTCCCAGTTCTTCTATCTAACTGCATAGTTTCATTATTTAAAACATTAGACAAGAACACTCAGCAAGACTCCAAAGTAAAACCTTATTAGATGAATTATTTTTTTCTTCAAGTAGTTTTTTCTTTTTTGGGGGGGGGACGACGACAACTAATTAACTGCCCAAAGACAGGCAGTTATTCCTTATTAAGAACACTTTTCCACATCTCACACCTAGAATGCGGAATCTGCAATGATAACAGCTGCTATTGCAGAATGGAGGTAAAAAGGAGAAACAAGGAAATGAGAGCTTGAACTAGTCATCGTTTTGAACTAAGTGCAAAGTAAGAGATAATCCAGAGTAGGGTGTTAAATACCATTGTGATGAGATACTCTGTCCCTGTTCAGTTGGTAAATAGTACCATCACAGACAAGTTGTAATGCGATTGGTATGGTAAAGTATGTTCAGAAGGCTGGCTAGCCGGCAAAACAACAGCACAGATTTCTCCTTCTTCATTGTGCAGAAGATAGCATTAATTGTAGGATAAACTACTTGCAGTACCGTTCTGTAAATTGTATTTCACTTGTATGCAGTTCTTTTGAAGTTTCTTTTTAATAAATTTTAAATGTTAAAAGTAATGTCTGTAAGAATACTATAGCAGTGCAGAGAAGTACAGTTTTTTCAGACCTTCTGTATATCCAAAGTAAGTTTGTACTGAACTTCACCAAATCTGAGCAATGATGGGCGTCATAGGAAACCCGGCTTCACCCGTTGCACTGCACACAAAACTTGCTCCAGCAGAGTATTAGCTCTTTGCAGAGAAGACCATCTCTTGGCATATATGAGTTCAGCTCTGGTTTTCAGATGCTAGGTAATGCAGTAGTAGAATTAAAGAACATAAAATTGCTGTGAGGTGGATTACTTGAAGTGAAAGCTGTTCTTTGTCAAAAGAGCTTTGATGTAGGCCTAGTCACAAAGATTTCCCTTAATAGCTGGCACTTGGCAAATGCTTGTAGCTTGGCGAGAAAAAGATCTCAGCTCCCAATTGTCTCAAACTTGTCCTGTCTCAGACCTTTTTAATCTAAATGTGTTGCTTTTGTGCAAATGTTGTGCTCTGTGGTTATCTCCAATAAGTCTTAGCACCAGACATGCTTAAATATGAAAACTTAACTGATTTACAAAAAAGGGTAGGGTTTTCAATTAGAACATTTGGAAACAAAACTATAATAAATAAACACAGGACAGTAAAATGTTGTTGGAGTGTGTCTGAAAATATTTTCCTAGGTGTATTTTTGAATTTTTCTGAGGTATGTATAGGCCACAGAATAAGATTCAGCAGCATTTAATATGCTAAATTATATTTGTCAAAATGTTTATTATTCATGGCTGGCTCCTCCTTTCATCGCCTTGAGGCTGGTTTTGAGCTTTTGAATTTTAGCCTTCATCATGTACATTCATCTTTTACAGTACCTATTTTTCTATTATCTCATGGGAATGCAGCATCTGGATTTATAATAAACATGGCTGTGACAAGCCCTGATTTTTCTTTATGGATTGGTATGAACTCAGCAGATGAGAATTTTGTATATGGTAAAGCTTTCTGCACCTTTCTGGCTCTACTGTTACCATAATCCTTAGTTAGAAGATTACTTCTTGCTTAAATACCATAACTGCCCATCACAGTGTGTCCCACATTAACTATCCTGTAAATTGTGTATCATAAGAATTACACACTTAATGCAGAGGTTAGGATATTTAGTTCACTACATTCTGGTGACTTCCATGGGTAAGAAAAAGAGTATCTATACAGCAGATATCTATACAGGCTTTTAAGTGACTGCTTATTGTAGCAAATACTTTGAGAATGTTCTGGAGGACAAAGGTGTTGCAGGCAACTTTAGCTTTCTTAGTAGAGGTGGAAGAAATTATAGGGCTGAAAATAATCAGTGGGATTCTTGACAGCTTTTCAAATGTTATACACCAGCTTTTTTCTCTTTTTTTGACCTTGAACCAAATTCACATGAATGATGAACAAAATCAGATCTTATCTAATTTAACTAAATCTTTTGTCTTTCTGAATAGATACACATCACCAATACACACCATTTAGTTTATGCAGCATTTTTGGTTGATGTAGCTCTTTAAGATGTACATGTTAAACAACCGGTTTCATGCTGCTTTAAGGACACACAAGGGCTTCCTTTCGGAGCAGCCTTTCCTCCCCGCACTGTTCGTGAGATCTGGACTAGTTAGTTGCCATTCTGCTCCCTCTATACTCACAGAGCTTGTAGAAGTACTTAAGAGTGATGTAAAAGTGCCATAAGGTAGAAAAATAGGAAGTCTTCGTGGAGTACCCAGGACTGGAATCGTAACTTCAATTTGGGGAGCGGGAAGAGCGCAGGAGACAGGAAGGTATCTTGCCAAACACTGATTATGGGATAGCTGATGTGCTAGGCAGATAGAGGGGAAGAATGGAGTGACGCTTTACATCTTGTCTCCTGTTGTGCCTATGAAAGTATCCATTGCTTCATTTTGAGCAGAACATCCCTCTCGCCCTTTTAGTATTTCTGACAGAAAGTAAATATATCGGGTCCAGTTTAGTTCTTTTAAACAACTACATGGTTCTACTTTGGAGATTACAGGAAGCTGGAAGACATAAAACATTTTGGATTTTTGGTGTGCTTATTTCCTTTGTTTCCTCATTGTTGTTCTTAGAGAAGGTTGTTATCTTTGGCATGTGATAGCTTGCGTGTCATCAAGAATCAGAAGGTGCATTAGTTGATTATGAAGATAAGGCAGAACAAATTGACATCAAAAGAGAAATTACGTGGGAAGCCTATCTCAGACAAAAAATTAACTTTATGGCCAAAATTCTGATTTGTGCAAGAGAATTCAGTTCAGTTGCCTGAGATACTATACGTGTCTTTTCAGCCTTTCATTGATTTCAGGGAGAAATCAGTTAACTGGGAACAGAAAAGTGGCATCTTTACATTGTGGTGATAAATGATATATACTCTCTATGCTTACATAATTTTCTAACTTGATACTATAACAAGAGTCTGGCTCTGCTCAAAAACATATAACAACTTTGTGCAAATAACTTTTCTTTGTTTTACAGGCCAAAATTAGCACTTAAAATATCTCAGTGTTTTTCATCAACTACGTTTTTAATTAGATAATTTTATTGTTAATTCCTATGTAATTTTTTTCCTTCCTGTTAGTTGTATGCTAAAGGTTTTGAGGTGCTATACTAAATGATCCATGAATAATAAAAAATAGCTATATACACCTGGAACATAAAAAGAGTGGATAGGAATAGAAGGTAACTAAAACCATTTATTGGAAAACAGTTATGAAAAAAGCAGAGGAAAAAAACCCCACACTTTCCCAAGAGAAGAGCTTACATTTTAAAATATTTCCTTCATGTGCAGAAATATCTTATTATGCTACTGTCCAGGACAGCTGCTCCATTTTTTTTAATATAATGCTTTTACATTTAGTCAAGCAAATGCTAAAAGGCTGCCTGTCGAAGAGCATGGCTGAAACCATGCATGGCCTCTGAAACCTCCATTCTTACAGAAAAGAAATTGAATTTTCAAAGCTTACATTCTGGTCCTGTAGTTCCTTTATTGCATTTGATGTTTGTCCCTGGGGGTTTCTATGCTGTTGCAGCTCCCACCTTTACCATTTTTCTATCACTCCTGCACCTTATTACTTTCCATTTCCTATTTCAAATAAAAAATCCAATAAAACCACTTTCTTCACTTTGATTCTTTTGAAGAAAATTAGAAAAAATTGTGGAATGGACTTCAGTATTGGCACCGATAACTTCTAAAATCACAATTAGCCTCATGACAAACACTAGTACTTAAAAATTCTTTGGCACAAAATGCACATGCAGTTATGTAGCTTGATCTTAAATTTTCACATTGAGCTCCTCTGTGTAAAGTAGTAAGCATTGGAATATCTGACACTAAAGATTATTTATCAATGAAACAGAATCCTGTAGATGCTGTAGACCTAAGTGTGCAAAGGGCCTGGCTTCAGTGACTTGCATCTGGTGAAGTAATCAGTGATATCTGAACAAAGTGGGTGTAGAGTGCTACCTTATTTATCAGGGAGAACCTTTTTAACATGGAGTTGATATGCCAGGGGATATTTCATTTCCTTCAGACTTAAAATGCTGTGGTCAGCAGAACACAAATGGCTGAAACCCCTGAATTACACAGGATTTATACACAATGCTGCTTCCTGAAGCTGTAGTCGCTATTTGGAATTGCTTGCACATGGCACGCAGCGCTACTGAATATAACTGTAGTTAATGGAAGAGTAATGCATGCACTTGGCAAAACTGCGCCGACTGGAGAGACCTGAGAGTCCCTGATACATCTTCTCCCAACTGCTTTTTTTTGTGAACAAAGGAAAGAAAAGAATGAGCATTTAGGAGATCTTGTCTGTCCCATGGCTTCTGAAACTCGATTCACAAGTCTTCTTGCCTTCCTCCTGTTTTCTCCCCATCCTGTGGGAGAGGGGAGTGAGCGAGAGGCTGGGTGGGTGTTTGGCTGTTGCCCGGCTTAACCCACCACACATACTGTTGACACCGAGGTACCTTCTCGTCATAAGGATTTTCACTCTGAGAGTGGTATGTAAGTGAGAGGCTACTATCAAAAGGCATCCGGTGAATAAGAAAGGGATTTCAAAAGGAGCAAAGAGACCATGCCATGTGTAGAATGATGTAGAATAAGCTTTTTACTTGAACGTAGGGATTAAGTACAGCCTTATATTCACTACGCTTCTCCCAAATATAAGCCTTACTTTACACAGAAAAAACATTAGATACTTACTTCATTTTTAAGCAATGCACCTGCCTGGTAAGGCAGAGTAGACACGTTAGATACAATGGCACATTGAAAAAGGTCAGCGATACGTTGACATGGAGATGTGCCATGTGCCCATGTTTCTTGATGTTTGAAAGTTTAAGCCTGAATACCTCACCTCTTTGAGAAAACTGAGCTGTTCTGAACTTCCAGCTTCTGTAAGGGTGCAAGATATTACAAGGCAATTTTAAGTCTGTGTTAGGAGAATCTGTTGCCACCGAGTTTTGGAGATTATTTTACTGGAAACAATTTCTTTTTGTAGATAATTAATGTTGTTTTAGGCAGTTGTAGTTATTAGTGCAACTTTGTATTTGGGGTGTTGTGTCTCAATGCAAGTACAGACTGCTATATGTGTATCCTAAGCCATTCTTCCCTATTCCTCTGTACTTTGTGATAATGAAATTAAGGTGTTCATTATGCTTAAAAATATTTGGAATTGCTGAGAGGGTAGGGAGGAAAAACACAGAGTTCAGGCACAACCCATTTACCAAGTGGTAACAAGTCATTGCAGGTTAGCCCATCTCTGATAACTATTCATGTGCATGGTCGTAGCCTGCAGCATACACAAAGGTAATTCAAGTTGGTTTAGCCCTTAAGGTAAAGTCAGTCTGACAATTTGGAAGGGATTACACCTTTGAACCCTTAATCAGATAATTTCCATTTAGCAACACTAGTTCTGCTCATAGCACTGATAGGGTGCAGCGGTGCTGTGGAGGGACATGACGCATCTCAGTTACACCAAGGTTTTTACTTCAACAGGACTGGGGAATAAAAGGGTTTTGTTTGGTTCCAGCTGTCTTGTGATTTAGAGTATCATTTAAAAATGATTAATGGAGTTTGTGCACTACTTGAATTTTCTAAAATATTTTGTGATGGAAATCATCTGTTTTGTGGTTTTCCTGAGTAGCTTGGGCAATGTTACTAAAATTTTTCAGTCTGACATCCTTTTTATGGCCTCCTTTTCAAGATTTCAGTATTTTCAATGGGGAAATTTTCTATGGCCTCTTGCCTCCAGTGATCTGCTGAGTTCTGTAAAGTAGAAAGTTGATATTTGTGTTTCATTTTTCATGTTAATCATAATTAACCAAATTGACTGAATTATTCTGGCAATGCATTAAGTAATGTGAGCCCTATGCCAGTCCCTCGAATAGGGCTATTTTGGGTGCCCACAGCAACCTCTTTGAACATGCTGATGTTCTGTGCTGTAGCTACTTGTTGGTTTGTTTTTGTTTTTGTTTTTTTCTTTTTAAATTACATTGAGTTTCTGTTCAAAAACTGATAGGCGGGAAAAATGTATCACATTTGTCTTATCCCAGGAGTTTTCATTCCTTTTCGGATCCCTAAGAATTTGCCAGTGGTAAAGCACTGTGCATTTACTGACAGAAGACATGTTTTTTTCTATTTAAATACCTTTCACCAGCATCTTTGAAGTAGCCCACAGATCTCCAGCAGTCCATGGACTGTAGTTGAAAACCACTATATTACCATATTACCACTGTATTACTGTTTCCTAATCTTAGTTTTCTTTAATTAAAGCTATTTGATCATATTTGTAAATTAAAAGTGGATATGCATGTGTATATAAGAGCAAAGTGAAATATTAATATTGAATCAACCAACTTTGTTCTCTAAAAAAACTTCAAAAGGCAATGCCAGTGGGAGTGCAACATTCAGTCATGGAAACCTGTGAAGGGTAGGACTCAAATTTGCAACACCTACGTGACAGTTGAGCTCATTGGCCACAGCATACTGCCTTGAAACTCCGGGTCGTTATTGCATCAGCCTCTCTACAAACCTATGTTTTAGAACAACGCCCTAATCCCGCTGCACATGCACCCTTCCGTCTCTTTGGGGCACAAGGCACATTTGACCTCAGCGATGCTGCAATTCTAAACTTCCCCTTCAATCTCCATTTAACAGTTTTTTTCCCAATGGAAAACGTAAAGTGGGATTCATCTCACCCAACTTTAGACATCTATTGCAAGGTGTTCGTAGCTAATCTGGGTGTCTAGGTTTCTTGTTAGCGTCAATGCAGATCTAGTCAGTGATATCAGTGGCATTTAGGATATGATTTGCCTGGTGGGAATGATTATTATACTAGATTCTTTGCTTGAATTTGTTCCAGCCCCAATGCAGGCAGCTGGTCGGGAACGTTCTCAGTGATGTTAAAGCCATTTTATAGGAACAGGCAAATGCTGGGTCTGTGTCTGCTGGAAAATGCAGATACATCTTGGTATTGGCGTTTCTAGGTATGTTCCCCTCCTTTAGTTAGAAATTAGCGTCAACTACATTGTTGAAAAGGTTTCTTGAAAAGGTAAATTTTTATGACGTCACATATTTGGCATAGTGTCTGGACAGCTTTGGGGTGTTTGGTATGTCTACCTTTCACAGCCCATTTCATTTCTTCAGAATAATGTGTAGGGTTTGAAATACTTGGGAAAAAACAAACCAAAAACAAATAAAAAAGAGCAGCAAAGCAAACCCAGCAGTCAACTTTTAATACAACACTTAAACCCTTTCCTGAGAACAACATGAGTAGTTGATAGTTCAGGGTTTTGTTTGTATGTAATGTTAAGATTTTGTATTCCCTCTCAGTGCACTGAAAACTCATTATTTGTGCTCAAGACAGATACTCACATAACTCCATAGCAGTCTGCTTTTTTGAGATAATCCCCAAAGCTTTCAAATCTATTATGTCTTGGAAGTGCTTCTCCCTCAATATCAAGCTGGTTTATTAGGTGTAAACGCTCCCCATGAGCAGAGCCTCCCCCATGTCCTGCTGGGGAACCCCCACTGCAGCCCACTGGCCACGTCTGGCCTAGTAACGTGGCTGTGACTTTACGTGACTGGAAGCACCAGAATCGCCCAAGGAAGCCATGGAAATCCACAGCCCGAGGTTCCCAGGTTGTCAGAAACGGTTTGCCAGGTGCCAACCGACATGTGGAGAGGAAGGGCCCCTCGGCCTCTCTCCCGTCCCAGGTCGGGTGAGCTGGGATGGCCACCGGCGACTTGCACAAGGCACAGGCTTTCTCCTGCTCCAGGTAGCCGTGGGACCGCTGGGCCGGCTGGCGAGGCCGAGCGAGGGCCGGTCCGCCCCGCCCGGAGAGCGCCCGGGGCCCTGAAGGAGCGCCGCCATCGCATCGCCGCCACCGCACCCCCGCAGCGGCACTGCGCATGCGCCTCTCTCCCGCCGAGTTTCCGCCCGGAGCCGTTTCCCTGCTGCGCCGCCGCGGCCTCGCCGTCGCTTCCGGTGTTTCGTTTTTCTCTTTCCGGCCGGTGCGAGGGGAAAGATGGCGTCGCGCAAGGAAGGCTCCGGGGCTGCCGGCAGCGGCTTCGGCGCCTCGAAAGGCAAAGGCAAGGCCGCCGCCACGGGCGACTCGGCCGTCAAGCAAGTGCAGATCGACGGGCTGGTGAGCGGAGGAGCCGGGGCCGCCGCTGGCGGAGGGGCGGGCGGGGCGGCCGCGGCCGCGTGGAGCCGCCGGCGGGGCTGGTCCCGTCTGTGGGGCAGTGCCGCTGCCGGGGGACGGTGTCCGTTCCGGGGCTGGGGTCGCCGTGGCGCCCCGAGGGGCAGGAGCGGTTTCATCCTTCTTCAGAGCTTCCTAACCCGTGGCCAGGCTCCCCCTGTGCTCATCCCTGGGGAGGGGAGCGACTCCCTCCTTTGTGTAAGCGAAGGCCGGGACAGGGCAGGAGTTAATTGCTCTTAAATATTCCCTTTCATCCTTCAGCTCCGGTGCCTGGGTTTTCTCTTTCCACCTTTCATAGCTCAGACGGTGGAAACCTACACAGGTGTAAGAGATGGTGAGCACAGGGGTTTTTTCCCTCATCCGTTGTGCTTTTTGCCTTCTCTGTTAGGACTGCTAACACTTACTGTGTTTTATTAATAAGGAATAAAACGATGGATTGAAGGGGTTTAGTAGAGAATGAAGCCATCCTAATAGAGGTGATCCTTGCAGACCTTAAGCAGAAGAGTGTCTACTGAAGTTGGTTCTTGGCTTTGCTGCTGAATGTTTTTGTGTCAGTTCATGTCTCATACGATTGGTATTATTCACAATGACATAAAGTGGGGAAATAATAGTTACTTAAACTTCTTAAGGATAGAAGTATTGTTTGTTACTTCTTCATTATCTTTCCCAAGTGTCACCAGAACACTGTACAGCTGAAGTGTGAAGGATAATTAGTATACCGGTAATGAGAAGAAAGATCATAATTTTGGGGCAAGCTTTGAAGGCTACTTGGCATTTATTAGTAATAGGCCCCAGTCATTATCCTGGAGTTATACAGTATAGTAAACATTTGGGAAGAGGAAAAATAACTTATTTGTGTATAGTGGTTCTTATGAAAGAGAAAATTTGAATTAGAGGTATTTCTGCAGTATGCTGTTCAATTGTCTGTGTATCTGTGGCTTTGGTGCACATAGCATTTTCAAGCAATGGTGAAAACTGACCAGTTGTGGAACGTAGCCCTAAAAATATAGCAGCTGACAGCAGACTGCTGCTGTTGCAAGCAGGCTAGTGCCAGATGGACAGTGGTGGGGGTGTGTGTGTCTTTCTGTTAGCAAGTTTGAGGGAACAATGAAAAAGGGAATAGTTAAGAGCAGGATACAGGTTGGCACCTTTAATTCCATTTCTGTGGGTATAAAAGCTGTTTTATCAGTTTTGGACTTAATAACAACTGTTAAATTTGATTTCTTTTGTTCCTGCTTTCATGAAATAAAGAGAACAGGTGTTTCAAAACTCTTCTCTATCGGATGTGTAATCTGCTTTGTGAACTACTGTTCATTCTAATCAACTGTGAGTGGCCCTGATGGTCTGCTTCTGACAGTCCAACAAATGCCTATGATTACTTCTTGCTTTATGGTTTGTTTTTTTTTTTTAACTTGTTCTTGTGTATTCTTCTGGTACAGTACAGTGGTGCCTCTTGCATGGAGTCTGTACGGAGGAAGGTGACTTACTGAAAACAGTGGAAAGCTTTCACCTTTCCACCTGCTGAAGATGTGTCCCAATGGATCTTACACAAAGTGTTCTCAGGACACTTAACAGCGCAGCTCACAAACTTCCATGACTGCGGTGAAGAGAAGTGTTGGCATAAATTTGCTTGCTTTGTAAACAAACTGGTCCCTATTGCAAGTCCTTAGAATGTCTTACTGAAATTCTGCTAAAATGTTTCTAATACCTTACTGATTTAAATGTCTTGTCTGTGCTCTCACAAAGTAACAAGACTTCGTCAGTCATCTTGATGATGACCAGGGGGATTTTGTGCCAAAACTGGGGATGAATTTTGGTGGGCGTCAGGAAAGTTGGCAATCTCTTTGTCTCCACTGGTGCCTCATCTCTTGGCAGTGGTATAAGGAATCCTTTCAAATGGGACTGCTTTGAAAGCAAAGGCACGCTATGTAGGTCACTTTTGGGTCTGTGTATGCAAAATAGAAGATGTATCAGTCTTCTCTATATGTGAGAATGTGAAAGTATTTTTAGAAAGCTTGTTATTTCAGAGGAACAGTGAAGTAAAAGAAAACAATATTAGTAATGAAGAGAAGACGTTCTAAATGTCAGTATGTTACCTTGAAATGTAATACATAATGATGCAGCAATACCTGCTTTTCTGGCCTCCTTCTTAAATTTGGTACAAGTAGAGCATCCTATAGTTAATTTCTTTCTTATTTTAATCTGATTAATTTCTTATTTTATTACATAACGGTGTAATTTGGATTTATATCAAGTGCAATTTTGTTTCAGGTAACACAATAGTAAATTAAAAAGCACTGCCATGGCAGGAGTGAAAGCTAACAGTGAAACCCTAACTAATAAGATAAGCTAAATTTGCGTAAATTATTTTAAAAAGTTACTACTATTAGAGTATTCCGCAAAAATAATAGCACCAAAATTTAGGAAGATTGAGGGAGAACTGTGTCACATTGTGGGCACTTGATAACTTGATTGAAGTACCTGAATGCTTGTTTATAAAATGCTTCTGAAATTACACGTGAATTTCCAATCTTCATAGTTTGACAAAAAGGAGAGGAAAAATACAAGTTGACTCTTTTCTGTCAGCTTTTCTGCTAGATAGTTAAGGTCTCGGTCATCAAATGATACATATGGCTAGCTACTGTATCAGCATGATAGTGAGACTCTTGAATATTTTATTCTATTTTTGGTAGCTTGAACATGGTTTTGTTTTCAGATTCATTTTTGAGAGATTTGTAGCAGACAGAAAGTATCTATGCATACAGTTATATTGGCTGTTTTGAATTAGGAATGTCTTTTGTAAGGTGCAATAAGCAAAAGTGGGTGGTATTCTTCATCCACCTCAGGAATACAAGGAGCGACCACAATATCAAAGAAAATTTACTCTATCCAGTTGCTTTCACAACACAGAAAAAGACACTGATTGCATGTGGATTCAGAGCCATTGAAGTTGAGGAGGTTTGTTAAATAAGGCACCTTTGAAGTGCTCTCTTTTTGGAACTGGTCGTCTTATGAATTATTGAGTTGAATGGGTATTGCAGTTTAGACTGTGTTGAATAGAAATAGGAGATTTCTGTTATTCCTTTTAAGACAATATTGTGATCTGCTTTGGGTTTATTTAGTAATAAAGATTAGTGGCAGCCTGTGCGTGTTCTACAGATCACTGTGTTTAACTCATCCCTAGTGAGTAGGGATGTGTAGTCTATATAAGAATTTGTACAACTGTAAGGGATAACATGGGTTTAGTTGCATATTATGGAAAGTGTTAATATGTCACTGGTTTATGCCATCATGAAGTGCTTGGGCTCATTCAGCTTCTATTGGCTCAGCAAAAAAAGCATCCCATGCATTTAAGTTTTTACATGGAACTTTTGTTGATATAGCAGTGTGTCAGAAAAATTATATGCTTAATAAATAAACCTGTAGTGAAAGCAGTTTCTAATGTAGGTGGTCTGGTCTTTCTAAGAAATTAGAAATCGCAGGGTAAATAATAACTCTCCAGAAACTCTCATTTATAATGTGCTTTTTCTTTCAGATGAGATGTAAGATTGCATGTATTCGTTTTTGACAATCCTGAGAAAAAGATCAGAAGATGAGTGTAGTACATCACGTTTTGTTGTCTTTGCTTCCTGTTGTAGAAATTTGAATAGAGATTCCATCATGTTCTTTCCACTCTAGTTGCCCAAAGAAAACTTATGTTCACAGTAGTGGTGATGACATGCATAGGGTATCTCTGTCTTTTTTTTTTTTTTTTTTTTTTTTCCTCCTTTCTGTGTGGCTGTGGGTAAGCAGCCTTTCCATGTTTCTGCTTTTTTGAGAGATTAGCACTTACCTGATCACTCAAATTTGTGATTATTATGACTACAAGGAGCTTTATGAAGACTCTTAAATGCCTTCTGGAGTTCTTAGAAACAGTAGTTGTAAATTTTATGGTGAGTGTCCATCTGCAGTAATCACAGAAGAAAAATGATGCTTTTAATATAAAAACTGGAAAAAAAAAAAAAAGCATGACTGGGTTTTTGCAGCTTGGTTTGCAGTAGGCTTTTGGACCTAATTAAAGCTCACACCTTCTTAAAGCTGTTTGTCCACTTGGAGTACCGTAGCCTTTTTACTTTGTGCAGATTGCTTTCTAAAGGCATTTGTAGAAGGTGAGTGAGCTTATTCTTCAAATAGTCTATTTACTCTGCTCAGCTACCTACTTGGATGGAGTCCATAAGAAAGAGAGCTCTCTTGAAGAAATCAGTTTAGTTTCTTCAGTTTAGTAAAATCACTGGCAACTTTGGAAGTATAGGTGGAAGAACATATACGAGCACGGGCATCATGTAAGTTTTCCTTCTATATGGAACTAGACTAATAATTCTAGTGACTCAGTGTCTTATATTATTGGAACATGTGTATCTGATGTGGTCACCTCAAACTGTTTTGTAGTTGTGTTTTAAAAGAAGTACAGGGTTAAGATGACCTTGTGATCATCTTTTGCCATTTGAGAAGGTGAATTTAGACAGAATTCAGACATATGAAGACTAAAAATTACTTTGGTTTACTATTAGTTCTGGGACTTCTGCATACTCTCACCTGCCTGGTGGTAGATCAGGGCATCTAGTTCCAGATGTACCAGCTGCATTCATAGTTGGTTGCAACTGTATTTAATTGCAGGCATGCCACTCAGAGATTGGAAAAGTTGTGGTTGTGACCAGACATCTAGGAGTCCCTTGTAGATAATTAAATTTTGTCTCTGTTCACTTTTTCATTGAAAGAAAGGTTATATAACATATGCTTTTTCTAAGCTTCGCATATGGAGGAGAAAGGGTAGCACAGCTCTGGTGTGTGTGTGTGAGGAATGCATGGAAGGAAAGTACATAGGCTTTCTTCCTAGTTGCTTGTGTGCAGCAGATTGTCCGAAGCCTTTTTCCTGCTGAATGGGGAAGTAGCAACAGATACAACAAACGTTGTGATTTGTAGCTTTTACTACACTTGCTGGAGGCCCTTCTGATTTTTTGTGTAGCTAGTGGGGTCCAGGTATGTAAGAGAACCATATTGTAACTTGAACACTTACATATTTCTGACAAAATTCATGGGTGTAGTTTAGACTAGGTTGTGCATGACTTTGTGAGCCATTTCTTCGATGCCTATAAGCGTGCTAGATTTTTAGTTTTGCAGTTATATGACCCTTCATAGCAAGGGACTCAAAAGCCACTCTCAGGGGTAATGATTATCACATGCTGTCTGAAAGAAATGTAAAGCAGTGCCATAATTTGCTTACCTTTTTCTTTTTTTGCAAGACGTGTTGATGGACTTGTTTGTTGTATTTTTAGAAATTCTTTAGTGGGGGCTGAATTTTTTGGAATTCAGCTGCTGAAATTAATCAGATTTGGTTCACTGACCTTATATTCTTTTCCTTCAGTAAGGTGCAATAAATTTCAAACTGAAAGAAGTTTTCAGGTTAGCTGAATAGACATGGCAGTTTTCTTTTATGAGTACCTACCTGTGCAGTCAAGTGACCTTCTGTGTTAATCTACAAAAAGGAAAGATACTTGTGCGTTCCTGTTTCTTGCAAGAAAGCAAGAGAGAAGGTTAGATTACCAAATGATTGCATTTAGTGATGTCAAAATGCAGAATAAAGTCTATAAATTTGCTGGAACTTTTACAAGACTCTTGTACCTACAATTACTAGTCTGAGCGGTCTAAATTTGTAAATTTGGGTATAAATATTAATTTTCCTTATTTCTACAAAACTCATCTTAAGTCTGAAGTTCAAACTTCAACTGCATACATAAAACTTTTGTAGCTGTCTCTAAAAATCACATATTTTCTGGGAGTGTGGTTAGTGGGGCTGTATTGTTGATTTATACAGATAGCTATATTGGAAAATATAACCTGCTTCAGGTTTTTTTCGTATCTTGGTGTTTGTTTCCTTAAAGCTAACAAACATAATCTTTCCTCTTTTTCATTCTTTGTCCTGTACTAATTTGGGATCTGCATTATGCCATGGAGGTAATGTAACAAAAAAAAATTCTGTTTTTGTTTGGTGTTATGGCTGTGTCATGAAACACTACTCTGTTGTACAGGGTTTCAGATATAAACCCACTTGTGGAATATTGCTCTTTTCTTCAGAATGCTGTTATTTATTTGTTTTCCAGTGGAAAATTTGAAATGGGAGAGGGTGAAAAGGAAATACTGTGTCAATTCTGTGCTTATTGGATTAATGATAAAGGTCCTTGGATTTCTTGCATCTGCAATTTTAAATAAGAGCAATTATAATCATAAAGAGAGTGTAATGAACAATTCTGATCAGCTACATTTCCTGATAGTTATTTATTATCTCTTAAATTGTAAGGTGGTTTTTTTTTTCCAAAATTACTATTCTGCTGTTGCAATTTTTATCTGACCTCTTTTACACAGGCACTGGATTATAGCCTTTAACTGTATGAGTGCCAACTGTTTCCTCTGTGGTACCTTTGCATCCTTTCTCTCACACAGCAAAGCGAGTAAATGAGGCAAAGAGGACAGAGAAACTCTGATTCTAAAGTACCTGTGCTGTGACCATGAGAGCAGATGGAACGAGTTAGCCTGTCATTAAAAAGTCTTGTCTTCCAGTTTGCTGCATTATTACAATGGAAGTTTGCAGGCTAACCTTGTTTCATGTTTGTAGTAACTCTTCAGCATTTGTTTTTGCAATATTAGTGTTCTTTTCAACAAAGTAATCATATGTATGATAACATTATTTAGGCTCAGTATTACATTGCTTTACTGGAAGTAGCAGGTCGATGGCTGTAGGGTGTTGTGACACTTTGATTGTTTTTCTTCATTTACAGACTGTTTTCCCGTTGCTACATAGCCTAATCTTGCAAACTTGTACTCTTGGGTAAGCCTATTCCTGGGGTACCTGAAAGTTTAGTTTTGTAAAAGGAAACAGCATGCAGATTTTCCGGTTTTTAAATTGTCTACTGTTGGAAGTACTGGGAAACGGTGTAGTCCTAATAAGAGATTCTGAATTTCCATCAAACCTTGGAGGCTTTTCTAGAATGCTTTTTTAGTGAAACTTCCAACCCTACTCAACTGTATAAAATGGCACTTATCAAGGACCTCCTTGGCATATTTCTGCAGTTCTCACAATTTTAGTAGTCACATCAGGCAACATGTAAAATTGTGAAAGCAGAGATGAACTGGTGTATCACTCAGACATAAGATCAGGCAGGGTAAGTAACATTTTTACTAGATGAGCATGAAAGCTTATGTAGTACAGAAATTGAACTAATATTCAAAACCAGAGTTACTCCATGTGGTGGATTGTGGGTCGTGTCTGACCACTAGTATGTCGATAATGGATATATGGAAACTTTCTTCTGGGAAAATAACAGCTGTGGGTTGGGAGATGGGGATCTTTTAGCAAGGCAAGTGTGCTGGCTGCTAGGCCAAATAAGTGTTTTTTATTAATCAAGTTTGCCTTCAGAGTAGTCACAAGGAGATATGTTATTACTGCGAAGCTGCTTCATTCTTTGCAAATCCTCTGCATGAGGATATTCTAGGAAGGAGAGTAAAAGTAAAGGAAAATAATTCTTATCTAACTAAATTCTTTAGCACGAATATATGACTCTTTTTTTCTTTTTTGAATCCTAACCTCTTGAATTTATGTATGCATTCAGAAAACTATATCCAGTAATACTTTTGGAGAACACAGTGTTGACTGACTGAATAAGGTTTTCTTATACATTGCTCTTGCATAACAATATAACTGGAGCCTTAACAACATGCTAAAGCATTAATATGCACATTGCTCTTATTATTTCATTAATGGGAATGATGTTTCCTTTTTTATTAAACCACTGCGAATGAGTTCTTTTTACACTTATGCGCATTGCACACAAATTTAACATGTTGTAGAAAGTAGCAAAAGTTATGTAGGCTTCTCAAAACAGCCATAGGTTTCTATTCCTTTATCTTCATAGCTGCTAATGTGGAAAGCCTTAATACTAGTAACAAATTGCCATTCTGTAGTTAATGAATATTGCTAGAGCTTTCAACAGAAGCCTTCGTGGATAGCAATGGGTGAGGGATACCTGAATCTTCAGGCCATCAAACTCTGAGATGAGGGTTAGAGGCCATGTTAATACTCAAGATGATTTTCTAATGCCAGGTAATATTTGTTCCAGCTACTTAATTCTATGAGTCTGAATATACTTCAGGTGTACTTCTTAGAGTTTGTATAGAACTTAAGCTAAACTTTAAGATATCCTTGTCAGTTTATTTGTATTAAATACAAACATACATTGGCTAAAAAGTAAATATGTCAAGAAGATGGTTAGAAGTTGTAGGCCTTGTCTGCATTGGTATTTGCACCAGTGTGAGATATGACTGATTTAATCAAAGATTGTTACTTTAAGCTTCATTACATCATCCCTGATTTGGTGATGGTGTCGTGTTCCTAATGGTTTGTATTCTCATCTATGGTATATAGAGGGTTTTTTAGTATTTGTTTAACATAGATAAAAACATGTGAGTCTACCTTTTTAAAAACACTCTGACATTATTGAATTGTTTTTCAATAGTTACTCTACTCATAGTTGTGATATTTAAGTTGCTTGTGCCTTGTTTTCTTATTACCAGCCATTTTTGTCCTAAAGGCGTATGATAGATAGGATTGTATCCCCAGCTGTTAATAGGGAAAGCCTAGTTAGCTTCTTGGGTGAGGAGCTCTGTAGGATGATACGTTTGATCATAGTAAGTGAAATAAGGTACCATGTTTACTGAAAATCAGTTTTTGAGACTCATCTTGCAAATGTTTGTTTAAGCACTTTTTTAAATGACAACTTTTGACACTCTTGGAAAGAAAGCAATCAATTCCGCAGTTGTTTGAGTAACTGGTAATAATAGTGAAGCCTGTATTGAACTAGCTAAAAATCCTTGACATTTTTTAAGTTGTGATGATTGTGCTTTTTCTGGCTTTTCTTGTGGTTTCTTCCCTTCTCCTTTACCCTTTTTGAAGACTGAGCAAGAATGCCTAGACTGTGTGTTCTGCCTGCTGTTCTCTGTACAGTTTCTTGACATTGCAGAGCTGTAGAACGGGATTTTAGGGTATATCGTTCTTCAGGCTGTATTGTGTTTTGTGTGTCCTCCAAAGGAGTTCAAATGGAATTTTAAGTTGAAGTTTAATCTCTTTGACTTTTCCTTGACCTGTTTCCCTAAAAATTTAGATCAGATTATGCTGGCACTGAGAGTTAGTGTGTGAATTGAATACTAGCTTGATGTGTTCATGGATACCTTGAACCATGGAGAAGACAGAAGCGTTTTGTGTTAGCTGGGTGATATGTATGTACTTCCTATTAATCTTCAGGTATAATGAGTTGCATGAATCTAACCCAGAGGGGAACTTCTGACATATAATCCGTGTTTACATTCAGAAGAGAAAGCGTTAATGTGTACTAGCAAGTTGAAATGTCAAGAACCTCCATGGAATATAACACTTTTCAGGCTTAGTGAAGATTTCTTAACCTGAAATGGGTAAAGTACCCACATCATGGTGGTCTGAGGATTAAAATTTCAGTGTGTTTTGTCAGTGGATAGCAGGTATACTTGCTAACAGAGCACAAACTAAATGATTTGTAACAGTGCATTGGTGCACTCAGCATCTACTAAGTGTCATGGTAAGTATACTCTAGTGAGGCATTTAGAACTAGAACATCTGGTATCACTTCGTACCGTGAAACTAGTGTGCTGACAAAAGGAGTTAATCTAAATGCGGAGGTGGCTTAAATGTGTTGAGCAGTGTTACACTTCAAGACTTGAAGGGGAAAATATTATTTCGAAACAGCCTTTTCTTTTTTTTCTGTGTGCAGGGAGAAAAAATGTGTTGCCCTCTACACTGCTGTCATTAACAGTTAAACTTCTCATTATTTTTTGTTCCTGTTATGTGCATATCAAACTGGTCTCTTGCCTTGTAATTATGTATACATAGCTGTTGAAAACAGTAAATCGTGCTCGTGTGATACCTATTTGGCTGTGTTAATACCAAGGAAAATAGTATTTCCACCAAATATCTTTCAAATAACTTACTACATTTTAATGATTAAAATGTCACATCAGAAACAAACGAGATAATAAGCATTACCTTTGTGTCTTATTTAGGTGTTAAATTCGACTCTGGTATCTACGAGTGGGGAAGTGACAATTGCTGGCTTTGTTGCTGAGACAATGCATTATGTCCTCTTGCACACTGAAACATTGTTAAATATTCTCCTTTGCTTTTCAGTTTATTGTGACAAAATTAGACCTTTACAGCTGACATGCAGCATGGTGTAGTTGAGGGAAGCATACAAGATAAGGCAGGCCATGGGTAGAAAAACAGCAGGTACGGATACTGAAAGGCCCTTTGTGGTATGTATAAAATGAACATCTTTATGCCTTATTATGTCTTAGGACTTTTTCTTCCACCTTTTAAATAAATCCTACAGACCTTATGAGAGGCCTTGTAAGAAGAGGAACAAGTCTTTTGTTTTTTTTCTAGTCTTTGAAAAAAGATAACGTATTTTCAACTTATTGTTGCTATAGTCTTTTTTTATTAATGTTTCATTGCCAGAGACATTTTTTGGGTATGATTACTTTGTGTGTTATTTTTCCATATTTACACATATGCTCAAAATACATTCTCAATGATGGTACAGTTTTGAGCATGCTGTTCTTTCATATTTTTTTTTTTTGCAGTCTTCAGGCAGCGTTAAGATTGCAGAGATGTGATACCTGCTTTAACCTACTTTAATGACAATACTTAGCAGTTCGATTATGTTACCACATAACATAATGGTATCATCTTAACGGAAAGTAAATAAATTGTTAATATAATAAATTGGAAAATTTCAGGCTTGTATAATAAGTATTCTTGTTAGGATTTTGTAAGATTATTCAGTAATCTAAAATCAAGAATGCAAAGCAAAGACAATATAACTTATTTAACTTTGATAATGTCTTTTGTAACGTGCATACACAAGGTTATTTAGGAATAAGCGTGGGAATATTCTTGGATGATGTGTGTGGATACGTGTTTCAGATAAGCATTTTATTCATTTCTTTTGGCTTAATCTAATTTTAAAGTTAGAGAGGCTTATTTACTTACTGGAGTTTGAAGATGCACCTGAATTTTGCTGTATGCGTGCAATAACAGGCTAATTCTCTTTTATAAATATTTGGCCTTTTACTGGAAAAGGAGGGTTAGGGTGTTGCTTTGAGTATATAAGGCTTGTCAGTTTCTGCCTTTGTCCTGCTTAAACATTATATCCTGCTTTGCAGTCCATTTGCTGCGCATCCTTCCCATTCCATGGGGCCCTGTATCTGTGCAATACGCAATATACATAGCTATTTGTGTTAAGCAAGCGTCATGCCCATTTTGTGTTTAGGATCTTAGTTGGAGGTGTAAGTCACTTCTTGTCAATATTTGGGTTTTTTATGCATATCTGAGGAAAACAGGCAGTCTCATTGACAAAATTCTTCATTAACATAGGGCTGAGTTTTGAGCACTTAGGACTCAGTTATTTTTTACTATTACATTATTATCAGTGCAAAAAACCTAACTGTCTTAAAGCTTTTTAAACTTTAGATGACGTATAGGGTATTTACTGCAGCTATCATATCACTTTTGGGGAACAATCTGAAAGCCACACTGCCTTATCCATTGGCGCGCTCAGTGATAAAATTAGAATGGTTGTTTTTAGTCTCAGTGCCACAGTAGCTGTTACTAGAAGTGGAGCTCTTCTGGAAGTGGTTTTCACATGGCCATGTTCAGATGGTGATACAAAGGCAAGTCTTATCTCTATTTGAAAGATGGAGAAGCTGAAGCTTACCAGCAATAACTGACTTTCATGTTTTTCCCTCAATTTTATACTTTAAGTCAGCAGGAAAACTGAAACTCAGTCCAGGCTTGGCTCTCTGGATTGCACTACCTCTTACTAGGAGGATCTGTCTCTGTCGCAGCCACTTAGCACATAACCAAGCATTTTCCAGAAATGATAAGTGCTTGAATGTGGAAAAGATTGTTGCACAAAAGGTTATAAATTATTAAAATGACATGGAAGTCATGTCCAGTAGGGATTTTACTGGTTACTTGGAAGCATCTGTTGAATGCATATGGAAGTCATGATTTTAAGACACACCCTTAAACAGTATACGTATTCCAGTTCTGTTGTGCAGGGTATGGTCTTTGAAAAAGATCAGTAGTCTCAGCTCAGCCCTGACTCCCTCCTCCCCATCTAGCTCTGCCCTATTTTACTACTTTTTGAAGGTCAAATAGATAAGGGTAACTGTCTTGCGGTTTTTCTTCAGCTTCAAAATGATAAGAGTTTGGCACAATCTGATTAAAAAATAGGCTGTTAAATAAAATTTGCTACTGCTGCTTTTGGCTGTCATCTTTAAATCTTTTTATAGGAAGCTGCTAGAAGTTGATGCTGAAGAGAAAGCCTTTTACTTGCAAATACACTACTAGCTCAATGAGCACTGAATATTTGAACGATGGTGATTCACTAATACATAGAACGTATGTATCGACTGTATGTTGAAGTATAAGCGTAAGGCTCTGGTGTATCACGTGGAAAATGTTGAAACTGTGCCTGCCTTTACTGCTTCTATATAATTTCCATATGTTGTGCTCTAAAGGAGTATATTCATCAGCTTTCATTCTTGAAATGATGGTTAGGTATTGAATTCATTAAAAATAATAAATATAAATTGTATTGGCAATTTACGAAAATTGCCTAAAGTACTGAATGTTTTCAAAAGGTTTGAGTTCGGTGAGATTTGTGAAATAGGAGAAATAATACACTAAGTAGTCCTGGGGAAATGCTCCGTCCCGCTTGTAACTAGCAGAACTTTGGACATTAATCTTATTACAGCCCTATCGCTGCCTCCTAACAGTATGCTAATAACATCTAATGCCCTGCTGCTTGCACGATTGAAATCCTGGGGCTGCCTTACAGAAATGTTTCTACAAGGAAGTGATTCTGCAGTGCCTGTGGCCCTGACGGTTTCCATGGGAATGAGCATGAATCCATGTACTGTGAAAGGTGTTATGAAACTTTGTATCGCAGAGAAATACATTATACCAGTGTGTGAACAGGGTAATGGAGAATTTAAATACACAAATGTAATGGCACATTTTGACTTACATTGAGACAATATTTAAAGTGTACTAATGGCTTGTGAATAACCGTGGAGATGGTTGTTAACCTGAACTGTTGTGTAGTCCAAAAAAAAAAAAAAAAACCTCACCAACCAAAACAAATGAAAATGTAGCAGGACAAAAATCAGGAAGAGATTGGTCTGTTTTGTAAAACACACCTTGATTAACATTCAATATTTTTCTATGTTTTAAGAAACTTTGCTTTTCTCCGCTGTTTAATGACTTTTTCCTTTGGTGCACCACAGTTTATGTTTGACTTCTTCCCTTTGCAAGAACAAGCAGCTCGCTTGGACATGAGTAAATAAATGACTTAAACAGATGTTTCATGGTACCTACAAGACATATCTGATTAATGTAAGTTCCTGACAGAGTCAAGGAAAACCACAGCCTATGAAAAACCAACAGGCCTCTAACCAAAACCCAGTAATCTCCCCTTCTAATGTTGTATTTGTACAGAAACAGGCTTAGTGTCAGTCCTATTTCAGTTCTTCAGGCTGAATTCCACCTACTTGTTTATGTCAGTAGCAAAATCTTTTTCATACTATATTTTAGATAAGATATTTGCCAGTTTTAGTTCTAGGTATTAACTAATGTTTTTTTTCATGTTCTGTGTCTGGTTTTACATAAAATCAGTGATTTTTATAATTTGGAGTAGCTTTTTTTTTTTAATAGGCTTTATGGGTTTTTTTAAATCCCTAAAGCTTTTGAAGTATCCCAGTAATAGAATGAGTGAGAAGCTAATCCATGTGTACAGCAGCTGGATATGCTTCCAGTAAGTACAATGTATGTGTAAATCACTTGGCAGTGTACGTAGTGAGCCTGGACTTGCACTGTGTGAATGACCAGCTTTGCTGGAAGACTGGGACTGTTGGAAGGTGCAGGCAGGCTTTACCACCATAGATGAAGGCCCTGTTCTTGTTAGACTGGATTTCCCTCTTGCTTGAAGGGAAATTCTAGAGCTTTTGAATTGCCGCAGTTTGGAAGTAGTTCCTCTTAAAAAGAGAAATAACAAAACAACTGAAAGAGCAGATACTTATGAAGTATTTTATATGGGGCATTACCTGGTGGTGGTTTAAGCTTTGCATTCAGTTTGCATTGAATGTGTTGCTGAGATACACATAATCTGTGTAACAGAGTTACAGAAAGTGAAAAAGGAACTGAATGTTTACTTTTTCTAGACTGAGCTTCAGGGTAAGCAAGGTACAGCTTTTCCAGCCGTGCCTCAAAGAGTGGACATAACCAGTTAAGGTTCAGGAAGGAGTGATAAAATGCTTCTTGGCCTGTCACTGAATTTGAGTTGTGCTTTGAGTCAGCCGCTTACTGAGATAAAGCGGCAAGGTATATTCTGTCTAGCTTAATACTATGTATGGATATTGTCACCTTCTTTGTACTGTTGGAAAAAAAGACAACACAGGAAAGTGTAGAGTTAGATGGCTATAAGCACTTTATGAGGCAGGAGGTAACATGGAAAACCATCAAGATTTGTATAATTACAGGGTGATAGGGTTCCTAAACCAAGTAGAAGTGACTGAAAATACTAATGTTAAATCAATAATATGTTATGATTTGGGTAGTTTTCTTCAGCCTAATGTACATATTGTGGAGCTGCACTCCTTTTTGAAGGTTACTGATGTTCCCTTTTGTACTTAAATAATCTGAAATCTTGAGGTTTACAAACTAAGCAGGTGATATGGTACAAACTGATGTAATAAGTCACCCAGGGAACAAAAAGCTTTTAGTGCTTTTCATATGATTCCTAGTATTCAAATAGTACACAAGCATGTAACATTCCCCGTGCCCACCCCCCCCCCTCCCCCCCCCCCAAAAAAAAAAACCAAAACCCTATGTCCTGGTTTCGGCTGGGACAGAGTTAACTCTCTTCTTAGTAGCTGGTACAGTGCTGGGTTTTGGATTTAGTGTGAGAATGATGTTGATAACACTCTGATGTTTTAGTTGTTGCTAAGTAGCGCTTATCTTAAGCCAAGGACTTTTCAGTTTCGCATGCTCTGCCAGCAAGCAGGTGTGTAAGAAGCTGGGAGGGAGCAGAGCCGGGGCAGCCGACCCGAACTAGCCAAAGGGGTATTCCATACCATGGAACGTCATGCCCAGTATAGAAACAGGGGGGAGTTGGCCGGGAGGGACGGATTGTGGCTCTGTCATCGGTCAGTGGGTGGTGAGCGATTGCATTATGCATCGTTGGTTCCCCCCGCCCCCTTTTTTTCCTCTCTTTTTTTTTTTTGTTATATTCCTTTTCATTATTATTATTATATTTCATTATTATTAGTATTATATTTTACTTTAGTTATTAAACCATTCTTATCTCAGCCCACGAGTTTTACCTTCTTTTGCAATTCTCCTCCCCATCCCACTGGGAGCAGGGGCAGGGAGAGTGAGGGAGCAGCTGCGTGGTGCTTAGCTGCTGACTGGGGTTAAACCACGACACCCTACAGTTCAGGATGGAATATTTTCCATTCAATTTAACAAGGATTTCCAAAATTATTTGGTACTGAGGACCTACATGAGACAAAACCAACAGAATCCTATGATTTATAATTTCTGTGTGAAAATATGTGTAGTATCCCCTGCTTGAGGATCACCTCAGATCAATATGCATTGCTTATAATAGTTGAATTCAGGCTCAGCTCCAGGAAATTTCCCTCTCATGTCAAAAACAGATTTTTATATTTGTACCTTATTGAGATGGTATGAAATGGCATGCATCATTTTGTTATACCTCCTGTATAATTATTGTTTTTAAGCCCCAAATTTCTGTCAAGTTCAGAAGTAAGATTTTAACATCTGGTGTTTATTAGCTGTTGAGTGACGTAAAATGTAAGCTTACTATTCAAAGAACTGTATTTCCAAAGGCTTTGTAAATGTTGGTGTTAGGGCTCTAGCCAGTCAAGATAAAGGTAAAACATGGTGGGGTGTTTGAGGCCTTCTGTCCAAAGGATGACTATTATACTTGCTAAACAGAACAGTGAGGGCTAAGACTCATTATTTCTGAACTTGCTGTTCAGAAACAACATTTTTTAAAGTTACCTTGGTTTTCAGGTCTACTCAGTCTTGTCCTTTTGGCCTTAGATTTTGTACAGTATGTTCAGATTAAGTATCTTTCTGATTACTTGTCAGGGAATTAAAATACCTTTTTTTTTGGCCACCAATCATAGTTAGGATTGAAGGTATCTGTCAAAACAATTACTTTAAGATGTTGAAGGTCTTAATGGAAAACAATAATTTTTTTTTACTTTTCCTGAGATAAAATTGGTCTAACAGTTGTAAGAGCTTTTATTCCAAAGTTAAGCGTGAGGAAAAAAAGAATAAATGTTTAGACACCAGTCATGTCAGGAATGGTCAAAAAATCAGCACTGTTGAATAAGAGAATCTAGAAAAATTCAAAAAGAACAATCTCTGCAGATGATCTAGAATATGCATTTAAGTGAATTCAGGATTTGATTTTCAGTAGCGATTGTCATATTTCTCAAGATTAGTATAACGTGGAAAATTCAGTTTCACCTCTAATCTTCAGTTCACCTCACGGCACGACTTTGTGGTGGCAGTCTTGCATCGTGAAACTTCATATCCAACACCTAGAAGACTAGGATATCAACCTGTTGATTTTGTGCTTTTGATGCAGTATCTGTCAGACAGTGCTTTCTAGAACATGTTTCTGTGGACTGCACTGATTAAGTTTGGAATTTTTTGTGTGTGTGTGTAAACATCTGTCTCCTTAATCATCTGGAGGAGAGCGTTATGTGTATTAGACATATGGTTTCTTACTCTTAACTGTTGCAGCGGTATCTTTAATTTACTTCAGAGTTCCTTTTCTCCTGGCAGGAAAGTTGAGAGACTTTGTTACCATCTTATCAAGTGGTGCTATAGCCAGGAGACAAATCGGCTCAAGGCAAATTTTTGCTTGGTCAGCTTCCAGAACTTGTCTTTTCTAAGTGTAGGATAAGCACTTATCTGTAGTGTGTAAAAACAAAACCACCAAAAAACCCACCTCATCTGGAACTATTAAAAAATGTTAATGTTGCCCATGTTTCACTCTGTCTTGCTCTAGTTTTCTCTTATTTTTTTTTTCAAGTCTTTGTTTAAAAACAAAGCCATTCCATGCTTACCTTAACTGTTTAATTAAATTTAATTTCTGTGTAGCTAATTGGTTAAGTTTCAGTACAGTGCAGGTTGTAGATTTGCTTTTGGTGTAGTGCGTGCTGGGGAAGCAGGCAGGGCCACTAAATTAGTGTAAAATTTGGTATGTCTTCATTTGGATATTATTGAACAGGTGAACTAGCTCTCTTTTTCCAGAAGTGCCATATATGCATTTTATGTGTGTCAGGTAGATGTCTTAATTTTGGGCATCTCTGATTTTAGCACAATTCAAACTCAATTACATGAGTTGTTGTTAGTCATGATAGTTGAGATCTGTCCATTTACAAAAACACCTTAACGATTCTCTCTTGAACTTTGTCTGTGCTAGGATTTTAAGTAAAATTGCTCATACTGTGATGCTTAAATGTAGAAGTTCATGGTTTGAGTTTTAAGAATTCATATGGAGAAGGCTCCATATGTGATACGGATGTATTCAAAGTATATCACACACTATTAATGGTAATAGCTTTCAAGACTCTTTTGCCAACCTAAATATTGATCGCAGTTTCACTAGTGTTAAATAGTGAGAGGATGTGGGCATTGTGGCACCTTCCACATTTGATGCCCATGTCGGTTATGGTTGGTTTGAAAACAGCTACATTACACAGGATGGGGAGAGAGTGTAAATAACACTTTCCCCAGATGCTGGCAATTGGTGCTTGTGGTTGTGCCGACAAAGCTGTCTTGGGTGGGAAAAAATGTTAAGCATTCAAAAAGATTTAAATACTTCATTTAAGACTGTAAATCAGCTTGTTACATCATGTATCCAGTGGGCTAACGGAAGCGCTCTCTTGTTTGATATCTCATCTGTAAGACACAGCACAGGTACTGGAAATCTGGTTTCAATGTGGTGACTTTCAGCTCTCTGGAACACGATCATAAATGAATCTTCAGTGCTTTGATTTGCTGTTGTCACTCTTTAGAGAAACACAGAAACATGCATCTTGGCATATTCGTGTCCTTAGAGTGGAATCTTCCCAGGACCCCCCAAAGGCTTACGATACTTCAGCTGATGGTTCATGTTATAGGTATTTCTGTAATGAGATACAAACTTTTGGAATTAACAACTGTCAAGTCGGGATGTAGCCAAAGTTAAAATTCGGCATTACACTCCTACAGCTAAAATATGTATCTTTGAAGTTTTTAATAGTTTCAGAATGGTTCTTTTTTGTAGTATGACTTCATTCTTAATGTTTGAGCAGTGCTTTGAAGATCTGAAGATTAGAAACACTGCTGAACTGCAAGCTTTTTTTGTGTGTGTTAATTGAAGATTAATGGCCATTAAAATCTGACAAGTGGCTACTCCAAGTGATTAAATTATTTTGGTGTTTTGAACACTAAATTTACAAGGCTGGGGGACTCTGAGTTTTATTAAGGAGTTATTTGTATATCATTTTCTAAAGAGTCTTTGTGTACCTGAATATTTCTTACATACTAATTGTATTTACTAAATCAAGCTGCATACGATTATTGACTTGTGTGTTCAGAGGTATCAGAATTTAGAAATATGATTTTTTTTTTTTTTTTTTTTAAACAATAAGTCAAATTACTTGATACCTTTTCTGCTTGAGTACATAGCATTTCCTGGTTGACCAGCTGCATTACTTAAATAACAGTGACAGTTGAAATGTGGTTTGGTTACTGTTAATTTCATGTAGCAATGGTATAGCAGTGAAGGGTCGAAGGGTATTTAAAAACAATTATAGTTTGCACAAAGAGGCGGTATCTCTTAGTAGATGAATAGGTGGATGGGCATTGTAAGTAGTGTTTGGAAAGTGAGTCAGCATTGGATGAAAGATGGGTTGTACTGGTGTTCATTTGGATTTCTTTGGGATATTTTTTTCTGTGTCATTTGGAAAAATTAATTTGTATTTCTCTGTGTTGTGTTACTTGCATTATTTATATTAACACTTCTTACATTTATTTTCAGACCAATAAAACTATCCTGATTCTGTTCTCATGCTTCATAAACATAACATCTTTTCTGGGAAATGTCTAGATGCAAGTTAGTGTTCATTTTTTTGGGTATGTGTGATTTACTCAATATGAAGTATTGGTTTGTACAGTCAAATCACGAAATGTCATGGCATTGTTTGTATAGTGATCAGCTCTTCCTGCTGTATCTAGACTAGCAAACAAATGCAAACAACATTTTTAATGTTTGAAACCGGTCTTGTTATCACTAGAGAAATAGTTCTACTTTACACTTGAAGGTCTGTTTTTAGTACTGAAATGCAAGTTCCACTGCATGTTTGCCTCTTGGTCATATGGTATTATTTTGATGGCAGGTTTTTCAATCCAAGTTTAAGAGCCTGCTGTACTAAAGACTTGTCTTATGCGCTAAATAAAACTCTTTGGATGCATTTCTCAGGCTTGTTCATTTATCTTTTTATAAATGATTTCAGTAGCTAATGTATTTTCCAGTGTAGTCATAAACCTGAACTTCCGCAGCTTGCTAACGGGTGTGAAATTTAGAGTAGTGAGTTCATGACCTCTGCTGCCTTCCTCAGACTCCATTAGAAAACAAGCTTGCAGGTAGGCCTAAATTGGGGTCTGTATCTCCCTGGATAATATCTGCTGTGGTCTTCAGGCTGGAGATTGAAAAATGCAGACTTGTGTAATAACTTCACTGTGTATTGGCGTATTTGGTTAGCATTTAAGAGTTTTGAACTCCTAGTTTTATCTCTCTGAAAAATCATTGATACTCTGTGACAGCCCATGCTCTTTTCATTTGCTGCTGCTTTCTGTGAGCAATTATGATCAGAAATGCTGTGATAAAATTGGCATCGTATCACAAATGCTCCTGGAATGGAATCAGACAGGCAAACAGGATTCACCGTAACAGGGACAGGCAGCGTGCTTAGAAAACTCAAGAGCAAATGAGGAGAAAAATACTGGAAAAGGTGAAGCTTACAAGATTGTAAAGATGTTGAGAGTAGTTACAGGCAGAGAGCATGCTGTGCTGTCATCTGTCCAGTTAGTTATGGATTCCTTGACTGTGGAAGACAGAGCTTATGGCAAATATGTGATAAACCTTAACTTTACACGAAATGCAAGCTGCATATTATTTATATGCTGGCTCTGTGGTAGAAGGCATCCATCTTCTACATCCAGATGATCTTGAACTGGTGTTTGCTGCTTTCAGCACTGCTAAATTCTACTTCACTGCCCACTGACCTTAATTTCCTTGCTGTTTTCCCATGAAATGAGATTTGTAACACCGAAGTATCTCTTTGTCTCTCTGCTCTGTAGACTTGTTTTAACAAATTGGATAAAAAGGTATGGCTTCAAAGGACTTGAGGGACAGATGTGAATGTGAATTGGGGTGAAACAGTGTTACCTACCTGTGATTGAGAAGCTTCAATGCAAGTGTATCTAGATGCAAGAGAAAGAACGAGTGAGTGATATTGTGAAAAAAAAAAAAAAAAAGGAATCAGTGGGTGTTAGTCCTGTTTGATACTTATATCCAACTTAGTTGGAAAAAGGTATTTCTTTTCCATTCTCCCCCCACCCTCCCAAAGTGGGCTGTACGTGAGGCTCGTTTTCCCATTTTACCCGAAGAAGGCAATGTATTTGTAAAAAAACTTCTTTTCTAGTCACTTTTTTCCTCCATTTAACCTATGTTGTGGTGCTTTAATTCATTAATGGTGTTTTTAAAATTGTGACATAATGTTCTGCTAAACAACCAAGGAGAAAGCTAGGGACAAATATATGTTTGTGATGTGTAAATATGAGCTTAACTGCCCCCCCTGCCCCATAGAATGTTCACTAAATACCAGTATTTGTACAAAATCTGCTCTCAGTGTGGTTGAGCTGAAATCCATTAGACTAGCCTCTTTGCCAACAGACATTAAAGTAGTATTGCTTTAATAACAAAATAGTCATCGGACATTTTCTGTTGTATTTTGCTTGGATGGATTAGGGTTTAGTGAAATAAAACCCACTTTTGCTGGACAAAGCATAAGTTCTTTCAATTCTGTGTTTGTGGTTAGTGTCTTATCTTGTTCTGGTTCTTGTTAAGCATAGAATTTTACTTAAGTGTAAAGCATTTCTAGCAAATGATTGACTGTTTTTGAGTGTTTTTGTTCATGCTGTTCCAATTTACCATATCATCTCATGAGAATTATTCATTGTAGAGTTCAGATTTAGGGAAGGAAGTGAGAATTATATTATTAAAAATATGATGAGTAATTTGTACTCCTTTTTTGCTTTATCATTCATTATTCTTAAATATCCTATGACACATAGTTTACAAAAATATAAATTACATTATCATCTGAAGTAAAACTGCAATGAGACGTAGTTTTGAAGGTTAATGTAACTGAAATTTGATGCATTTTGTGCCTTTAAAAAATTTCCTACCAGTTTCTGCAGTTACTTTCAAGGTCTTTTGATAGTTTCTTGTGCAATGTTTCCCTCAGGAGGGAGCTTATTGCCCCTGCAAGATAGCTTTTAACAGTTACAGCAACAAAGTAAAGTAAAAAAGATCAATACTTCATTTTAGAAGGGTGTTTCGGAAAATTGGTTCAAAACTGTGTTTTGACCATTCATTTAATGGTCTTTTTTATTCTCCTGTAATATTAGGATGGCCTCCAGTTCTTCAACCTGTATTAAAATTGCTGGTGTTTAAGCCACTAGCTCACTTGGTTTGCAACTCTAATTTATGCAACACTTCAATAATTTAAAAATTCCAAATATATAGTTTGAGGACAAAAAAACCCATTGCATAATATGGCTTTCTTGTCTTTGTGTTGTAGGTTGTGTTAAAGATCATTAAACATTACCAGGAAGAAGGACAGGGGAATGAAGTGGTCCAGGGAGTGCTGCTGGGTCTTGTGGTGGATGACAGACTTGAAATCACAAATTGCTTCCCTTTCCCTCAGCACACAGAAGATGATGCAGACTTTGATGAAGGTAATGGTTACAGTTTTGCAAAACTTTAGGTAAAAAAAAAAAATCCAAAAGTGCAAAAAAGGATTCTACCCTCCCCCCCCCAGTGACCAGAAGCTTGTATGTGATCAGAGAGTGTTTTTATTTGACTTGAGGTATCAATGGGTTACTCACAATGCCATCCTGTGTATCCAACTGAAATCGTGTCTATGTAAGAAAAGTTATAGGGATGAATACTGTATTATATGAACACACTTATTTTAGAGTAGGACTGTCCACACAGGAAGTTGCATAAGTTTCCAGTTTATAATTTATATAGACTAAAGCTTTTTATGAAAATGGCTGTGTGTGTATATGTGTATATATATATACAGGTACGTGTATGTAGTCAGTCATATAGATTGCCTGTCTGTGGATTTATTTGTATGTGTTAAGTATTCCTTGAAAGCCTGGAAAACAGAGCTTTTTAAGTTTAAGAGGTACTGGTTAACTTGAAATCTGGGTAATATTTTTGCTTTTCCAAGTGAGCTAGAAGTAGCATCGGTGGTTTCTATCTGTCTTGGTGGTGTTTCCTTGCTGGTCCTAGTAATGTTTTGTTATTGCCACTGTACGTCAGTATAATCGGCTTGACACAGAATGGTATAAAATTTATAAAGTAAACTCGAAAGGCTTACAATTCTAATCTTGGTAATGTGTGTGTGTGTGTATTTAATGATACTAGTAGAAACGCTTCTTTGTTAGGGCTTAGAGAGAGAAGTTTAACTTCAAGAGTAACTGAAGAGGCAATATAGTCAAAGTAGTTGCGGTTGGAAGCTTGATTCTGTCTAATTTTGATAATTCAGTCTGAGCGAGATTACTTAATCTTTTAAGTATAAAATGCTTTTTCTTGCTTATAATGAGATTAGATATTACTAATTCAATCTTTTCTCTTATTACAAAAGAGTCTCGGACCCTGCCTTTAAAACAGAGATCACTTCAAGAATTCTTTGCAACTTAGTGAGGTTTCTTAGCTGTTTATTGCTTCTGTTGTGGGATTATACAATTTGCTATATGGAGGAAAAAAAAAAAAAGCAAAACACAAGGGAATCTTAATTGTCCTACATTAATATGGTGCTTGACTCAGAACTATATTTTATTAAAGCCTAAAAGATATTTTTAAGACTCCTTCTCTTCTGGAGCTCTTCAAAGGATTGGAATAATCTAAATTTTTAATTGGAGCCCATGCTTCAGTTTTTCCTGTAGAAAATGCCTGAATTATTTTCACGTAGCTGATAGGCAAGCAAGGAGTGAAATAAATTTCTTAGTTTCAGAGATGGATTCATCTCACCATATGATGACTACCATGCTGAGGCTGTAAGCCTGTGATCTGGTGTGCAAGGTTCGACTGTTCCTGCTTGGGAGAAACTTCATTCCAAGAAAGTGACTCGTTACCAGCCTTTCTTTTTCCCTTTTTAGCAAGTAGGCAATAATCCAGGCATTAAGTAAGGTGCAAAAGGCAATGCTTGTGGAGCTTCCCTCACCTGGATGCCTTAGCTTTGTCAACCTTCTGTTCCCATGCTGCAGGCACAGAAAGAAGAGCAAACTCCAGCCAGAGTGGAAAGCGAACCTATCACAGTGATGCTGATGCATGTCTCTAGCAGTGGTAGGGAATTTGCAGCCAGGTCAGGGGAGCTTGCCTGTGCTGAACCCTATAAGCCAACCTCAAGAGCCATTTTGTATTGGTTTTCATCTTCCCTAGCCTCTACCGTATGGGTCACAGAGAGGTTCTCTCTGTATTCTTCTCAGTGAAATACAGTAAAATAGACTGAACCATTCAGGAAACGCACAGTGCTCATGTTCATTCTGCATTCCCTTTACGTAGGGCCTGTTCAGCCCTTTGACCTGTGTGGTAGAGGCTAGGGAAGATGAAAACCCAAACAAAATGGCTCTTGAGGTTGCCAGCTTGAGCGTTAGGTACCTTTTTAGGCTCTATATAGAGTTGTCTTCTGTCTTGCCAATGTGAAAAACAATAATGTTTTATAAATACTCCTTGTTTGTTTTCCCTGGAGCGATGTTTCCCTATGCGAGCATCCTGCCAGATTTTCAAAAGATTCTTTTTTTCTTCTAGGTACAGATATTTCAGCAGAGAAATCTCTTGTTATATGCCAGAACCTTAAAATTCAGGATGCTAAAAACCAAACCAAACAAGGCACCTCCCTCCCCCCAAGACTTGTATGTTACACCAGTATCATAACTGGCTTTATATAGTTGCACAAATTCAGGCCCAGAGGTACGGAAGGGAAGTATAAGGGTCTTGACACTTCAGTGCCTGCATCACCCAGAATGATACTTAACGTTGTTCTCTTTGGTCAGAATAACATTGTATTGTCTTTTCTTCTTCCTTAGTGTATATTTTTATTTTTTATTTTTTTTCCCCTTGTCTAAGATTCTGGAATAGGAACAATCCTATTGAGATTCCAAGTTTCTGGGCCTGCAGAAAGCATTTCTTAGCGGACTTTGGTCATACTTGATCTTATGTTAATGCAGGGACTGTTGCACTGGCTGAGGGGCCACACTACCCCAGCTGCTCTTCTCCTGAGGGGAGGAAACAGGGAGCAACCATGGTGTGGTTATCTGTTGGCAAACTCTAATCTGCTATGCTGAGAATTGAATGAATACACTCAAAAAATCATTTCTTCTATATCATTTTGCAGGAGCTCTAGGAACAGGTCACCTGAAAAATACTCATTTGCCTTGTGGTCTCAACGTGATCCTTGTTAAGAGAATTGAGCTTATGTACAGGAGGGTGGTATTTGAGCAAACAAACTGTTGGATAATTGGCAAGACACATTTAAGATAATGTTTTCCTCTTTTAAACTGAGCAAATCTAATATAAAACACATTTTTGAGGGTGCTAAGAAAATATCCTTAATTTGAACTTGAAATAGGTATGCATGACATTTAAGAATCAGTTTGATAAAGATGTATTTCTAACTTTTTAGCAACAACCATTTCTTCAGATATGCTTAGATACGCTTTTGTTATGGTGCCATTTTGTCTCTTGCTGCTAATGCCTGAGATCATATTAAGTTTTGACTATTTGCTGCAACAGAATTCCTTAAAAAAATGAAATTTTTGATTTAAAAAAACCATACCCAAACTCGTTCTTTCAGTACAAGAATGTTTTTTAGTGCAGTTTGAATTGGACTAGAAACTACAGAAAACATGAGAGGTTTTTTAGCTTCATGTAATTCTTATTACAAATCTGGGAGGATTGTCTACCATTTATGAATCCACAGGTGTTTTTCATCTTAGAAAGTTTCTCCTGCAGTGTCGTCTTCCTACGATTCTTTTTACAAAGTGTAATTTTTTTGTAAGATTTTCCTGTCAGGGAAGTCTTAAACACTTAGGTCGGCCTGCTGCAGCACAAGATTTTTGGAGGGGGTGGGAGGGTTCAACCCAGCTGTCTGTGTTAGAAATTTGTAGGTGAAGTTTAGTTGATGATGTGTGAGCTAATGGAGGAAAATTGCAGAACAGGGGTATGTTGTTATGTCTTCAGCAAAAGATGCTTCAACATGAATGTTTGATATTTTCAGGCTGCACTCTGGACTTTTGGTCAAGCGTTTACTTTTCAGATAACTGTGTTTCCTTATTACTAGTGCACTTAAATCGTCATAGGTTTTGAATTTATTTTTCAAAACACAGATCTTTAATTTTAAGAAGATACACTTTCAGTTATCTATACGTACAACTCCTATTTGTGTGCCCCCCCCCCCCCCCCCCCATCTTTCCCCCGATGGATTCAGCTCTTGTTTAGGAAAAATCAGATTTCAGCTGTAAGGATTTTTGGCTTAGGCACTTCTGTGAAATGATGCAGTACCCCAGCTTGTCTTTGCGAGGGTAGTTTTCTGAGAATTACTTTCACTTTAGGGCACTTCCAAGCTTTTGTCTAAGCATAGTTTTGCTTGCTTTCAGTAAAGGTTTACAAAAAAAGTGTAATGCGTGAGGTGTATTTTCTTCCTAAGAAATAAATGTATTATTCTTGACTATAAATTGTGTCTTTAAGCGACATGTTAAGTTCAATCCTTTGCACTTCATTGTTTTTTATCTTCAGTGCTATTCATTGAGTAGCTCTTCTCCCTGTTTAAAGGAAATTTATATTCCTGTCATGGAAAACTACGTTTTTAACTGTTGCATACATCTTGTGATTCATTATAGATCTTGTGAGATGTTATTTTGATAAGGTATTTTGAAAAAGATTTTATTTCAACATGATAGATTTTAGTACCTTACTTACAAAGCTGAGATAATAAATTAAGTGCTGTGGTAATTATGCCAATAGAAACTTCGAGACAGTTATATAATTATACATCAAAATAAGTTCTAGAAGGTTGTAACTTTCTCTTCTTTTATAACTATGCAGAGTTTTCATTAGATTCCCTCTGAAATGCTACAGATGAAAAGGTGATGCAGCCTTCCTTCTCCTCCCCCCGCCAACATGATTTTTACTTTCTTACCTGAGAAGGTTAATTTTGTTTTTCAATTATCAGGTTAGAAGTATCTAGATGATGAAAGATTCTAATACCTGTATTTTTTGGTGCTGTAGGTTGTATTTAGTTGTATCATCAGTCAGTAATTCTACAAAAACACTCACCATTTTCTTTTTTTGTGGCTTCTATTTAGCCTCAAATGAATGCAGTTGCATATGGAGAAAGATGTCGTAGCTCCTATATAGTATTTTTTTCAGGATTTTAATTGGCCAGGGGTAGCAGCAGTTGATACTGCTGAGCCTTACCTCCAGTGTTGCCAGTACAGTGACCTGCGATATGTGCTCCTTGCAGAAGCAGAGGGCTTCAGGTAGCTAAAAGAAACATGCTTAGAAAAGTTAATTTAAGATAAAGCAATGAACTGAATGTGTGCTTTTGAACTGTTGCCTACTGCAGTGAGAATGCAGTGAGTGCTGACTGTGTTAAGGCCCCTCCTGTTTTATTGGAGGACTTGTTCTTGAGGTTGCATTTCTTGAAGTGAAGCCTGTGGTCTGCTACACTGGTTTGACATTATAGAGGCTTCAAGACCAAAGTCACATGAGTTCTTACACCTTCCAGCATACTGTGTCTTGGTGCTTAGGTGTGGTAGTGTTTAGTGGACTGTTTTGGCTTTTTAAAAAGCATCTTAATAAAAAAGGCTACTGTCTTCTAGAGTTATTTTTTTTTTTTCCTTTTATTAAGTTAATAGTGTAGCTCCACAAACAGCCTTGTGATCACAACTGGAGAGGTAGTATGAACCCCTAAGGTGCTTGAAAATCCTGTATGGTCAAACCAGAATCTCCCAGACAGTACGTATATACCTATAGGGACCAAATAGACTCTGTGAAGGTTGATTTCTTTTGCTAGTGTTGCTGTAGAAGTCTTGATGTCATTAAATCAGAGCCCCCTAGCTGTGTTGATTCATCTCCTTTCTGTAAAGGCTTCTGTCAAGGCTAAATTTTGTCAGTTTTTCCTGTGAAAACAACTTCCAGTTATTCCCATTTTAAATCTGCTAGTATTATATCTCAAAGGTTTATCGTTGTAGGCATATCTTTTATTTCTCTTGTATTGTTGCAGGACAGAACTTGAACATGCTGTAACTGCTCTGAATAGGTAGATACGATTTTAGCTGACAAATTTTTTTCTGTTTTTTTTGTTTAGGTTTATTTAGGTATAACAGTTGGCAAAAATAGAGAAGGTCATGTGTATTGTCTTTTATTGTGAGAAAATGGAATGTTTATGAAATGCAGAAATACAGTTATATGAAATTTAAGTTTTATTTCACTAAGGACAGGAACAGATGACCCAAAAGCTCCTAAATCACAGCCTTGGTTCGGGTTCCAGTTGTAGTCCATTTATCTGAATTCCTCAACCGTGTTTTTCGTAAGTTCCTATAGTAATTTAGGAAGAAAGCTATACTATGTAAATGTTGACTTTTCAATTACTAAGTGCTGGCAAAATCCCATCAGGTTTGTGAGTGCATTTATGAAGTTTCACTTTGTGCTCTTTGTAAAAAGGATATTGAATTTTAAGTTGGATTTTTTTCTTTATCATTTGGGTGTAAAGAATTCATGAAATAGTCTGTAGAATTGGAAAGGATTAATTTATATAAGGAATTCAGATGATTATGACAGATGGTCAGTTGTTAAACATGCAAAACAGTCTCATCTAATCTTCCATATTTTGGGGTTTTTTTTGTGGGTTGCCAGAACTGATATTGGAATATACTGATTGACAGAGAGGTTCGTTATTAGGTGTGCTTAATTGTCATGTAATAAGATGTATCGTATAATCAAGGTTCTTCAATACGGCTGCTAATCACACCTGAGTTATTTTGTACTTTATCTGTCACTAGTGTGAGTTCTTGATTTGTTTCCTAAAAGGAAACTAATATTGACACTGTTCACATAATTGTAATGGTTCAATGGAGTAGCAGGCATGCAGCATGTTAAATGTTTTGCGTAGGTTTTCATACTGTGCAGACTTATCTCTGCTGGAGGTTTTTCTCTTTATTGGGCAAAGAAGAAGAAACTCAGATAAAAGACTACTTTTCAGGGCACGGTCTAAAGTGCGCTGTATGTGCGGATACATGGACTTGTCTATATCAGATAAAGCAATGTACCCCAAAGTATGTTTTTGTAACAAAAGGTCCTAAGAATAAGTGCTTTTAATGATTGTAAATACAACAGAGGAATGTGAAGAGTACGTGTATGTATCCTCATCTTAATTTTAAAGCTCTCTTAAATCAGGCTATGGACTGAAACCAGCGTGACAGCAGGCGGTCTCGGTGGAGCCCCCATTAGAGGGCACTCGTACCCAGCACACAAGCCTCCAGGCTGGGCTGCTTTCTAAGCCAGGAAACCTGGGGCTTGCAGACGGAAGAGGGATAAAAATTATTTTCATCTGATAAGGTTCATATAATCTTTTATACAAATGAATTCCGAAAATACGTTACCAAGTGCATTGAATTAAATACAGCTCTACTGACTCAATGTTTTTTTCGTTTCTTAAAACAGCCCAAATGTGCTGTGTGTTCTAAGGAACTATATAGATTGGTAGAATTCAATTCAGAGACTTTTGTGTGTGTATATGTATCCTAAAAGCAGAACAGGAGCTTTCTTGTTTTGCAGGTTCTCTTCTTCACTTCCCAATTCTACCACATGTAACTAAGAAAGAGGAGATAGCACTTGTGACGGATCTTCTTAGCTTATTTAAGTAGGTTTATACTGCTGGACTGTGTAGACTTAAAACTGCATGTAAACTATTCCTTTTCTGATGGTATTGCATTAAATGCCTGAAATGCTTTGTTTATTACATTTCTGGATTTTCAAGTTGATTTTTACTGTAGAGGCAATGCTTTAAAGTGGTAGGTAAATCCTTTTGTTCAAAGTCTAATTTTGAATCAAAAAAGATAAATAATTTTGCTCTTTACAGCACCAGGCATATTAAAGTTTTATTTAAGTGCAGTTCCATGAAGATTTTGCTGCAAAAGAAGTTAGTGTAATTTGTTTTTAAACACAGAAATGCTGTACTATCTTTTATCTTTTTTTTTTAAGAAAACATATTTCATGGCATTTTTCCTTGAGTAATTTTAAACAAAAACCTTGTGGCTGCCTAGATTCTGAAAACTTCAGTCATAGTTTGTTTGATTTTTTTTTTTTTTTTAAATAATCCACAATTGCAATGGATATTAACATATCTAATAAACTTTCATGCTGAACTTCACTGAAAATTATGCTTAACAATAATACTTTAGTAATCCTAAAAATGAAGTTAGAGAAGCATCTATTTTAAGTGATAAGTAGTTTGCTGTATGTAACTATCTTTTAGCAGCATTAGAATGAGCTGGAAGACTGTATCCAGCTGAGTTTTGCATTCAACCATTTCACTGTATGCAAGTTTTGAACTTGAAGCCAGGAGATTTTTACTTCATAGTTTGTGTTCTATCTTAATTGTATTCTTTATTTATAATCATGATATACAATCATTTAGTTTGCTATATGGATATTTCATATAGTTTTGTAACACTTGCAGAAACTCATTAATTTTTATGTAATCAGCAATATGAAAGCCCAATTTATTCTTTTATTTTCTGCAATTTAGGTAAAATATTAGAAGTGAGCTATTCTGAATTTGATTTTTCATGCTAATATAATCAGCTCAACTCTGACTAAAGACATTAAAGTGCACAGAAGAGGATAACCAACTAAATAATAAAAGAATATTCAGATGTTTAATATCTGTTCTTTGATTTCAGGCATCAATCTGTGAATTTCATGCCTATATTATAGTTTGTGATAGTGATTTGAAAACATTAAGTCTTATACTTACTGTTTATTAGGGGAGAGAAAATGTACAGGTTATTTACCCTGAGTACTCAAAAGTTTTTTTTTTAAAACAATTTTTGATGAGTTAAAAAGAATCTGAAGGTTGAGTTTTACAGATTCATTTAATATATTATTTGTTCAGTTTTGAGAATATGCAAGAACTCTGAAATATGAAAATATTTTGTATTCCCCCACACTTTAAATCACACAGATGCAAATGACCTCATGTTTATATTTTATCATTAACTTGTGGAAATATTATGGTAAACAATGTCTAGTGTGCTAGTTCCTATTAAAAGCAGAGGCTCCCAAGTAATTCTTTTAGCTGATCTACTACAGATAAGTTTGTGAAACAATATTGCTGTGAACAAATGGCAAAGGTGAAACTTGCTGGCTTTTTTTTTTTTCCCAGATTTACTTTTATCATGTACTGAGCATTTGAATTTTGCTGTACCACAATTCAGGAAAAAAGTCTGGATATAACCATTAGTATTTTAAGGAAAGAGAGTTTTTCCAGGCAATTGCTAGAACATATAATAGACATCCTGGTAGATCCTGTATTCATCTTACCCAGCTGAGGTAGGTGCCGCCTTGGGTGCTTAAAGGTTAGAAAAGGAGAAGCTTTAGGCTACCTCTGTGTTTGGAGGAAGTAGAGCTTCATCCAGAAGGAAGCCCAGACCGTGTAAAGACAGTGTTGTCAATTCTGGTAAAAACTTTCTACTTCTTCATCCTTGATTATGATTCTTCAGTATTAGACAACGTGCTACAGGAGTGGACGTTTCCACTGGGCTGCCTGGATCGATCACTCTGTGCTTTTTGTGTGTTTTGTTTTGGTCTGTAGCATGTCCTTTCTGAAGAGACCGATTGCTTGTGGTTCCTGTGTTCCCCTGTAGCTTTGGCCAGGTATTTTGACTCTATGATTGTTTGTTCTTTGGTAACACTTCTCCCAGCATGACTGGACCAAAAGGGAGAGAGTGCTCTTTTAACACCTTCTTATTACCTCTTTCCATTCCCCCTCCTTTCCTTTTTTGCTAATGCAAGTATTTAGCCATTTCCTTCCCCGAAGAATGCTGCAATAAACTTGAGGGACCTGAAGAAAAGCACGGCAAAACTAACACATCCCACGTGCTAATATTTTTTCCTGAGACCCAAAATGAAGGAAATGCCTATAGATCTATTTAACAACAATTCAAATCACTACATCTGGGTGAAAAATAATAGAAACTGATTGAAATAAGTAGTAGTGGTAAATTAAGAAAAATCTTTTTGGTTCTTGTTTGTTGCTCCATAATGTTTTATGGATTTCTCAACTGCATAATCTGGAAAAATTATGTAGCATTATTCTCTTCTAGAAGAAAATTATACATATTCAAAGTATAGAACACATTAAACGCAAGTCGCACCTTTTTTGTTTATAGCATTTATATTTATTTTATTGATGGAAAGACAGAGACGCATTACTGGCCCAAGGTTCAGTACTGAATATTGAATTGAATGCATGAGGAATGGATTTGAAATCCATTTTGCTAACAGGAAACCTACTGCAGCAGTGGAGTTGAAGGGATAAGAAGTGGATTCACAAAGATTACTAAACTTAAAAGATTTTCTAGACAAATACTAGTCTTCGATAGAAAAGAGAAAAATACTTAATAGAGTTTAAGTTTAGATCTATATTTTAGCATTATTTATTTATGATTAATATATGTTGTTAAATCCAGTGGTGCAGTCAAAAATATATGGAGAAACTGAGAAAGCTCAAACTGAGCAAATCTTGCATTTTGCTGTAGTCTGTGTATAGAAACTTAATAACAGCAAAATTTAAGGAAATAAAAACTTCTTTAAAGCTCTACTGAAGATGAGCAGGGTGCGCATAGCTGCACATGTAATAGTGTATAGTAGCTTAAACGTATATAATTCTTTATCACCTGTATCTACAAAATGTATTTATTGCAGATAAGGTTGTTCTCACCCATCTTAACTTCAAGACATTTACTATATTTTGGTTCGTGATGTGTTGGTTGAGAAGTTGCTGTAGTATGCAGCTTGTCTTTTGTTTCACTGTTTGCTGAATACACAGTTTGGTTTCTTTTATTGGATTACATGCTTCAGTTCAGCGTAAATTCATGCAGTAGAAAAATACACATTAAAATAGATTGTTTACTCTTCAGTAAAACACTTGTATGTTTTTGTAGGTTTAGTGTGATAAATCCTCGATGCACATATTTATAGCCAACATGCAGCACTGTGGAGTTTTAGTCAATAATAGAAATGGAAAGATTTCTTAAAACTTTTTTAGAAAACAAGACAGGCATGTTCTTTGTGCAATGTATTTAGGTCATAAGGGACATCTGCTGAGGATAATTTTTTAACACTTGCTAACAATCCTAATATAATATGGCCTATTCATCAGTCATATTGTTCCTGACTTGGCTAGTGCGGCTTTTAGTGATTCCCGATGTGCATTCAGACTCTCTTAATTGCTAGTTTCTTGCTGTTCTATCTTATTGTTTTGTAGGACAATGCATAAGCGGGCACAGAATAATCAAAATGGTTTCCCTGGCCATATTAGGCACCTAACAGAGATATATTTGCTGTGCAATGTGTGCATGTTTTCGCAAGTGGAAGTCTCGTTGAAACAAAATAAATCTTAACGGGGAAGTAATTCAACAAGATTTGAACATGCTATTCAATATGTGTGTGTGAATACATATATATATTAAAATACGTGTTTATATTTATACATGCATATATATATTTATATATATAAAAACCTAATCGGTGTGATACATCTTGGAGCTTTTATAGCATGCATTTATGCAGCAGAGAAATTGGAGGGGTAAGTTAGGGAGGCAGTATAGACACTGAACATCAGGATTTTAGAGTTCTCGATAAACTGTTAAATTATGCCAGTTTTGTGCCTTTGGTTGAGAAAGAAAAGCTGGTTCAGAGAGATTTCCAGTATAACTGAGATCTAATCTTTTATGTTCTCATGAACTCAGAATTTCGCTTAGCTGTAAGGCATTTGACTCCTGAAGAGGTGCATGTAATGTTCCTTGAACTAGCACATGCAAGGCAGATAGTAAGTAAGATGGGTAATGCTAGGCTTCAGTGTTTGAGGGGAGACAGGTTATGGTGGGTTTTAGATTTTGATATTAGTGAAACAGGAAAACTGACCAGCTGAAGTCTGGCAAAATTACTGAAAGGGATATTTGCAATTTGACTTCCGCATGTAGATGGAAATACATTCCCCCCCCCCTTTTTCCCCTAGCATGTTTTTGTTTTTTTCTTTTTAGCAGTTTGTATTGCTCCATACTGTGTTCTTACCTACCAATAGAGTAATAGCTGTTTAATGCTTTAGGATAATCATTCTAATCATTAAGAGTTTTATCTTAATCCAGTTTTTGCAACTCTGAACTGTTTGTGATAGTGAAAGAAAAAAAAAGTAGAAATTGTAGCTTTTGCAGCAGGTTGGGGGAAGCTTTCTTTATAGCTTACTCCAGGTGTTGAATCTTGTTTAAACCTAAGTCTTATCCCCCTGTTCAATTTTGGGAGGAAACAAAAGGACTTTATTTGCTAGATTTGTTACTCTCATTTTTACTCAGTTGTCTTAGCCAAGCACAATAGATGATCTTTAAAATCCTGTGTAGCTGCAAAGCATGAAAATAGGTTTGTTGGTTTTTTTTTTTTCTAATTCTTTAAGTGATTTTTAGTTCTGCTCTAACAAAGAGTGTTTAGGAAAACTGGTTTGGGCTATTAAAGCAATACCAAAGATCGAGAATAAATCAGCTCGTGGCTGTTAAGTCAGTTGTTGAGTACAGTTGAAAGACCATAGTCTATGCAAATGTTGATTTCATTCAGAGTTTAAATCTGTAGCTGTATGGCTTAATTGAAGTATTTTATCGGACTTGATAGTTGTTCTCCACATTAAATAGTTGAAAATTTGATTCATCTATACACTGTTGGTTAAAACAGTTCGGCAAAAGCTTTATGTAAACTGCTTTGCTTAAAGTATACTTTATGAAATGTACATTTTAAGCATAGAGCTGCTGATTTTCTGTGGCTGCAGCCTCGGAGAAAGGAATGAGGGAAGACTGTTTGAGAAGGGAATTGAAGACGCTGTTGTAAGGATGCAGTTTGGACACTGGGTGCCACTCCTGGTACACACTGAGGCTCGAAAGCCTTTCTCACGCAGCGGAACAACAAGAACTCTTAAAAATGGAGGTCTTTGTTACTCAGGAAATTCTGAAGGTCTTCGTCCCCTGAGCCTAGTGGTTCATCTAGTTGAAAAACATATTTCTGAGTCCTACAAGGAGTAACTAAAGCTAAAAGGGCAGGATTATTTTTTTATTATTTTAATTCTACTGAGGATGAATTTCTAGACTTGATGTGTTGCTCTCTAGTTACGTAGCTCTCATCATGTACAAGAAAGACAAGGTTGCAGCGCCAAGTATTCAGGAACTAGACCAAACATGGCAATTCTCCTCAGGAACAGAAAGAATAATTTCAAAATAAAAAAAAAATAGGAATTAAGTGTCTCCTCGGAAGTTTTTTTTTTTGTGGGTGGTTTTTTTTTTGTCTTTTGGTCATGTGCTTGTTAGAATAGTACAGTGTCAAAAATCATTGAGTGGTGTGTTACTGATGGAAGACTAGATGAAAAGACAGTTGAGGATCACTTTGGGATTGATCAACTTGCAGAAACTAGAATTGGAGGCGCATAGTGATGATTTCCAATAGGCACCAAGTGCTGAAGATAAGAGGAACGCTGAGGAGACGGAGTGAGGAGTGGGAGTAAGAAGTGTTTAGATGTAAATTGGAACAAGGTTAGTGCTCCCATCCTGAAAGCTGTGTAGCTCTCAAACTAGGAAGCACAATGTGATTTATGCTTTACTGTGCTCATGCCCAGAGGCGTTAGCTGGCTCTGGGGGTCCTAAACATGGTACAAACACATATTTGCTCAAACATTTTAGAAACGGCACAGGAGTATAGGTGTCCAGGTCCTAATGGCTTTCAGTGGAATATTGGCATCTCTACCGGCTAATTTGGAAACTGAAATGTCAGTTATAACTGACAGGCAAATGGAGGTTTGGAAGGCTACATGCTATAGCATTTTAAAAATGTTAGTCTTCTAAACCTGATTTCTATACAACAACTTTATCCACTCTTTTGTTTGAAAAGGAATTGAAATAGTGGGTCAGAAATTAAAATGTACTTGGAGGGGGGGGGAAAGCGAGACACTACTTGAAATAATGAATGGCAGGATAAGCGATGACAGAGTTCCTTGTAAAATTCTACTTTGGTGCAATGGTGTAGAATTAAAAACAAAAAGTCCCTCCATCCTCAAATGTAGAAATTTGAGCTCTTGGTTTTACTTTTTAAAATTACATTTGAAAATGGGTTCCTGTTATTCACAGTGCTCCATTCTGTGATATTTGACTGAATCTTGTAAGCCACTTTTCTTATAATGATGTTTCAAGTGGAAAACTAATTAATGTATTTGGATGCATAAAGCACAAAGTTAAAACGAAGAATAAATATCAAATAATCTTTTTTTTTTTGGTCTGCTTGCTGCCAGAACTTATACTCCTTTTAAAGGTAAAGACTTTAAAAAGTAGTTAAAAATATTAACTGTGTTTTTAATTGAAACTTGCAAGTTAAGTCTCTTGAAGTTGCCATTAAATTTTTTGGGCTTTCCAGGGCAAACATATTGGCCCACAGAAAACTATGGCAAACATGAGTCATTTGGTATCTCCTTTGTAATTAGCTAAGCTTTATGTAGATAGTGAATAATACAAAGCCACATTGGTTTCTGTGGTTTTGTTAACTTTTTTTTTTTAAATTAGACCTTCTTATCAAAAGGCACCAGATACATAAGCAGAGCCAGAAATGAAAGAACTGGCAACAAACCTTCTTTTGTTGTTACCTAGAAATCTATTAAATGGGCCACTTGAAATAATGAGTATGGCATATGATAAGCTAGAGCCACCTGGGTTTTATTAGGCTACTTGATGCTTTGATCACAACTGTATTTAAAGAGTTGTCTGTTTATAGTGTCAATGTTCCTTGTCATCGCTGTGATTTAGATTTTCATCTGACACAATACAAAGAGGGATTGCAAAAACCAAGACAGTATTCAAATCAGAAATCGGTATGGGAGAGATGCTAGTTGAACTTGTCAACCTTGGAACAAAAGCACCTGTTAAACAAAACCTGTAACCTGAAAGTAGAGCAGTAGATGATTTTCAGCGGATGTGGGACACATCTGCATCATGCCATGGAGAGCAACGGTAGTAACTCACGCTTGCTGGGAGCAGACAGAGGAGTTCACGTGGAGCGGTGCGGTGTCATCTCGGGTGGAGGGATCAGGGTGGACGTCAATAAGGACGTGTGTGTGTTGGCATGCTGCAGTCGTGTCCCTTGGAAGCTAGTGTCACGAGTAAGCACGGCTGTAGGCCATGTGCACACTGCACATTTCACAGGCATTGCACTGTGAAACAGCTGGGTTCTGGTCAGCTTCAGGTGCCCAGCACTGCCCTCTGTATGATACAGACATGCTCCTTATGATTTTCCTTTGCTTTCCCTTCACGCATTTAAGTGGCCCTTTAACATGAAAGAAGGAACACTTAGGTCCGTCCTCTGATCCTGCTCATTCTTGTTAATAAATTAGTAAAATTTGATCCATCTTAATAACTTGAATATGGGAAATATCTGTCTTTATTCTTTCTCTTAATAAATTTTTGATGCAGTTTTGCAGACATGAAATAAAACCATCGCTGTATACAAAATGCCTAGGTTGTAACTTTTTGAGGATTTGCTGATTGGCAGAGCTAGGAGAACTGCTTGTTTGATAGCATCTGTGTATTTGGTTTGGTCGTGGATAATTAAGCATATTATTCAGCCTCTAACAATACTACTTTTCTTGCTGAGTTTATCTGCTACTGAAAACTCTCCCCCCCTTTTTTTTAGTATGTAACAGAGTAACAGCTAGTGTTTAATAATAAGGATGACAATAGTTCTTAATTGGGATTTTTTTTTTTGTTTCTTTTGTGTGTTTTCGGGTTATTCAGAGTAGACAGGGCGAAGAGACATTGATTAAGTCTCCATTAAGAAAAAAGTTTCCGCAAAAGAAGAAGAAAATATTTTTTCCTCTGTCCAAGATGGCTGCAAGAAGAATCAGTGGGTTTAACTTTTATCAAGGGTGAGTCATGAGGAGAAATACTGTAAGGGTAGTGGTATGCTATCGCAGGTTGAGGGGAAGTCTGGGGAGGTCTCGAAGGATATGTTAGCCAAACGCTCACTACAAACAGTATATAATGGGAGGAAACGGCTATCAAATGACATTTAGCTCTGTCGCTATGATTTTGATATCGTATTTATCCTGAATTTGAAAGAGACTTTTAAATTACTAAAATCTATGCATTTCAACATCTGTAATTTGATCAACTTGTTTGGTAATATTTTCCATATACCCCCCTGTATGTGGAAGTCTTCATTTGTGCAGGGGTTGATGTGAACGTGGTTTGAGTTCATTGAAAATATTTAGGGTTATGAAATGGAAAACCAGAGTTTGTATGAAAACATCTCAAACGTTGTAGTTCAGGTATCTCAGAATAGTATAAAGAAGAAATAATGTTTTGCTTTTCATTATTTGGCATTTTACTTGGTTGTATGTGTTGCAGTTTTTACCCTTTTGACACAGAGGAAGGTAGTTGATGTGAACATGGTAAACACAGTGTAATGTCCAAACGTCTTTGAGATCCACTATGTTATAAAATGAGAACAGGTCATTTGGGCAGGATTATGGGGGATGGGGAGGAAAATAGGGGAAATGCTCCCCACTTTTAAACGTTTCATTTTGGTTTTAGGGTTTTTTTTCTGTTTCCAGATTACATACAAAAGTTAAAGCTTCCTTATATATATTTTCCTGTAAAATCTAATTTTTCCTTGATACTTTTTAGCAATTTGAGTGTAAAATTTAATGTTCATTAAATATATGCAAGCAACTGTTTCATTAATCCCCATTTTCTCTTTCAGAACAAATAAAGTTTAATTACTAAGCTAAATTTTTAATTAGTTTTACTGTTGGCATTTTTTTGCATTCAAAGAAATGCTATAATCTTAGTTAAAATAGCAGTAGGTGCGTATTTTCAGGTGATATGCATGCAGTGTATATATAACCTTCTTGCTTATTTCACATGTCCTTTCTTCAGAAGTTCTCATCATTGTGTCGCTGTCCTTCAACTTGCTTCAAAGCTTAAGTGAACCTCTGGAAACATGTGTCCACAGGAGATGCTGGACTGACTTGTAGGGACCTAAGTCCTGTAACTCCTCCTAGTTGTGCCACTGCAATTAGCAAGGGCTCTGGCTGGTTTGTAGTTAGTGCTGCTGTGTGGTCCTGAGCAGGCAAGGGTCCTGCTCACAGGGTTTGTGTGAGCAGTTATTCCAGCAAGATCTGTAGCTGAGCCCTCGCTTGTACAGGCGTGAACTGGAAAGGGCCATATAAATGGGGATAGATCTGTGACTGCCTATGGTTATCGGGACCTAGCCCATGTATTTAAGAGACTTCCAAATATCTTTCACAATGAGACTGTTTCTATCTGGATCAGTTCTCAAACGTGGTACTCTGCTTAATGTTAAAAAGGTATTGGCCAAATAAAGCAAATGGTAGCGGTCAATTTTTATATTAAAGTGTCAAAGCATAATATTAATGTACACTCCCAGTCCCTGTTAACTCTTTTTTTAAGTTAGCTAAAATAGTGACACAACTTCCACAATACTCTAAGTCTTTCTGCCAAATGTGTGTGTTTAAGTGTGGAAACTAGTTGATGAAATGATTTGTTTATTGTAAACTTGGATAAAAATAGTGGTATTTACTTTTAACAGCACACTTTTGTATAAGCTGTTGTTAGGAAATGTGCTGCTAAATTCTGGGCCTTCAGCTCAGGTACACTTTTTTTGTTTTCATTTCCTTGTAAGGTCTTGCAGATCTTTGGCTCAGGTAAAGGCCCATCCCCATTTTTTTTTTAAAATTACAGGAAACTTAGGGGAATAAAGTAATACAACTTCCACTCTCATGAAAGATCACTATCATATCTTGATAAAAACAAGATCACTATTCTGGTTGTATCAAGAAATGGCTAAAGTGTTAAGAGAATTGTAGATGTGGTTGAATAACTAAAGCTTTCACTAAATCTATTTACTAATACTAAATGTATTTTGTCTATAAATCCATTCAAACTCTTACCAATTAACAAAACCCCCCATTTTTGTTATGTAGGAATAGAATTAATATATCGTGACATGAACAGCCTAATGGATCAGGTGTTTTTAAACACTTCAGCAGTCTTTTAATTTAAAAAGTATTAAATATTTAGAAGTGCCGTTGGTATTTTTCTTCCCAGAATACTTTTCTTCTCCAGTCAGGACTTCTGTAAATGTATATGCGTGCTTCTTTTTGTCTCTGTATAGCAGAAAGGTGTATTGCGCACTGAACATCTATAAAACGGTATTGCTGTTGGCTCTGTGAAAAGGGAAAAATACTCAAAAGAGACTTGGAAGAAAAGAATGGAAAGGGACCTTGGTTTCAGGGCTGGGGAACTGCAGAGCACTTCTGAGCTGCTGGAAGAAAAAAAAAAAAAGGCTTTGTTTATACTAGTAAATCATAACTAGAAGCTATAGTGAATGCAGAACTAAAGTGGATTTAGCCAGTGTCGTGTAACTTTGATCATCATTATGGTTTGTTTTGCATTTCCTTCGTAGTGTCCCACCAGGCTGTCTTTGAATCGGCTTTGTTGTCATCATGTCATCCACACGTGCAGACTCCGAAACGGCTGTTCTTCCGTCCTATCTGGAACCTTGCAAATGCTGTGTTTTCTTTAACTTTCTAAAGTGTTTTGCTTTTTCTTCCGTCTTTTTGTATGGAATATTGCTTTATGGTAAACTAATTTTTACTGTCACCTCTTTTCTAAAGTCTCTCCCATCTCCCATCCAGATTATGGCATTAGGGTAACAGCTGATTTATGACTGTTTTTGTCTCTCTCCTTGATCTTTCTCTTTCCTTCCCCCAGCTTGTCCTGTTAACATAGAGCAGATCTGCCCTTGCTTGCACTGCTGCTCTTTTTCCCCTGCACTTCCTGCTTTGAAACCTTTTCTGTGCTTGATCTTCTGACCTGCAGACCAGACTGATAAAAGCACTATCTCTTTGCTGCGCTGTCCTTTTTGCTACCTCTGCTGCATCCGTATCACCGGTACATCATGACTGTGAATTTTCCAGTGTTTGTGTTACTGCCTGCTCCGAACTTAAGATTGTTTTATTAATTTAGAAGGAAGTCTTCATCTAATATGTTATTTACATAATGTTATGATGAATGAAGTGTAAGCATTCTAACTGGGTATAGAACCAATGCACGTTTTGAAAAGTATGCAATTAAAAGTTAAACTTACAAAGATGGCCAGTGGTCCTTTTGCCCCTTCTATGCTACAGCTTTTATGCAAGTTAGATGGTATCTGGCAACATATCTGTTACATGCAGCTGACAGAAACTGCATGGATCTCATAGTACTGCAGCCAAAACCTGAATGCCTGTATGCAGCTTGCAGGCTGTGTATTTGGGCAGTCTACCTGAAGCTGCAGATGTCTTGAACCAAATGCCCTGTTTTATGCAGGAAAGTGTAGGTAGCTGAACCACAAAAGTGCACTGTGTCTAAGATGTCTGCTGTGGGGAACCTAGCCAACGTATGTAGTAGAGAGTTTAAATGGTTGTAAAGCTGCCAACACTAGGTAGAAGGTGGGATAAGAGAATGATTTGTACCTAGAGTGTGAGATTAATACCCTGCACTTGCATAGCACCTTTCATTTGAGGATCTTGGCACACTTTATGATCAGTTAATGGCCTCATAACCTCTCTGTGAGGTAAACTATCAGTAGTTTACAGTTAAAGAAACTGATGCATAGAAGAATTTAAGTAACTTCTTTGGGATGCCTGGGTAGTTGTGGGAGAAACGTGTGAAGTTTGCCTCCTGCTTATTTTGGAATGTCTAACATCACAACACTTAATTTCCCTAAACAAAAGGCAATAACTGATCCTCGCTCTTTCTTGCTCTTCCAGCTCTTCCGTTGTGTGGGTTCCTTTCCTGTGGTTTTTTTCCCTGTCGTCCTTTGAACTGTGGTCTTACAGGTGGTGGCTGTGGCGAACTGTTGGAAAGGGAAAAGAAGTGCTCTTTTGACTGTGTTATAGGCACTGCAACTTGTCCGTCTTTTTTAGATGCTGAAGAGCAGAGTTTTACCATGAAAAGAATTGAAGTCTTCTGACTTTCTTCCCATTCTCCTGAACATACAGCTGTCTTAAAGCTTCTTCCTATGTTCCCTATTGTTCTTGTCACTTAGGGAAATCACAAACCAGTAATCCTGTAGTGCCCACGTTAACATGCTCGTTCGCTAAATGTGTGTATTGCTGGTGACGGTCTAGCAATGCTAGGTGAGCTATACACTACTGACTAGTAATGCTCATGTTAAGGCATGGCTTTGTCTCTGTTAGAACTTAGAAGCACTAAATAAAATTGCATTTCTGTTTTAGCATATGAACACACCTTTCTGTGGCCCAAAGAAAACTTTCACAGTTAGTTTATTCTAATTGGCCTTTTTTCATGTTAGGAATAAAATAATCAGAGCTATCTTTTTAATTATTTTAACCATGTCTGTATAAAATTCCTGCTTGTCTACACTAGTTATAAAGACAGAAGTGAGTAGAAGTTAATATGTGCCGGGAAAGAATATGTTGGGTATTTGGTTGAAGAGGCATTAGAATATGAAAATTAAATTTATCTTTTAGGGAAACAGTGCTACAGGCTGCATCCTTCGTAGCAGTATATATAAAAAGCTATCTTTAGAAAGGCAACTGACAGTAGTAATTCTTAAGATAGAAAAGTACTTCAAAATTTTTTTGGAACTATGACAATTTATATTCTGGTTTGAAGTACACGTGGATAAAAATGGACACTGCGTACACAGCCCCCAACTTCATGAAACGTGATTTCCTTATTACATGTACCAGTTCCTGTTAGTAGTGACTTTCTTCTGGTTTTAAGACACTGGACAGTGAGAGGTGGTGAAAGAAAGCTGGAATTAGCCATGTGCTCAATAAGCAAAACACATTTTTTGACCCGGCTTTGGAGAAGAAAAAGAAAAAAGTAAACAGGACTTTCCCTTAAGATACTGCAGACTTGACAAGACTGATAATTCATTTTAATCTTTCATTTCAGCTGCTGTTGCCTCACAAGATAAAGTATTTTTTCTTCTGTTTCTTAATAGGCAATAATGCATCTCATGCTGCAAGGCAAAATCATAAGGTCAAGTATTCAAGATAGACAAAATTTTTGTTGTTTACATAATTTTTTATCCCAAACCTACTGTTTAATTGTTCTGCTTTTCTGATCTGCATCTCATTTAGCAAAGCTATACAGTACTTCTTTAAAATAAGAGCAACTAGAGCTGAACGTAATTTAACTGGTTTCTTAAAGAGAGATCTTTTGAAACAGATGTACAAAGCTTGTCTCTGTTACAGGAGACAATTTTAGAAACTTTGTAGATGGCACAAGGATGACTGTTGTGATGGGAAAGGTAATGGGTTGTTTCCAGGGAGAAAACTTACCAGCTTTAAGTTCAAAAAACAACAAGTTGAGTGGTTTTGAGCTAGATGCATCTGCTGATGCTGTTTTTAAAAATGATACTTTTACTCCGATAATGTATTGCGTACATGTAATATTAACCAGCTCACTCTAGCTTATCATCCCAACTCCAAGAAAGTTAATTAGGCTCACATTAGGTATGTTACAAATTTCAGAGGTTCATACTGGTAAGCGTTCAAACTTTCATGATAGACAGCTGAGCAGAATTAATCCCTTGTCTTATCAGTATGCCTGCAAAACTTCTGACCATAGCTGTTTTCTTCTAGTGTTTTAATGGTACTTGTTCTGCATTTGGGATGTAATAAAGAGCAGGCGTTATTGGAGTACCTGTTGCTGTAGCCTCAGTAAAGTTATGGTCATCTTGTAGAAAAACAAACACCTTTGGTTGTTTTTCTCTTCTGTGTAGTACACAATGTATGGTGTTGTGGGTGTTTTATCCATTTATGTGCTCCTTCTGCGTGGGGTTTCTCTCCCGACTGACTTACATGCGTTTTTCATTGTCGAAATGGTACTGATGCATCGCCCATTTTCAGTGCTCAGTTAATTTGTCACACAGAAGATAACTGACTGCTGGCCATAAAATTTGTTTTATTGCCAATACATTTAAACACTTCTGATTAACTTTTATTGGGGTCATTTTATTAAATTTGATGCCTGCGAGTATCATGCTGAGGTAAAGATTGCTACTTCAGATGCAACAAATTTTATTAAATTGTTATCTGAGAGCATGGTGTTTTTTTGTTCCTGGCCTTGGACATCAAATTGATTTGGAATCTGGCGAAAGAACATGTTGTTTCCTTCTTTTGAATTGGTATCATGCAAAGTAGTAGGGCCTCCCAAATGCTTTATACAATTATTTTTAAAAGATGCAGAAAACCCCAGAAATATGAAGAGACTTCTTTTAAAAGCTTGGATGAGTCATTTGAAGGACAGATTTATTTGCTTTGCCTCTTCTACAAAAGAGTTCACAAAATAATAATGCCCAAGAAAACGTACCTCTTTGCAGGTAGTTTTATTGTCTTTACAGAAAATAATCCAGCTGACCTATTTGAAACACATATTTGCTGTTTCCCTTCACAGTGGGCTGGAAATGAAGTTTGTAGTATTTAATGATTCAGCCCTGGAGGAGATTTTTTTTTTTTTTTTAACTGAACTGGCTACTTTTAGTGCAAGTTAATTAGATTTTACTCCCAAGAAGAGTAAGACAGTAGTAGTCTCACTGCAGCTCAATATTGATTTGCAGATTACATTTTATTAATTTATACTTTAAAAATAAATAATTTTTCATTATTTAAGAAACGGCTGTTAGAAGTAGATGTTCTTATTTTTATTGATAATAAATAATTTTTATATAATGTAATAGAAGTTATATGATTCTATATCATGAAGACTTTATGTGTTTGTTAATTGATATCATAGCAGTCGAATAGTATTACAAGTCCATTCTGCTGAGGAGGAGACGTGCGAAACAGTTACATACTAGGACTTGAACAGGCCAAGTAAGTTATTAATTTTAAGTAGTAAATGGGCTACTAGGTAATGTTTACCTGCAATTTATACTGGGAAAAAGAATGTCTTTAATAGGCTTTTGGTGAAAATTTTAGATGGATTAACCCTGGTCCCCAGCGGTAAATAGAAAGGCAAAGAAGGATTGGCAAAACAGACCAGAGAGTAATGCTTAAGAGAAATGCAGATGATAGCTTACTACTTTTATGTTTACAAGATGATAATTTACTACTTTTGTATTTACTCAGTGAGAGTTGCATGAGTAAACAGCCACAGCTTAGGCAGCAGGGACAATGGAAAGAAATATGGGCATTAAATTGGCTGAGAGAGAGATCACAGCAATAAGAAGTGGAGAGAGAGAGAAGAGGAGAATTTATACATAAAGAAATAATGTATTTACTGTGGTGTGAGTTGTAATTTGGTGTTACTGGGAGCGAAATGGTGATGGAAAGTAGAAAATGGAAGGCCAAGTATTGGTCTCTCTTTTCATAAAGATAAGGCTAAAATGGGTAAGTTTATTTCCTACATTGTAAAAATTGAAGGATTTGATTCAATGCATAAAACCGGCATTTGAGAAATTTGATGAACTGTGTGCTAAGTGATTATTTTACCTCCACGAGAGACCCTGAGGACCTGCAAGTTTTTGACACTGAGGGAAATGTGTAATTCTTTAAAATAACTCCTGCTGCTAACCTAAGTAAAGAGAGAACCTTCCTATGGAAACCTAATACATGTGTTCCCTTAGTCATGCCAGAAATGCAGATATGGTGTTTCATGTAGGCTTTTCTGTGGCTCCCAGTAACAAAATTGCTGAACATCTGACAGCAATGAATGTATTTCACCATAAATTGGTAATCATCTGCGCTTTGGATGAGAAAAGGATAGTAATCTTTTTGCCTTGTGTCGCCTAATCTGATTTTCAATTCTTCAGTTACATAAACACTACAAAATCAAAATGTGGGCATCTGTTCTAGAACATTTGGTGATTTCTTTTTTAATACTAATTTCTATTTTCAGTTTGTGTTTTCTGTTAAAAAAAGATTTCTTAAATTTTTTTTTCCTCAGGCTTTCATGGACTAATCCTCTTCCGTCATATTAAACCATGGCTTTCCTTTTCTAAAAATGCAGGAAATAGCTGTGAAATGTCTTAATTTCTTGAGCCTTCATGTGAAGAGCTAAAGCATACCAGCCCCCTCCCTTTTTTTCAAAGGAACAAGCTTTGTATGCTTTTTAAAAATTACTAAAAATACTTTATCATTGTGTGCTCCATCATGGTAGACAGTATTTCAGGATAAACACGTATAAGGTACAGATTACAAAAACTTAGTGTACTGTATAGATGTTGTGGAAGGTGATATGTCTACATACTAGGAAAGATGTTTACCTCTACTCAACAAAACCAGATTATTTTCTTAAGCAAGAGAGCTGTTTATACAAAATACTGTCACTTCAGGATACATACAAAGTTAATGACTAGATGAACCTGTTTGAGGTGCCATCAGATGGTGGTATGCGTTTTTGGCACACCATACTTACTAGTATTCTGATGTTTCAGACCAGATTTTATTTTAAACATAATTTATCTGAAAACTGGGCATGTAAATAGTGCTCTCCCTCCTCACCAACAGAAACACTCTTTTTACAAATTTTCTCTGAGAAGTTTAACTATATCGTTGTAAAACCAACTGGAGAACAAGACCTGAACAGATATGAGAGTCACAGTATTTGAAGTTTGCTCTGTCTGCTGTTTTTTGTAGGAATATTTTTTCTTTACAAGTAAGAAGAAAATAAATTGCAGTAAATTACTATAGCTGGATGGCCTTCATGGAAGTTGAAAAAAAAAGAAAAACAGCTGACTTGCTAATAGATTGTAGAATTTGTAACTGAAAAAAAGGGATACTTCACAGCTATTAGAAGACAGTGGGCAGTATTATAACCAGCTAGAGGAAAATGGGTTGTAAGTCATTCCAAAATAAATAAAGCTTGTGGTTCTTACTGTGATACTGGGGGGGGGAAGGGGGGAAGTAAAATCTTTAGAAATATTTTAATGTGTTGTTTTTCTAAGTGTAATTAATTAATGACTCCTAAGTTTTTTTCCATGTAATTTGTACAAGTCAATTATGACTAATGGAAAAAAAAAAAACCCCAAACCAACAGATTTTCAGTTATTTTGTACAAAATTCCACAAAAGGTGATGAACGAAGTCTGGTAGCTGCACTGTTCCTTGCAGTGGGCAGATTGAAGCAGGATTTTTAAGCATTTCTTTAGAATAAGACAGCTACCTATCCAGTTTTGAAAATTTTACTAGTCTCAGATAATTGAGGGAAAGGACACTGATAAATTGAGTTGACCCTAATCTAGTCACACTCAACACTTAACACTGTGGACAGAAGGAATCCTACTGTTTTTCAGACTCCTTTTTTGACTTTCTTAAATTACATGAACGTAACATGTAGGTTTTTCTGGTACTTCTAGTCTTCTGTGTGTCTTGGTAGCTATAGCTGCTGTGGAAGTGGTGGGCAATTGCAGATCAAGGGAGCAGTTTACAAAGGTGGAGGAAGGATGGGGTAGTAGCTTGTGAATGTCCCTTGACAATATCTCAGAGGCCAAATTTATTCTATTGAGACAGATCTCCTAGGCTCGCTTTTCATTTATGAGAGGGCAAAGCTCAAAGAGAGCGGCTAATTTGGTGGCAGGGAAGATCTCAACTGACATTTCACTCCAGAATGAGAGGGTGAGTATCTGTGATCTGGCCATAATAAAGGCACATCACTGAACGGAATTAAGCAACAAATGGTAAAAATAAATGTTTAAGTAGTGCATAACTAACCTGTTAAATGTTGAAAGTATTTACTGAAGGAGGTGATAATTTTTCATTCCAAGTTTATAAGACAGTACTATGTTACACCCTCACAGAAACATGCAAGTGAAGAGAGGATAACGTGAGGTATCTTGTATTTTACTAGAGACTAGAGAGTAAAAGCAATTACTTTTCAAGGTATAACAAACTTTCAGTGTAACACCATTTGTTTTAAAATAAGGTACTAGCTTTTAGTCAAGTTTTTCCTGTGCTTTAGCTGATACATTTTGATTTTTTGCAAAACTCATGAGTTGTTTGTTTAAGCACGTTTTTAAATTGTAATTGTGCTTAATGTTCTGGTGAGATGGAGAGGACTGTATTTGTGAATGGTTTTTTTAGTTATATACTGAAGCAGTTTTTAAAAAATATTCTACTGTTTGAGTCCTTATGGTACCTCAGCCTTCCTAGTATCCAGTTTAATGAACTGTCTCCGTTCAAACACAGGCATGTTTTCTCTGCTGTTTCTTACGTGCCTAAAAGCTGGGTGTCTCAGAGGATTTTTAATTCATAAACTGCTCACTAATTTTTCGCGGAATTCAGTCTTTTTCCCATAAATTACATTTAATTGACTCAGAAGTTGTAAATGGGTCCTTCAGTTTCTAAGTGTATAGGAAAGTGTCCTCCTCCCTGCAACGTCCATTCGGTGGCGTAGCAGTTAAAACCTATATTAGAAAGGTGGGCTCAAAGGGGTTGCTGTACATTTGCTTATTCACCTGTGGGGATGGTTGCAGCAATGGAATCAGAGTAACTGGCAATGTAGGGATAAGTCCATCTGGGCTGCCGCATTGTGGCAAGATATCACTGCCCAGCTAGAGAACCTGGTTGTGAAAGTACATCATGTAGATGCTCACGTACCTAAGAGTTGGGCCACTGAAGAACATCAAAACAACCAACAGGTAGACAAGGCTGCTAGGATTGAAGTGGCTCAGGTGGATCTGGATTGGCAACATAAGGGTGAATTATTTATGGCTCGGTGGGCCCATGACACCTCAGGCCATCAGGAAAGAGACGCAACATATAGATGGGCTCGTGATCGAGGGGCAGACTTGTCCATGGACACTATCACACAGGTTATCTATGAATGTGAAACATGTGCTGCAATTAAGCAAGCCAAACGGTTAAAGCCTCTTTGGTATGGAGGACGATGGCTGAAATACCAGCCACACACCAAATGTGTTAAGATATTTGTCAAACCAAAATGTGGTCACGTTACATTTGTGCAATGCGGCAACTGCCATGTTTCTCTGCTTGGAAGTGTTAGCAACTTGAGCATGGGTATTAAAATAGACCTGATAAATTAATAGACTCTTATCAAGCTTTCTTAAGCATCCTGACAGAGCAGTGGTTTCTCAAAGAATAATGAGAAGGATTTGCAGCTGGCTTTGGACAACTCTTCATAAGCAAAAAAGACAGTGCTTGTACTTTCCTTCGTAAGTTTAGGTGAAATACTGCAAAAAGATAATGGAGATCGGTATGGGGTGTGGGAATAGCAAAAAGGAAATGAGCCTTTCAGTATTGAATGAGAATTTACATGCAGAAAATGGAAAGGCAGACAAAAGCCTTAGAAGTGAAGAGATCAACTTACATTTATTGTAACTAGAACACTGCTTCCCTTCCACTCCAGTTGTCTTTATACTGTATTAGAGTGTATTAAAGCAGTTGTATAGGAGAACTATCTATATCAACTTTGTGAATTTATATGAAGAAATTACTAGTATACTGGTCAAAGCCAAAGGAAAGCAAATGTCAGATTTATAATCAAGAAAATATCAAGAGACCGGATCATTTAATTGTCCACTTGTTGTTCCTGTACATAGGAATGGCTGTGTGTTAAGTTCTGATTGACTTCTCTTAAGGATGGGTCTAGGATAGAACTTGAGAGGATCCCCACGTGCTGACTGTAAGCAGTATATTTAGTGAGCTTTACACATCAATAAAAGCAGATGTATTCCAAGGTGGGATTTTTCATGTAAAGTAAAGCGCTTGGATTGACAAGAAAATGAGCCATAGGGAATTTCAGAATATGGAAGAAGGCCAACTGGGAAGAAGAAGAAAATATACTGGCTAGTTTTTATCAGCTGTCCTATTTAGAGAGGAAATTGAGAGGTTTTGAGAAATGGGGAAAAGGTGATTCAGACTGTTGGTATAAAGCCTGAGCTGGTGAAGTAGCGTTCGTTCAATAGGAAGATGCTCAAAGATGTCCCTTCTCTAGAAAGGGCATGGAGGTGTTAGCTGGTGCTATGGGAAAACTCATGCTGTTGTGATCTAATCTGAAGGATCAAACTCAATTTGGGGACTTGATCCTGCATTTGCTGCAAAATTAAACATATGCTTCAATCTTTTTAATTGGTCTGCTATTTTACCAGTCTCCCAAGAATAGAAATCTCTGTTCTCTCTCTTTCTCACAAGAAATGCAATTCACAGTTGGAGTTTGAATAATATTTGTTGTGATTCATCTTGTCCATATAGAGTTCTGCAGAGGGGAAGACATTTTCTTTGATGGTACCTGTCTTGCCTTATTTCATGTAGTTGTTAATTGGTCATAGAGTGAAATACAATATGTACCATTATTTCTTCTGCGTAATTTGATCTTACTCGACCTGCCAACAGCACCACAAAGCTACGTGTATGGGGGGAGTGGTTTGCATGCACTGTGGCATGGGGAGAAGAATGCAGAATGACTTAAAGCAAGATATGTCAACATTTCCAAGCTCTGTAACTCTACTTGGTGATATAACTTTTCAGAGACTATTTCCTAATAATTTGATTTTATATAAAAGTATTCAAATCAGTAATTCTAATTCCAAGCAGCCAGGAGACCTTGAGTATTAACACAGTCTTCTATTGCATGTTTTTCTATTTCAAACTGTTTTGGAGCTTTCCTTTATCATTAGAGTACTTTCGGTATTGATACACACTACTCCCAAAATACCTGTTTTAGTTGACAAAGCAAATGCTTACCCTTTACATAGCTTTTTACACAGAAGACCTTTTTTTTTTCTTTAAGAAAAGATTTATTGTTTTGGAATTCTGACACCCCTTTTTAATCATTCGCTGCATAAATCCTGTATCCGTGCGTAGGACACTCTGAGTATGGATTTGTCCTCCTTCACGTTCTAACCTTCAGTGAATTAAAGTTTCCAGTTAATGTCACAGGGCTCTTGCTCTGAGTTTTACAATCTTTTTTCAGTTTCTCATATGTGAAAAACAAAGTAAGGCTATACATATGTATTATTTGATAAATTCTGTAAGTTCTGGATGACTTTACATCATTTTAATGGTATTTAAGTTTCTTTCTTGTGATTCTCCTAGTTAATTATATCTCTTGTTATGGTACGCATTACTAGGAGCAGACCATTTCATTGCAGTGCCATTTCTGAAGCAAATGATCGTTGTTACAGGGAGACCTTTGTAGGTAGTGTTTAATTTAAATATGTTCTTACAGCAGTCTCTTGGCTGTTAAATTTTGTAATTCAAGCATCTGTCATTCAGAGCTCACTCCCTGGCAAAGCACATCTTAGGTAACAGAGGCATTTATATTGTGGCCTGGAAGCAGCAGTGTATTGATTAAGGTGGATGGTTTCAAGAATGGTAAATTAACTGTAACATGTAATTTACCCCTTCTTTGTTATTTCAGTAGGATAGGTTTTTTAAATATTGTATAACAAAAAAAAATTGATTGGGTGTTTCTAGTTACGATACTGTTCATTCTAGAAGGAGTGATTTGTTGTCTGCAGGTGAACTTTCATAATACATGTAATCTAATCTAACAGCCAAGGAATGGGAGGGGTCCTGACTGTTCCTCTGTGTGCTTGGCTGCATGTTCCTGCCTCCTCCCTTGCGTAGGATCTAGCGATTGCATGGCCACAAAGTGAGTCAGATTAGTTTGTTCATCTGCTGGAGAGTGAATCCAACAAGTTGATGCAGCTCACGTAGCTGGAGGAAGAGGAGGATTGAGTAGGGACCACCCATTTCAGCAGCAATTTGGGGTAAAGGATTGAGTGTAACATGAAACAGTAGCATTTTTGTTCCCATATTATTTACTTTGTTGTCTGTTAGCACAGTGGAGAGTTTATTTTATCATAAAATGATCAAGAGCTGTAAACATTATTGGGGTGACTTGTTTAACTCTTAGCTAAATATCTAGATAACATGTCAGATACAGTAATTCTGAAATAAGCCCGAGCAAAATATTATCTGTATCACAGCTGTAGACTTATTTGTCAAATTGTGTAGAAAAGCCGAGCAACTGTTTTGTGTCTCATTAAGGGAAGAACTAAATTTGAGCTCACAAAGACAGGTTAGCTGAGTATTTATCTTTACATGATACTTTGCTTGAGATTCCTCCAAACTGCTGTACATGGACAAGGTGGTGTAAACAGATAATGATTTATAGACCCGAGCATACAAATTTCATAGGGCTGTCCATGTCAGAGTAACGTTTTGGTCATTTGTACTGGTTTGGGTTTTTGGGTGTGTGGTCCCCCCCCCGCCCCAGGCTGATTTGAGTTATGAAAAGCTTTTGCATCACACTTGTCTTCAAAGTATTTCGAAGTTACATTCCAAGGCAGACTATCTGCAACAGTTATTTGGAACAGAAGTTGAAGCTTGCTTGCTTTTTCTTAAAACCAAACAAATGGAAGTGCCCCTTCTGCCTCTTGGTTTTCATTATGTGAGAGGTGGTCCCTTTCTTTATCCATTCTTCTCTTGGAACCTTTCATCGCTTTTCTGCAGGGTGTCAAGGAGCAGGACACAAGCCTAACATCAACACCTAATAACTTGGTATGCTTGGTATTGCAGTTCTATTTCTGCGTGATAGATTCTTGGTATCGTGCATGATTTATATCATAACGCTACTCACTTCACCGCGTTTTCCACGGCCAGTTCTTAATCTCTGTTTTCCCTAGTTGACTACATTACATTCATCTGTTCCCTGTTTTTGTCTCATGTCTTGCATTAAGTACATGTAGAACTTTTTTTATTATTATAATAAAGGCTATTATGCAAAGGTAAGTGGGAGAAAAGGGCCCTGTACTGAGAGAGTTCTCTGCAACACAGTTTGTGTTAACGTGTGGTCTATTTGGTGGAAAAGTTTCAGTGTTCCTGTGATGGCATTAAACATTTTAATCGCTTTCAGTTCTACTATGAAATTTTTATCCAGGAAAAATAAGTTTGGGTCTGGATATCACTTCTTCATCTTCTAAGTTTGACTAACCAAATGCCCACTAGGGTATTTATTCTTCTGATTTGTGTCCCAGGTTTGATGTTAGAATTGTTTAGTGACCAAGCTCTGTTTCCACTGTCAGTAATGTTCCTACCATTTATAACACTGCGTAAAATCCAGTCTCTCTTTCATCAGTACTAATGGAAGTGAATGATAGTATGAGGTGATGGAAACATTTTATTTCCTAAACACTTCTCAGTTTGCCGTTGATTTCGGTTACTCTGGAGGACTGATCTTTCACAGCTGTTGCAAAATCTAAGTGGGTTTTTTCCCTGCTGTGCAGATATCTGCCTTTTTCTAAACTCTCTGTGGCACAAAAGGGTCTTTTTAAAATGTCACAAATACAAAGCAATTTATGTTGGCATTAAATGTAAACATTTTGCTGTCATTGTTTATGGAAGAAATTGAAAGTTTAGGAGTGGATGGGTAAAAAGATAAATATTGAGCGACCTCCTTATAGAAACAGGAATGCAAGTTACACATAGTTTTTTCCTTAGGAAATATCTTATATTGAGTTTTATCAGTTACTACTTAAATACTTGGGGCTTCACTTTTATATAATTACAGTAACTATGTGTTTTACTGTCTGCTCTTGTTTTTTACAAATAAGTTTTGTCAAATGTAATGACGTATGGATGAATTAATTGTTGTAAGTTTGCTTGTGGTCTAAGCCTAGTGAAAACTATATGTATGTATATCTAGTTTTATCTAGCTATACATACATATATATGTGTATATAAATATGCCTAGATAAATGGTTGTGTATGCATAAAACTGCCTAAAACCCCCTATGATATAAAATAAGAGGATAGGTTTTAAATGAGATAACTTTACTTTTAGAAATTGTTTTCCACTGAGGGTTAGTGCTGGACATTAATGCATACATATGGAAGCACAATGTTGATTCAGATGGAAGAGGAAATATCAATTTAGATTGAGGAATGTGTTCCCTATAATCCTCCTTGTTCTCAGTTATTCTTATAGAGCTTTGCATAGAGCTTGTAGCTATGGTGCGGGAATACTAACTTCAGTAGCAGATGTGAGCCTGAAGCTTATTACATGTTTCACCAGATGTTTCATTTATCTTTAGGGCAACCTTCTGGTTTGTTTTTTATATCAAACACTGTGAGAAATAAAATTCAGAATGTATTTTAAACATGTTATGGGTATTTGGAGATAAAGGAACCCTTTTATTACCTGAAGAAGCATTGTAATGTCTCATATTAAATATATTTTTCTTTTAAACTATATTTCAACAAGATACTTTATAATTTCATGTATTGATCCAATTTGATTTACGCTAAGCTTCCTTGTAAAGATAATGTAACCCTAAACTGAGCAGGTTTTGTTTGTTTATGTAAGCTCATGTGTACTTTAATATTTCTTTATTAATAGTTCATGTGATTTAATAGCTTACGTATTTGCTGTTAAAATTTGTTTACAGCTTAAAATAATCTTTTGGTTGAATAAGCCTCAGCGTTTTCAGTAATAATTGTGAATCTCAGGAAGAGATCCCTCAGAGAGGCTGATTCAGTTGGGAGTTGTGGAAGGAAATTGATCTTTGGGACACTTCTGTGGCTCACTGTCTTTGTCTCTGTACAGTGGCCATTGCTTCTGTGCAGGATAGGAGGTCAGAAATTCAGCTTCTGTGTTCCTGCACCTGCTCACGTGCTTAAAACCCTGTGCTATCCTTGCCATGTTTGAGTTACAAGATTGTCCTAAAGCTGATGTGTGTTTGGTGTCTGTTAATGAAAATTTTAGTACTTGTGACTCGCAGTTCGGGAGTATAACAAAACCACATTTTGGAAAGTTTTACCAGTGAAAATTGTAGGGGACAGCAAGTGAAATGTCTGTAAAGTCTTTTTAGTGATTTTTGTTCATCAAGCACATTTAATGATGTTGCTCATTCCGCACCGTCTCTGCCTTCTGACTTTTCTTTCATCACCATGTCGATTCCATGAAAAAGAAATACCTCGTTCGCAAACTTACCAAAAAAACAGAGTGAATTGTCAGTCAGCTGCAACTAGAAGGTAAGTAGGAACCAAGTAAACACTTAAATCTGACTCTGTTCTGTATATCTGAATATTACACTTCAGTTCTGGAGAAAAATTGTCAGACTTTGCAAAATCCAGCAAAGGTCGAGTGCAATTCTTGCACTTGAAATGCAGCATTAGAAAACAAGTTCTTTATTGCTCTTGTCCTTGAAAGGAGAACTAAAAGAGATAGTAATTTTAAAAAGCACTTTGGATCAAGAGTTTGTGAACTCTTGTGTAAGATGGAGCAGATCTTAACAAAGACTATTCTGTGTACATACTCTTCCCTTTGTGGATCTCTCCTTTGTGGCTGTGCAAACATCTCTCCCCTTTGGGACTTAATTACATAGCCTCCTTATAACAGCTACAATTGCTTACATAGAAAAGTAATACTGGGAGAGTATTTCATGTATTTATAACTGTCTTTTAAAACAACAGCTGGCTACCAGAGCCAGCACGATGTGATCAGCAATTGCTCTCCAAAACAGAATTTGGAAGTCTGTTTTAAAAGCTAATTGACGTACCTTTAAGTGCGGGGTAGTATTTCTGTTCCTCCTCATGCTTCCAAAGTAATGCCTAAGAAGGGAGGCCTTGAGGATAGACTTTCATTGCTGTATGGCCTTGTGGGGGTAGAGGAGTAGAGAAGAGAGAGCAGCCTGAGCTCCACTTCTCCTTTAAAAGACAACAGTGGAACGGGCAAAGTTTCAGTTGTGTCAGAGTGATCATGTAGCTAATTTAGCCAGTTGCCTAAAAATCTCACTGAAGGGTTGTCCATTGCAGGAATGGTACAGTTTACCATGGACTGGGTTATGCTGAGTCCCTAGTGGAAGTCTGGATTTGTGAAGTCATTGTGGATTCAGCTCTCCCATGCTGAGGTTTTGGTAGTGCAATTGCCAGTTTGTTGAGTCTTTCTAACTCACAGGACTCTGGCGAGGCCATTTTTCACGTGGAATCTTCTCTTCCGCCAGCTGAAGGAGTGGGACGCCATTTCCAAGACCCCTCAACGCTAAGTGTAAAAACTCAAAAAAGATTATTTGTAGAAAAAGTGTCTTAGACTCTTAAGGTAAACAGTAACTGTTTACTATGCAGAAAAAAATTCTTTTTTTATTATGCCACCAACCAACATAATTAGTTGGTGTTTTATGGCTAAGGACTCTGTGCACACACCCCGCAAGCTCTGTGTCTATGTGGATACATTAATGCTCTCTAATAAGCAGCGCTGTGGCTCACAGTCTTCCTCCAGAAAGAAGGATTTTTTAGGTTTTTTTTTTTCAGTCCCCTGGAGTATATTCTTACAATAAAATATGGAGGAGGTGTTGGAAACACAAATTGCAGTTTTTAAGTAGTTGTTTGGAGACTCTGAGAACAATATAAACACCTTTCTTCTGAGGCAGAGAAAACTTTTGACAAAGTTTGCAGTATTTCCTGCTGGCACCTGATACTATGATTGTGATATATATAAATAAAACAAATTGGGAAGTTTAATTATTTTAAGTAAACAGAATTGAGCTTATTCTTATTGAATTATCACCTTTCCAGATACCTCAAAGTTGCCACTGTCCAGCTCATTGAACTTTTGTTATTCTGAACTGTTTTCTGATATGAATGTATATCTGTGGCACATGTAAATTTTTGTTTTTCAGTGAAATACTTCAGAAAATAACATTCTTTGTAATGTCTTGCAGAGAAAGGATCTTCAACAGTTCATCTAGTTTTTATTCTGGTTATATTATTATTCAAGAGAATTTACTGACTTTGCTGTTGATGGCTGCAACAGTATTTCTCAATTTTCTTGATTTAAATGCAGTTTTAAACAGAGGATATCATGGTCAGTGTACTAAGAAGCTTTTTAATTCGTATTTCTTTCTGCCATGTTTCCCCATCTGTTGAACAAAATGAATTCTCTAGGCCTCTCTTTTCAAGTCCTCTTGACATTGCAGTTCAGTGTTATTCAGTCCTTGGCTTTGTTTCCTTTCTGTCCTTTGACAGTTCTGTATTTTCATGTTTGCTTACCATATTGAACTGCAGTCGCAAATCTAAGCACAGTTTGTGAAACAAAATATTTTCAGACTGGCTTACCCATGTTAATTTTTTGAAACCATTTCTGTTGCATTTTTGACATTCAATGAGAGTGGCTAAAATAAATATAGGCTGTGGCTGTTAACCAAAGATTTTGTACCTATTGTGACTAGTGTCTTGTTTGCATTTGAAAAAGTATTTAGACTGAATCTTCTGAGAATTATATAGTGCTCTGCATAATTGCTTTTAACATTTTCAATAGCTAACAAAAAGATGAATGCAGAATGAAAATAACTGCTTTTGAAACACAAAAAGTCTCCTTTGATGAAATTTCACACTATGGTTGTTTGTTTCTAAAAGCCTGTATTTTACTCAAACCGAATTTGGATTACTTAGATCGCCATAATTTTTCTTTAGTATGTAGCAGAACTTTTGGGATCTCGGCTCCTTTAAAAAAAAATTAAAAAAGAACACTAATATTTTGTGTGACTTGAATTAAGATTTGGTGGTTTTTTGGTTATTTGTTTCTTTACCATGTTCTAACTTTATTGAGCCATCTTTTCCAGTCATAGAATCACTGAATAGCTGAGGTTGGAGGGGATGTCTAGAGGTCTCTGGTCCAATCCCCCTGCTCAAAGCAGGGTCAACTAGAACAGGTTGCTTAGGGCTTTGTACATTTGGGTTTTGATTATCTGCAAGGATTGAGGCTCCACAGCTTCTCTGAACAAGCCTGATCCAGAGTTTGTCCATCCTCACAGCTTTTTAAAAAAAAACCAAACCCAAACAAACAAAAACCCCCAAAAAGGTATTTTGTCTTATTTTTAAGTTGAATTTCTTATGCCCATTACCTTTAATCCTGTCACTGGGCACCACTGAGAAGAGGCTGGTTCTTCCTTCTTGATATCCCTGCCCCTCCCTGCTTAAGGATTTATGCACATGGGTAAGATCGCCCTGAGCCTTCTCTTCTCCAGACTGAACAGCCCCAGCTCTTTCAGCCTCTCCTCATATGGCAGATGTCCCCAGTCCCCAGTCACCTTCATGGCCTGTCCCTGAACTCTCTCCAGTAAGTCCATGTCTGTCTTGTACTGGGGAGCCCAGCACTGGAGGCAGCACCTCAGATGTGTCCCACCAGTGCCACTTGACCTACTGGTAACTCTGTCTAATGCAGCCCAGGAGGCTGTTGGCCTTCTTTGCTGCAAGGGTGCATTCCTAGCTCCTGGTCAACTTGGTATCCACTAGGATCCCCGGGGTCTTTTCTGCAGAGTTTCTTTCCAGCCAGTCAGCCCCAGCATGTGCTGGTGCCTGGGGTTATTCCTCTCCAGGGGCAGGACTTTGCATTTCCATTTGCTGAACTTTAAGATTCCTGTCAGCCCGTTTCTCCAGCCTGTTGAAGTCCCTCTGGATGTCAGCACAAACCTCTGGTGTATCAACCACTCCTCCCAGTTTTGTATCATTGCAAACTTGCTGAGGGTGCACTCTGTCCCATCATCCAGGCTATTAATGAAGATGACAGAAGAGTATTGGACCCAGTATTGAACCCTGGGGCACACCACAAGTGACTGGCCTCCAGATGGACTTTGTGCTGCTGATCCTGCACGCCTCATCATTACTGTGTCTTTTATCTGGAGTCTTTTTGGGTAGTATTAATCTTGATGAACATTTTTTTCTCCAGCTATAATTTAGGTTTGTAAATATAATTTAGTTATGAAGGCATTTTGGCAGTCAGTGAAATATAGGTACCACCAAGTGATTCAATGATTCATCTTTTCCACAAACGGGGCTGTTTTGCTTTGGGGCTGTGTTCAGAATAAATGGTGAATGCTGTCCCAAGGGTTTATAATCTTCAGAGAAGAAGCAGGAATGGAAAGAATTGACTTGTCCAGCCCCCATCAGGGAGTCCTTCAGCTGAGCGAGCAGTGGAACCACAGCCTCCTGCCTCCAGCTCCCATGTACTGCACATTACACTGTGCTTTTTCTCTTACTTGTTAGAGAACTGATTGCAGTAGATCTGTCCCCCTGCTTCCCGACTTGTTTCCCATGTACAAAACCTGCTTTAAGTTTGTAGCTTCCTCCTTGGCAGAGAGCACTTTTTCTGCCTGTTTAAACAGGGTGTGAGTTTAGTTCTTGGCTACTTTAAAAGAACAAGCCACACTTAGGTATAAAAGTTGCAAGTGCTATGTTGCTGAAATATTAGCTTTGGCTTGCAGAATCCTGCCATATGATGTTACAAGCCCTAGAAAGGGGAGAAATTCACCCTAACTCTGTCTTGTGTAGCTTGATCTAAAAGCCACGAGTTTCATTTTCTAAATTTAATATTCTTAAACTGTTGAGGGTTTTAGTTTTGTTTAAATCATTTGCTATCTTTTGCATTTGAACATAATGCATGATCTCAAGTTGTTAGATGCCAGAGGCTGCTTGTGAGAAGGCATGACTGTCTTTCACCTCAAATATCTAACCACTCCTGCTTTTATTGTTCCTCTTGCTGTGCTATGGAAAAGACTTTTTGAAGCTGACCTGAATTCATTGTTTCTTTGAGGACACATTGAAGAAGTTATACTAACAACAGGCGTTTCTAGTGTTAGCCTGGGCTTTAGAAACTCTACTGAGTAATACCAATGGTAATGCCATTCAGTAGATACCGTGCAGTGTTACAGCTCCTAACTGCAGCACTAACACACAATGAAATGGGGATTTCTGTTTTGAGTTACCTTGGTCTGAATTCCCTAACTGTCAGGTTGTTATCTTGGGCAGTGGTGTGAAATCATAAGCTGGATTGATTGATTTATTTATTTTGGGGGGAGGTAGAGATGAACTTCGTAATACTGCGAACGAATGCATGCTGTCAGGCTTCTGTGTCTTGTTTGCTGCTGAGAAGTTGCCTTTCCATTACTTATTGTTGAATTTGCTTTACAACACCCTTTTTCCATGTATATAAAAGTATGGCTGTGTGCATTAACATTTACCATGGTATCCACCTTGATTCTTGGTTAAATGTGTATTTAAATATAGGGGGGTTGTGTATATTCTCTCTCTCTCTCCCCTTCTCTCCCCCGCCCCCGGTATATGTGTTTGTATATGTACATATAGATACACACATAAGTGAAAACAAGGAAGCAGTAAGTGATGATGAGAAATCTGATTTCCTTGGGAAAAAAATAGGACCTGTAATAGCTAACTATCCAGGTTGTCCAAGACAAGGTTGGAAGTCTGATGTAGAAGTAGTTTTGGGATTTGGAGAATGTTAATGCATCAACACAGTTGGGCTGGATCTGTCTTGGCCAGCTGAAATATCATTTAGTTGTATGAGGTTTTACGTTCTTCACATCCGTGTGGAAAGCCTCTGAAGACTAAACAATGCTTGTTTAAGTACTTCAGTAGATTCTTGTGTGTTAAAATAAGGACTGGCATTCTTCCTTCCTCCCCAAGTGTGGCATGCTAAATTGTATTTTTCTTCCCCAAATTAAGGAGTGAGCATTCTGGTAGAAAGGTAGTGGAAACTGGGGGGGGGGGGGGGGAGACACACGACAACGACGACACACGATGACGGGACTTTTATGTTTTTTTTGTCAAAATGGTGTAGTTGCTGCCAGTGAGCCTTTCAAAACTCTACCTGCTGGCTTTCCATGGCACCTGTGTTGTAAGTAGCTGACCCTGTGTTAAAGCATCATGGCATAAAAGCAAGGTTTCACCTAATGAAGCATGACGTACTTCCTCAGATGATTAGATCCAAAATTCTTAACACATTGTTTTTCTTCTGTCATTGGTGCTTAGCTGGATGGGATGAGATGTGTTGAAACTTTGGATGCCATCAGTTCTGGATGATGATTTTCTGGTCAGAATGTCATGTCTTTCATCACTGTAAGCTCTTGCTGCCTGCTAGCATCCATGGCCACTAAATAACTTTTGCATCTCCAATACCCTGCTAATTCTATTGCCTGTCCTGTTGACATTTACATAATATTATTTGGCTTCAGGAATCAAAGGAGGCTGGTTTTCACATGCAGGAAGGGACTGCCTCTATCAGAATTTGATTTAACCTGCTGTTTCTTGGTGCAGCCAGCAGCTTCCAAAATGATTGTGCCATGGCCATTGGCAGGGAGGACTTAATAAAAAGGCATAGGTTTTCATGAGATGTGAAAATGTCTTGTCATCTAATTGCAATGATTTATTAGTCTTTCGGGCAAATGAACCACTGGTCCTACTCTTCCTCCAAAATTGAACATTTTTCTTCAAACTCCCTAGAATATGTTAATCAGGGTCTTCTACTCTTGAGCCCACGTACAATCGGTTTCCTTCATATTGTTTCACAAACTCTAAACTATCCTAAGAGAGAATTGAGAACAGCTCTTGGTAACCAACATGCTACAATAAAATACTAGTGTAACGCGTATCCCTTATGAATATTTTAATGTATATTAAAAAAAAAAGAAGACAGTTATTTCAGATACTCAGTTCTGGCTCTCATTTGGCGTCAGCTAAGTATGGATCCACAGCCTCCACATGTGCAACACAAGCCTTTCACTTCATCTGTAGAAGTGTTTAGGTGGAGGGGTTGTTTAGTTATCCTTTCAGAAACCTGCATGTTAAGAATTTTTTGTGTTAGCACTAGGGTAGTAAAAGTTGATTTTTCCCTCTCTTTTAAAGAGTTGCCCAGTGATAATAAGTGATGTTGAATATGTCTGTCTCCTGCGTAGTGGTTGGATCTGTAGCTCGAGAACTAAACCAGCAGGGAACCCATCGCTCTCAGATCTTTCTGTCTGCAAGCTAAAGAAGGGTAAAGATTTTTATTGTGGCAGGGATTGCAAGCAAGAGGACTTGATTCATTTTATCTGAAAGCCAAGACTTGGCAAAGTGAATGGCTGACCGTGGATCTCATAGTGGAGAGATGTTTTCTCATCTATCTACTGGGTAGGACTTTGCCTGGATTCTGACTTACTTATAGCTTGTGTGAATTAAAGTTATGTTGCTCATGGCTTGAGGACTTGGCTGACAGCGATGAGGAGTGCACGTAGACAGTAGTGCAGCAGAGATCCAAATGAAGCTACCCTTGGTTGGAGCTTTCATATGGTTTAATGGTTGCTCTCTAAGCTAGTCGGATGGGATGTCTTAGTCTTTCTTTGTGTCATGGACAGTGAAATGGCTACCTGCTCAAGGAGATGTGTTAGAGAGAGGTGTCAGGTGGTGTTTTAAGAGTGTTGTAAGAGGTATACTGAAAGGTCCTTGTGACATTGTGTTCATCTAGGTATTATACAAAGCTCCTAGTTATTGCTTTAAATGAGGGGTGAGAGTTAAGTGCTATTCTTACTGAAAAAGAAATTAATACAGCGTTTTACTGCTATTCGATCAGTGAGTAACAGCACCTGGGAGAGATAAAACTGGTAGACTTTGTAAAACTAAAGTGAATTTTGGGGGTTGTGTGGGGTCCTCTTTTCTTCCTTAAAGGAGCAGTAGATGTTAACTGCTTCAGGCCTTCCTGGTGCATGGGGAGATCTTGCTCTGCACAAATAGGCCCCTGATGGAAGAAGCTGTAAGCCTGAGGCTGAAGACATGCTCTTCCCTTCCCCCCCCCGAAGTGCACTTAACACATTTGAAAGCTAGATACTTGTGGAACTCTGATTCAAAAGACGTGTGTTTATGGGGGTAGCTACCATGTTGTTCTTCTGTTTTGCCAAAAATCAGAACTTTTCTTGACTGATTCTGCCTGCCAAATATTTAACAGTGTTATGCCTACATGATGGGCTGATGGAGGTCACAGAAAACAAATAGCTTGTGTAACTTTCAACTGAAGAAACAGTCTGTAGCAATGATTTTTCTTTTAATGGATCCTGATTTTACTATAAGGACAATTCAGGAAAATTGTTGTATGGGGACTGTCGGCTTCAGCATTCAGACCAGATTTTGTGAGCTTGAAACTTAAGAACAGTGTGAGAGATTCTTCAAAACAGACGTGTAGGTATTTAATACCAAGGCATTAGAAAACCACTTGCTTCATTGTATCTGGTAAGACAAGATGGGTGTTTTGG